>NC_139723.1:57995790-58309288 GCF_964211835.1 Anser anser | reverse complement strand
GTGCCCCAGACCTTCATACCCCTTAAGTGCTGTCACGATGCACAGGCCACTTGTTCTCTCACATTCCCTGCAAAGAGCAGGAACAGTCCACCTTGTTGTCTTGAAAAGCGCACATACCCCCTCGCTAAAACCGACATCTATAGCCCTTCCACTCCCCACATTTACAGTTGCAGGCCCGTTTGCTTCTGCGTGATGTGCTGTGGAGCACTTGCTACCACTTGGCCGGACAGATCGCGAGCACTGCTGCAGGCACAGATGCTGCTTCTGCTGCTAGCGCAGCTCCACAGCGCCACGGCTGCAGCCTGAAGCTCTTCCCGGCCACCAGCTGGAGGCGCTGGGCATACACCCCATGGCAGGGCGGGGAAAGGGCCTTTTGGGAAGGGCAGGACTAAGCTGCTGATTGGCCCTCCTGCAGGTGGGATGGGCCAGGACAGGCAATCCCTCCCAGCCACCCGCAGTGGCGGGCACCATTTTGTTGCATTCCGCATTCCACAGTGAGGAGCCGCCATTTTGTGAAAGGACCCAACCCACCTGTTTTCGTACCGCTCCCTGATTGGCTTAGCCAGCTTTGTTTTCAAAACCCTGTCATCTCCTCATTCCTCCCTCTGACTGGGTGCCTGCTTCCAGACCGGGACAGTCTCACATGTAGGAATATATACGTTTCTGTAGAGCTGTGCCGGGTGTTTGCCCAGGTGCTGTCAGCGGGGGCTGCTGGTGGCCTCTGAGAAGAAGCCGGTATCGGCCCCATGCATGCTGACACAGCCGGTTGTAGCGGCACTGCCGCAGGGCGGGGCAGTGCCTGGCAGCCAAGAAGGCGGTGCCTTAGGTTGCTTGGAAAGGACCGCCACAAAAGGCAACATGCTGCTCAGCAGTGGGGAGTGAGGAGAAAAGTGTGAGAAACAGCTGTGCAAAGGCTAAGGTGAGAGTTGGAGCGGGAGTAAAGAGGGGGAGGAAGGGTTTGGAGGGGCAGGCCGGGCAAGAGGGGGAGCAGGGGGAGGAACAGGAGGAGGAGCAGGAGGAGGAGGAAGAGCAGGGGGTGGTTCTGGCGCCAGAAACAAACTTTTAATGCAGCGCAGCCCATGGAAGAGAGCACGCCGGAGCAGGTCGATGTGTCCTGAGGGAAGCTGCAGGCCCCCAAGAGCACGCACAAGAGCCTGCAGGGCACCGTGCATGGGTAAAGCAAGCCATCCTGCACAGCCTGCTGCTCTGGCAGCTTTGGAGTCTCTTTTTAGCAAGTTTCCTATCGCAAGAGCCCCTGCAGAGTCTGGGCCTTTGAGCCCTCTTGTTAGGTTGCTGCACACTCTTTGATGTTGTGGACGCTCAGTCAAGTTTGGCCCGGCATCTTCAGTATTATGTGTGGCTTTAAGGCATGGAAGGCAAGGCTACCCCTCAGGCATCTCTGCTGACATACCTGTGGACTCGTAGCTGACTTGTATCACTGAGAAAAGAAGGCACATTTAAAGAAGCATGCACGAGCCATCAGTGCCCCAGACCTTCATACCCCTTAAGTGCTGTCACGATGCACAGGCCACTTGTTCTCTCACATTCCCTGCAAAGAGCAGGAACAGTCCACCTTGTTGTCTTGAAAAGCGCACATACCCCCTCGCTAAAACCGACATCTATACCCCTTCCACTCCCCACATTTACAGTTGCAGGCCCGTTTGCTTCTGCGTGATGTGCTGTGGAGCACTTGCTACCACTTGGCCGGACAGATCGCGAGCACTGCTGCAGGCACAGATGCTGCTTCTGCTGCTTGCGCAGCTCCACAGCGCCACGGCTGCAGCCTGAAGCTCTTCCCGGCCACCAGCTGGAGGCGCTGGGCATACACCGCATGGCAGGGCGGGGAAAGGGCCTTTTGGGAAGGGCAGGACTAAGCTGCTGATTGGCCCTCCTGCAGGTGGGATGGGCCAGGACAGGCAATCCCTCCCAGCCACCCGCAGTGGCGGGCACCATTTTGTTGCATTCCGCATTCCACAGTGAGGAGCTGCCATTTTGTGAAAGGACCTAACCCACCTGTTTTCGTACCGCTCCCTGATTGGCTTAGCCAGCTTTGTTTTCAAAACCCTGTCATCTCCTCATTCCTCCCTCTGACTGGGTGCCTGCTTCCAGACCGGGACAGTCTCACATGTAGGAATATATACGTTTCTGTAGAGCTGTGCCGGATGTTTGCCCAGGTGCTGTCAGCGGGGGCTGCTGGTGGCCTCTGAGAAGAAGCCGGTATCGGCCCCATGCATGCTGACACAGCCGGTTGTAGCGGCACTGCCGCAGGGCAGGGCAGTGCCTGGCAGCCAAGAAGGCGGTGCCTTAGGTTGCTTGGAAAGGACCGCCACAAAAGGCAACATGCTGCTCAGCAGTGGGGAGTGAGGAGAAAAGTGTGAGAAACAGCTGTGCAAAGGCTAAGGTGAGAGTTGGAGCGGGAGTAAAGAGGGGGAGGAAGGGTTTGGAGGGGCAGGCCGGGCAAGAGGGGGAGCAGGGGGAGGAACAGGAGGAGGAGCAGGAGGAGGAGGAAGAGCAGGGGGTGGTTCTGGCGCCAGAAACAAACTTTTAATGCAGCGCAGCCCATGGAAGAGAGCATGCCGGAGCAGGTCGATGTGTCCTGAGGGAAGCTGCAGGCCCCCAGGCGCACGCACAAGAGCCTGCAGGGCACCGTGCATGGGTAAAGCAAGCCATCCTGCACAGCCTGCTGCTCTGGCAGCTTTGGAGTCTCTTTTTAGCAAGTTTCCTATCGCAAGAGCCCCTGCAGAGTCTGGGCCTTTGAGCCCTCTTGTTAGGTTGCTGCACACTCTTTGATGTTGTGGACGCTCGGTCAACTTTGGCCCGGCATCTTCAGTATTATGTGTGGCTTTAAGGCATGGAAGGCAAGGCTACCCCTCAGGCATCTCTGCTGACATACCTGTGGACTCGTAGCTGACTTGTATCACTGAGAAAAGAAGGCACATTTAAAGAAGCATGCACGAGCCATCAGTGCCCCAGACCTTCATACCCCTTAAGTGCTGTCACGATGCACAGGCCACTTGTTCTCTCACATTCCCTGCAAAGAGCAGGAACAGTCCACCTTGTTGTCTTGAAAAGCGCACATACCCCCTCGCTAAAACCGACATCTATAGCCCTTCCACTCCCCACATTTACAGTTGCAGGCCCGTTTGCTTCTGCGTGATGTGCTGTGGAGCACTTGCTACCACTTGGCAAGACAGATCGCGAGCACTGCTGCAGGCACAGATGCTGCTTCTGCTGCTAGCGCAGCTCCACAGCGCCACGGCTGCAGCCTGAAGCTCTTCCCGGCCACCAGCTGGAGGCGCTGGGCATACACCGCATGGCAGGGCGGGGAAAGGGCCTTTTGGGAAGGGCAGGACTAAGCTGCTGATTGGCCCTCCTGCAGGTGGGATGGGCCAGGACAGGCAATCCCTCCCAGCCACCCGCAGTGGCGGGCACCATTTTGTTGCATTCCGCATTCCACAGTGAGGAGCCGCCATTTTGTGAAAGGACCCAACCCACCTGTTTTCGTACCGCTCCCTGATTGGCTTAGCCAGCTTTGTTTTCAAAACCCTGTCATCTCCTCATTCCTCCCTCTGACTGGGTGCCTGCTTCCAGACCGGGACAGTCTCACATGTAGGAATATATACGTTTCTGTAGAGCTGTGCCGGGTATTTGCCCAGGTGCTGTCAGCGGGGGCTGCTGGTGGCCTCTGAGAAGAAGGCGGTATCGGCCCCATGCATGCTGACACAGCCGGTTGTAGCGGCACTGCCGCAGGGCGGGGCAGTGCCTGGCAGCCAAGAAGGCGGTGCCTTAGGTTGCTTGGAAAGGACCGCCACAAAAGGCAACATGCTGCTCAGCAGTGGGGAGTGAGGAGAAAAGTGTGAGAAACAGCTGTGCAAAGGCTAAGGTGAGAGTTGGAGCGGGAGTAAAGAGGGGGAGGAAGGGTTTGGAGGGGCAGGCCGGGCAAGAGGGGGAGCAGGGGGAGGAACAGGAGGAGGAGCAGGAGGAGGAGGAAGAGCAGGGGGTGGTTCTGGCGCCAGAAACAAACTTTTAATGCAGCGCAGCCCATGGAAGAGAGCACGCCGGAGCAGGTCGATGTGTCCTGAGGGAAGCTGCAGGCCCCCGAGAGCACGCACAAGAGCCTGCAGGGCACTGTGCATGGGTAAAGCAAGCCATCCTGCACAGCCTGCTGCTCTGGCAGCTTTGGAGTCTCTTTTTAGCAAGTTTCCTATCGCAAGAGCCCCTGCAGAGTCTGGGCCTTTGAGCCCTCTTGTTAGGTTGCTGCACACTCTTTGATGTTGTGGACGCTCAGTCAAGTTTGGCCCGGCATCTTCAGTATTATGTGTGGCTTTAAGGCATGGAAGGCAAGGCTACCCCTCAGGCATCTCTGCTGACATACCTGTGGACTCGTAGCTGACTTGTATCACTGAGAAAAGAAGGCACATTTAAAGAAGCATGCACGAGCCATCAGTGCCCCAGACCTTCATACCCCTTAAGTGCTGTCACGATGCACAGGCCACTTGTTCTCTCACATTCCCTGCAAAGAGCAGGAACAGTCCACCTTGTTGTCTTGAAAAGCGCACATACCCCCTCGCTAAAACCGACATCTATAGCCCTTCCACTCCCCACATTTACAGTTGCAGGCCCGTTTGCTTCTGCGTGATGTGCTGTGGAGCACTTGCTACCACTTGGCCGGACAGATCGCGAGCACTGCTGCAGGCACAGATGCTGCTTCTGCTGCTAGCGCAGCTCCACAGCGCCACGGCTGCAGCCTGAAGCTCTTCCCGGCCACCAGCTGGAGGCGCTGGGCATACACCCCATGGCAGGGCGGGGAAAGGGCCTTTTGGGAAGGGCAGGACTAAGCTGCTGATTGGCCCTCCTGCAGGTGGGATGGGCCAGGACAGGCAATCCCTCCCAGCCACCCGCAGTGGCGGGCACCATTTTGTTGCATTCCGCATTCCACAGTGAGGAGCCGCCATTTTGTGAAAGGACCCAACCCACCTGTTTTCGTACCGCTCCCTGATTGGCTTAGCCAGCTTTGTTTTCAAAACCCTGTCATCTCCTCATTCCTCCCTCTGACTGGGTGCCTGCTTCCAGACCGGGACAGTCTCACATGTAGGAATATATACGTTTCTGTAGAGCTGTGCCGGGTGTTTGCCCAGGTGCTGTCAGCGGGGGCTGCTGGTGGCCTCTGAGAAGAAGCCGGTATCGGCCCCATGCATGCTGACACAGCCGGTTGTAGCGGCACTGCCGCAGGGCGGGGCAGTGCCTGGCAGCCAAGAAGGCGGTGCCTTAGGTTGCTTGGAAAGGACCGCCACAAAAGGCAACATGCTGCTCAGCAGTGGGGAGTGAGGAGAAAAGTGTGAGAAACAGCTGTGCAAAGGCTAAGGTGAGAGTTGGAGCGGGAGTAAAGAGGGGGAGGAAGGGTTTGGAGGGGCAGGCCGGGCAAGAGGGGCAGCAGGGGGAGGAACAGGAGGAGGAGCAGGAGGAGGAGGAAGAGCAGGGGGTGGTTCTGGCGCCAGAAACAAACTTTTAATGCAGCGCAGCCCATGGAAGAGAGCACGCCGGAGCAGGTCGATGTGTCCTGAGGGAAGCTGCAGGCCCCCGAGAGCACGCACAAGAGCCTGCAGGGCACCGTGCATGGGTAAAGCAAGCCATCCTGCACAGCCTGCTGCTCTGGCAGCTTTGGAGTCTCTTTTTAGCAAGTTTCCTATCGCAAGAGCCCCTGCAGAGTCTGGGCCTTTGAGCCCTCTTGTTAGGTTGCTGCACACTCTTTGATGTTGTGGACGCTCGGTCAACTTTGGCCCGGCATCTTCAGTATTATGTGTGGCTTTAAGGCATGGAAGGCAAGGCTACCCCTCAGGCATCTCTGCTGACGTACCTGTGGACTCGTAGCTGACTTGTATCACTGAGAAAAGAAGGCACATTTAAAGAAGCATGCACGAGCCATCAGTGCCCCAGACCTTCATACCCCTTAAGTGCTGTCACGATGCACAGGCCACTTGTTCTCTCACATTCCCTGCAAAGAGCAGGAACAGTCCACCTTGTTGTCTTGAAAAGCGCACATAACCCCTCGCTAAAACCGACATCTATAGCCCTTCCACTCCCCACATTTACAGTTGCAGGCCCGTTTGCTTCTGCGTGATGTGCTGTGGAGCACTTGCTACCACTTGGCCGGACAGATCGCGAGCACTGCTGCAGGCACAGATGCTGCTTCTGCTGCTAGCGCAGCTCCACAGCGCCACGGCTGCAGCCTGAAGCTCTTCCCGGCCACCAGCTGGAGGCGCTGGGCATACACCGCATGGCAGGGCGGGGAAAGGGCCTTTTGGGAAGGGCAGGACTAAGCTGCTGATTGGCCCTCCTGCAGGTGGGATGGGCCAGGACAGGCAATCCCTCCCAGCCACCCGCAGTGGCGGGCACCATTTTGTTGCATTCCGCATTCCACAGTGAGGAGCCGCCATTTTGTGAAAGGACCCAACCCACCTGTTTTCGTACCGCTCCCTGATTGGCTTAGCCAGCTTTGTTTTCAAACCCCTGTCATCTCCTCATTCCTCCCTCTGACTGGGTGCCTGCTTCCAGACCGGGACAGTCTCACATGTAGGAATATATACGTTTCTGTAGAGCTGTGCCGGGTGTTTGCCCAGGTGCTGTCAGCGGGGGCTGCTGGTGGCCTCTGAGAAGAAGCCGGTATCGGCCCCATGCATGCTGACACAGCCGGTTGTAGCGGCACTGCCGCAGGGCGGGGCAGTGCCTGGCAGCCAAGAAGGCGGTGCCTTAGGTTGCTTGGAAAGGACCGCCACAAAAGGCAACATGCTGCTCAGCAGTGGGGAGTGAGGAGAAAAGTGTGAGAAACAGCTGTGCAAAGGCTAAGGTGAGAGTTGGAGCGTGAGTAAAGTGGGGGAGGAAGGGTTTGGAGGGGCAGGCCGGGCAAGAGGGAGAGCAGGGGGAGGAACAGGAGGAGGAGCAGGAGGAGGAGGAAGAGCAGGGGGTGGTTCTGGCGCCAGAAACAAACTTTTAATGCAGCGCAGCCCATGGAAGAGAGCACGCCGGAGCAGGTCGATGTGTCCTGAGGGAAGCTGCAGGCCCCCAAGAGCACGCACAAGAGCCTGCAGGGCACCGTGCATGGGTAAAGCAAGCCATCCTGCACAGCCTGCTGCTCTGGCAGCTTTGGAGTCTCTTTTTAGCAAGTTTCCTATCGCAAGAGCCCCTGCAGAGTCTGGGCCTTTGAGCCCTCTTGTTAGGTTGCTGCACACTCTTTGATGTTGTGGACGCTCGGTCAAGTTTGGCCCGGCATCTTCAGTATTATGTGTGGCTTTAAGGCATGGAAGGCAAGGCTACCCCTCAGGCATCTCTGCTGACATACCTGTGGACTCGTAGCTGACTTGTATCACTGAGAAAAGAAGGCACATTTAAAGAAGCATGCACGAGCCATCAGTGCCCCAGACCTTCATACCCCTTAAGTGCTGTCACGATGCACAGGCCACTTGTTCTCTCACATTCCCTGCAAAGAGCAGGAACAGTCCACCTTGTTGTCTTGAAAAGCGCACATACCCCCTCGCTAAAACCGACATCTATAGCCCTTCCACTCCCCACATTTACAGTTGCAGGCCCGTTTGCTTCTGCGTGATGTGCTGTGGAGCACTTGCTACCACTTGGCCGGACAGATCGCGAGCACTGCTGCAGGCACAGATGCTGCTTCTGCTGCTAGCGCAGCTCCACAGCGCCACGGCTGCAGCCTGAAGCTCTTCCCGGCCACCAGCTGGAGGCGCTGGGCATACACCGCATGGCAGGGCGGGGAAAGGGCCATTTGGGAAGGGCAGGACTAAGCTGCTGATTGGCCCTCCTGCAGGTGGGATGGGCCAGGACAGGCAATCCCTCCCAGCCACCCGCAGTGGCGGGCACCATTTTGTTGCATTCCGCATTCCACAGTGAGGAGCCGCCATTTTGTGAAAGGACCCAACCCACCTGTTTTCGTACCGCTCCCTGATTGGCTTAGCCAGCTTTGTTTTCAAAACCCTGTCATCTCCTCATTCCTCCCTCTGACTGGGTGCCTGCTTCCAGACCGGGACAGTCTCACATGTAGGAATATATACGTTTCTGTAGAGCTGTGCCGGGTGTTTGCCCAGGTGCTGTCAGCGGGGGCTGCTGGTGGCCTCTGAGAAGAAGCCGGTATCGGCCCCATGCATGCTGACACAGCCGGTTGTAGCGGCACTGCCGCAGGGCGGGGCAGTGCCTGGCAGCCAAGAAGGCGGTGCCTTAGGTTGCTTGGAAAGGACCGCCACAAAAGGCAACATGCTGCTCAGCAGTGGGGAGTGAGGAGAAAAGTGTGAGAAACAGCTGTGCAAAGGCTAAGGTGAGAGTTGGAGCGGGAGTAAAGAGGGGGAGGAAGGGTTTGGAGGGGCAGGCCGGGCAAGAGGGGCAGCAGGGGGAGGAACAGGAGGAGGAGCAGGAGGAGGAGGAAGAGCAGGGGGTGGTTCTGGCGCCAGAAACAAACTTTTAATGCAGCGCAGCCCATGGAAGAGAGCACGCCGGAGCAGGTCGATGTGTCCTGAGGGAAGCTGCAGGCCCCCGAGAGCACGCACAAGAGCCTGCAGGGCACCGTGCATGGGTAAAGCAAGCCATCCTGCACAGCCTGCTGCTCTGGCAGCTTTGGAGTCTCTTTTTAGCAAGTTTCCTATCGCAAGAGCCCCTGCAGAGTCTGGGCCTTTGAGCCCTCTTGTTAGGTTGCTGCACACTCTTTGATGTTGTGGACGCTCGGTCAACTTTGGCCCGGCATCTTCAGTATTATGTGTGGCTTTAAGGCATGGAAGGCAAGGCTACCCCTCAGGCATCTCTGCTGACGTACCTGTGGACTCGTAGCTGACTTGTATCACTGAGAAAAGAAGGCACATTTAAAGAAGCATGCACGAGCCATCAGTGCCCCAGACCTTCATACCCCTTAAGTGCTGTCACGATGCACAGGCCACTTGTTCTCTCACATTCCCTGCAAAGAGCAGGAACAGTCCACCTTGTTGTCTTGAAAAGCGCACATACCCCCTCGCTAAAACCGACATCTATAGCCCTTCCACTCCCCACATTTACAGTTGCAGGCCCGTTTGCTTCTGCGTGATGTGCTGTGGAGCACTTGCTACCACTTGGCCGGACAGATCGCGAGCACTGCTGCAGGCACAGATGCTGCTTCTGCTGCTAGCGCAGCTCCACAGCGCCACGGCTGCAGCCTGAAGCTCTTCCCGGCCACCAGCTGGAGGCGCTGGGCATACACCGCATGGCAGGGCGGGGAAAGGGCCTTTTGGGAAGGGCAGGACTAAGCTGCTGATTGGCCCTCCTGCAGGTGGGATGGGCCAGGACAGGCAATCCCTCCCAGCCACCCGCAGTGGCGGGCACCATTTTGTTGCATTCCGCATTCCACAGTGAGGAGCCGCCATTTTGTGAAAGGACCCAACCCACCTGTTTTCGTACCGCTCGCTGATTGGCTTAGCCAGCTTTGTTTTCAAAACCCTGTCATCTCCTCATTCCTCCCTCTGACTGGGTGCCTGCTTCCAGACCGGGACAGTCTCACATGTAGGAATATGTACGTTTCTGTAGAGCTGTGCCGGGTGTTTGCCCAGGTGCTGTCAGCGGGGGCTGCTGGTGGCCTCTGAGAAGAAGCCGGTATCGGCCCCATGCATGCTGACACAGCCGGTTGTAGCGGCACTGCCGCAGGGCGGGGCAGTGCCTGGCAGCCAAGAAGGCGGTGCCTTAGGTTGCTTGGAAAGGACCGCCACAAAAGGCAACATGCTGCTCAGCAGTGGGGAGTGAGGAGAAAAGTGTGAGAAACAGCTGTGCAAAGGCTAAGGTGAGAGTTGGAGCGGGAGTAAAGAGGGGGAGGAAGGGTTTGGAGGGGCAGGCCGGGCAAGAGGGAGAGCAGGGGGAGGAACAGGAGGAGGAGCAGGAGGAGGAGGAAGAGCAGGGGGTGGTTCTGGCGCCAGAAACAAACTTTTAATGCAGCGCAGCCCATGGAAGAGAGCACGCCGGAGCAGGTCGATGTGTCCTGAGGGAAGCTGCAGGCCCCCAAGAGCACGCACAAGAGCCTGCAGGGCACCGTGCATGGGTAAAGCAAGCCATCCTGCACAGCCTGCTGCTCTGGCAGCTTTGGAGTCTCTTTTTAGCAAGTTTCCTATCGCAAGAGCCCCTGCAGAGTCTGGGCCTTTGAGCCCTCTTGTTAGGTTGCTGCACACTCTTTGATGTTGTGGACGCTCGGTCAACTTTGGCCCGGCATCTTCAGTATTATGTGTGGCTTTAAGGCATGGAAGGCAAGGCTACCCCTCAGGCATCTCTGCTGACATACCTGTGGACTCGTAGCTGACTTGTATCACTGAGAAAAGAAGGCACATTTAAAGAAGCATGCACGAGCCATCAGTGCCCCAGACCTTCATACCCCTTAAGTGCTGTCACGATGCACAGGCCACTTGTTCTCTCACATTCCCTGCAAAGAGCAGGAACAGTCCACCTTGTTGTCTTGAAAAGCGCACATAACCCCTCGCTAAAACCGACATCTATAGCCCTTCCACTCCCCACATTTACAGTTGCAGGCCCGTTTGCTTCTGCGTGATGTGCTGTGGAGCACTTGCTACCACTTGGCCGGACAGATCGCGAGCACTGCTGCAGGCACAGATGCTGCTTCTGCTGCTAGCGCAGCTCCACAGCGCCACGGCTGCAGCCTGAAGCTCTTCCCGGCCACCAGCTGGAGGCGCTGGGCATACACCGCATGGCAGGGCGGGGAAAGGGCCATTTGGGAAGGGCAGGACTAAGCTGCTGATTGGCCCTCCTGCAGGTGGGATGGGCCAGGACAGGCAATCCCTCCCAGCCACCCGCAGTGGCGGGCACCATTTTGTTGCATTCCGCATTCCACAGTGAGGAGCCGCCATTTTGTGAAAGGACCCAACCCACCTGTTTTCGTACCGCTCCCTGATTGGCTTAGCCAGCTTTGTTTTCAAAACCCTGTCATCTCCTCATTCCTCCCTCTGACTGGGTGCCTGCTTCCAGACCGGGACAGTCTCACATGTAGGAATATATACGTTTCTGTAGAGCTGTGCCGGGTGTTTGCCCAGGTGCTGTCAGCGGGGGCTGCTGGTGGCCTCTGAGAAGAAGCCGGTATCGGCCCCATGCATGCTGACACAGCCGGTTGTAGCGGCACTGCCGCAGGGCGGGGCAGTGCCTGGCAGCCAAGAAGGCGGTGCCTTAGGTTGCTTGGAAAGGACCGCCACAAAAGGCAACATGCTGCTCAGCAGTGGGGAGTGAGGAGAAAAGTGTGAGAAACAGCTGTGCAAAGGCTAAGGTGAGAGTTGGAGCGGGAGTAAAGAGGGGGAGGAAGGGTTTGGAGGGGCAGGCCGGGCAAGAGGGGGAGCAGGGGGAGGAACAGGAGGAGGAGCAGGAGGAGGAGGAAGAGCAGGGGGTGGTTCTGGCGCCAGAAACAAACTTTTAATGCAGCGCAGCCCATGGAAGAGAGCACGCCGGAGCAGGTCGATGTGTCCTGAGGGAAGCTGCAGGCCCCCAAGAGCACGCACAAGAGCCTGCAGGGCACCGTGCATGGGTAAAGCAAGCCATCCTGCACAGCCTGCTGCTCTGGCAGCTTTGGAGTCTCTTTTTAGCAAGTTTCCTATCGCAAGAGCCCCTGCAGAGTCTGGGCCTTTGAGCCCTCTTGTTAGGTTGCTGCACACTCTTTGATGTTGTGGACGCTCGGTCAACTTTGGCCCGGCATCTTCAGTATTATGTGTGGCTTTAAGGCATGGAAGGCAAGGCTACCCCTCAGGCATCTCTGCTGACATACCTGTGGACTCGTAGCTGACTTGTATCACTGAGAAAAGAAGGCACATTTAAAGAAGCATGCACGAGCCATCAGTGCCCCAGACCTTCATACCCCTTAAGTGCTGTCACGATGCACAGGCCACTTGTTCTCTCACATTCCCTGCAAAGAGCAGGAACAGTCCACCTTGTTGTCTTGAAAAGCGCACATAACCCCTCGCTAAAACCGACATCTATAGCCCTTCCACTCCCCACATTTACAGTTGCAGGCCCGTTTGCTTCTGCGTGATGTGCTGTGGAGCACTTGCTACCACTTGGCCGGACAGATCGCGAGCACTGCTGCAGGCACAGATGCTGCTTCTGCTGCTAGCGCAGCTCCACAGCGCCACGGCTGCAGCCTGAAGCTCTTCCCGGCCACCAGCTGGAGGCGCTGGGCATACACCGCATGGCAGGGCGGGGAAAGGGCCATTTGGGAAGGGCAGGACTAAGCTGCTGATTGGCCCTCCTGCAGGTGGGATGGGCCAGGACAGGCAATCCCTCCCAGCCACCCGCAGTGGCGGGCACCATTTTGTTGCATTCCGCATTCCACAGTGAGGAGCCGCCATTTTGTGAAAGGACCCAACCCACCTGTTTTCGTACCGCTCCCTGATTGGCTTAGCCAGCTTTGTTTTCAAAACCCTGTCATCTCCTCATTCCTCCCTCTGACTGGGTGCCTGCTTCCAGACCGGGACAGTCTCACATGTAGGAATATATACGTTTCTGTAGAGCTGTGCCGGGTGTTTGCCCAGGTGCTGTCAGCGGGGGCTGCTGGTGGCCTCTGAGAAGAAGCCGGTATCGGCCCCATGCATGCTGACACAGCCGGTTGTAGCGGCACTGCCGCAGGGCGGGGCAGTGCCTGGCAGCCAAGAAGGCGGTGCCTTAGGTTGCTTGGAAAGGACCGCCACAAAAGGCAACATGCTGCTCAGCAGTGGGGAGTGAGGAGAAAAGTGTGAGAAACAGCTGTGCAAAGGCTAAGGTGAGAGTTGGAGCGGGAGTAAAGAGGGGGAGGAAGGGTTTGGAGGGGCAGGCCGGGCAAGAGGGGGAGCAGGGGGAGGAACAGGAGGAGGAGCAGGAGGAGGAGGAAGAGCAGGGGGTGGTTCTGGCGCCAGAAACAAACATTTAATGCAGCGCAGCCCATGGAAGAGAGCACGCCGGAGCAGGTCGATGTGTCCTGAGGGAAGCTGCAGGCCCCCGACAGCACGCACAAGAGCCTGCAGGGCACCGTGCATGGGTAAAGCAAGCCATCCTGCACAGCCTGCTGCTCTGGCAGCTTTGGAGTCTCTTTTTAGCAAGTTTCCTATCGCAAGAGCCCCTGCAGAGTCTGGGCCTTTGAGCCCTCTTGTTAGGTTGCTGCACACTCTTTGATGTTGTGGACGCTCGGTCAACTTTGGCCCGGCATCTTCAGTATTATGTGTGGCTTTAAGGCATGGAAGGCAAGGCTACCCCTCAGGCATCTCTGCTGACGTACCTGTGGACTCGTAGCTGACTTGTATCACTGAGAAAAGAAGGCACATTTAAAGAAGCATGCACGAGCCATCAGTGCCCCAGACCTTCATACCCCTTAAGTGCTGTCACGATGCACAGGCCACTTGTTCTCTCACATTCCCTGCAAAGAGCAGGAACAGTCCACCTTGTTGTCTTGAAAAGCGCACATAACCCCTCGCTAAAACCGACATCTATAGCCCTTCCACTCCCCACATTTACAGTTGCAGGCCCGTTTGCTTCTGCGTGATGTGCTGTGGAGCACTTGCTACCACTTGGCCGGACAGATCGCGAGCACTGCTGCAGGCACAGATGCTGCTTCTGCTGCTAGCGCAGCTCCACAGCGCCACGGCTGCAGCCTGAAGCTCTTCCCGGCCACCAGCTGGAGGCGCTGGGCATACACCGCATGGCAGGGCGGGGAAAGGGCCTTTTGGGAAGGGCAGGACTAAGCTGCTGATTGGCCCTCCTGCAGGTGGGATGGGCCAGGACAGGCAATCCCTCCCAGCCACCCGCAGTGGCGGGCACCATTTTGTTGCATTCCGCATTCCACAGTGAGGAGCCGCCATTTTGTGAAAGGACCCAACCCACCTGTTTTCGTACCGCTCGCTGATTGGCTTAGCCAGCTTTGTTTTCAAAACCCTGTCATCTCCTCATTCCTCCCTCTGACTGGGTGCCTGCTTCCAGACCGGGACAGTCTCACATGTAGGAATATATACGTTTCTGTAGAGCTGTGCCAGGTGTTTCCCAAGGTGCTGTCAGCGGGGGCTGCTGGTGGCCTCTGAGAAGAAGCCGGTATCGGCCCCATGCATGCTGACACAGCCGGTTGTAGCGGCACTGCCGCAGGGCAGGGCAGTGCCTGGCAGCCAAGAAGGCGGTGCCTTAGGTTGCTTGGAAAGGACCGCCACAAAAGGCAACATGCTGCTCAGCAGTGGGGAGTGAGGAGAAAAGTGTGAGAAACAGCTGTGCAAAGGCTAAGGTGAGAGTTGGAGCGGGAGTAAAGAGGGGGAGGAAGGGTTTGGAGGGGCAGGCCGGGCAAGAGGGGGAGCAGGGGGAGGAACAGGAGGAGGAGCAGGAGGAGGAGGAAGAGCAGGGGGTGGTTCTGGCGCCAGAAACAAACTTTTAATGCAGCGCAGCCCATGGAAGAGAGCACGCCGGAGCAGGTCGATGTGTCCTGAGGGAAGCTGCAGGCCCCCGAGAGCACGCACAAGAGCCTGCAGGGCACCGTGCATGGGTAAAGCAAGCCATCCTGCACAGCCTGCTGCTCTGGCAGCTTTGGAGTCTCTTTTTAGCAAGTTTCCTATCGCAAGAGCCCCTGCAGAGTCTGGGCCTTTGAGCCCTCTTGTTAGGTTGCTGCACACTCTTTGATGTTGTGGACGCTCGGTCAACTTTGGCCCGGCATCTTCAGTATTATGTGTGGCTTTAAGGCATGGAAGGCAAGGCTACCCCTCAGGCATCTCTGCTGACGTACCTGTGGACTCGTAGCTGACTTGTATCACTGAGAAAAGAAGGCACATTTAAAGAAGCATGCACGAGCCATCAGTGCCCCAGACCTTCATACCCCTTAAGTGCTGTCACGATGCACAGGCCACTTGTTCTCTCACATTCCCTGCAAAGAGCAGGAACAGTCCACCTTGTTGTCTTGAAAAGCGCACATAACCCCTCGCTAAAACCGACATCTATAGCCCTTCCACTCCCCACATTTACAGTTGCAGGCCCGTTTGCTTCTGCGTGATGTGCTGTGGAGCACTTGCTACCACTTGGCCGGACAGATCGCGAGCACTGCTGCAGGCACAGATGCTGCTTCTGCTGCTAGCGCAGCTCCACAGCGCCACGGCTGCAGCCTGAAGCTCTTCCCGGCCACCAGCTGGAGGCGCTGGGCATACACCGCATGGCAGGGCGGGGAAAGGGCCTTTTGGGAAGGGCAGGACTAAGCTGCTGATTGGCCCTCCTGCAGGTGGGATGGGCCAGGACAGGCAATCCCTCCCAGCCACCCGCAGTGGCGGGCACCATTTTGTTGCATTCCGCATTCCACAGTGAGGAGCCGCCATTTTGTGAAAGGACCCAACCCACCTGTTTTCGTACCGCTCGCTGATTGGCTTAGCCAGCTTTGTTTTCAAAACCCTGTCATCTCCTCATTCCTCCCTCTGACTGGGTGCCTGCTTCCAGACCGGGACAGTCTCACATGTAGGAATATATACGTTTCTGTAGAGCTGTGCCAGGTGTTTCCCAAGGTGCTGTCAGCGGGGGCTGCTGGTGGCCTCTGAGAAGAAGCCGGTATCGGCCCCATGCATGCTGACACAGCCGGTTGTAGCGGCACTGCCGCAGGGCAGGGCAGTGCCTGGCAGCCAAGAAGGCGGTGCCTTAGGTTGCTTGGAAAGGACCGCCACAAAAGGCAACATGCTGCTCAGCAGTGGGGAGTGAGGAGAAAAGTGTGAGAAACAGCTGTGCAAAGGCTAAGGTGAGAGTTGGAGCGGGAGTAAAGAGGGGGAGGAAGGGTTTGGAGGGGCAGGCCGGGCAAGAGGGGGAGCAGGGGGAGGAACAGGAGGAGGAGCAGGAGGAGGAGGAAGAGCAGGGGGTGGTTCTGGCGCCAGAAACAAACTTTTAATGCAGCGCAGCCCATGGAAGAGAGCACGCCGGAGCAGGTCGATGTGTCCTGAGGGAAGCTGCAGGCCCCCGAGAGCACGCACAAGAGCCTGCAGGGCACCGTGCATGGGTAAAGCAAGCCATCCTGCACAGCCTGCTGCTCTGGCAGCTTTGGAGTCTCTTTTTAGCAAGTTTCCTATCGCAAGAGCCCCTGCAGAGTCTGGGCCTTTGAGCCCTCTTGTTAGGTTGCTGCACACTCTTTGATGTTGTGGACGCTCGGTCAACTTTGGCCCGGCATCTTCAGTATTATGTGTGGCTTTAAGGCATGGAAGGCAAGGCTACCCCTCAGGCATCTCTGCTGACATACCTGTGGACTCGTAGCTGACTTGTATCACTGAGAAAAGAAGGCACATTTAAAGAAGCATGCACGAGCCATCAGTGCCCCAGACCTTCATACCCCTTAAGTACTGTCACGATGCACAGGCCACTTGTTCTCTCACATTCCCTGCAAAGAGCAGGAACAGTCCACCTTGTTGTCTTGAAAAGCGCACATACCCCCTCGCTAAAACCGACATCTATACTCCTTCCACTCCCCACCTTTACAGTTGCAGGCCCGTTTGCTTCTGCGTGATGTGCTGTGGAGCACTTGCTACCACTTGGCCGGACAGATCGCGAGCACTGCTGCAGGCACAGATGCTGCTTCTGCTGCTAGCGCAGCTCCACAGCGCCATGGCTGCAGCCTGAAGCTCTTCCCGGCCACCAGCTGGAGGCGCTGGGCGTACACCGCATGGCAGGGCGGGGAAAGGGCCATTTGGGAAGGGCAGGACTAAGCTGCTGATTGGCCCTCCTGCAGGTGGGATGGGCCAGGACAGGCAATCCCTCCCAGCCACCCGCAGTGGCGGGCACCATTTTGTTGCATTCCGCATTCCACAGTGAGGAGCCGCCATTTTGTGAAAGGACCCAACCCACCTGTTTTCGTACCGCTCCCTGATTGGCTTAGCCAGCTTTGTTTTCAAAACCCTGTCATCTCCTCATTCCTCCCTCTGACTGGGTGCCTGCTTCCAGACCGGGACACTCTCACATTTAGGAATATATACGTTTGTGTAGAACTGTGCTGGGTGTTTGCCCAGGCCCTGTCAGCGGGGGCTGCTGGTGGCCTCTGAGAAGAAGCCGGTGTCAGCCCCATGCCTGGTGACACAGCCGGTTGTAGCGGCACTGCCGCAGGGGAGGTCAGAGCCTGGAAGCCAAGAAGGCGGTGCCTTAGGAGAAAGGATGCTTGGAAAAGAAAACCAAAAAGGGCAACATGCTGCTCAGCAGTGGGGAGTGGGGAGGAAAAAGTGTGAGAAACAGCTGTGCAAAGGCTAAGGTGAGATTTGGAGCGGGAGTAAGGAGGGGGAGGAAGGGTTTGGAGGGACAGGCCGGGCAAGAGGGGGAGCAGGGGGAGGAACAGGAGGAGGAACAGGAGGAGGAGGAAGAGCAGGTGGTGGTTCTGGCGCCAGAAACAAACTTTTAATGCAGCGCAGCCCATGGAAGAGAGCACGGCAGAGCAGGTCGATGTGTCCTGAGGGAAGCTGCAGCCCCCCAGGCGCACGCACAAGAGCCTGCAGGGCACCGTGCATGGGTAAAGCAAGCCATCCTCCACAGCCTGCTGCTCTGGAAGCTTTGGTGTCTCTTTTTAGCAAGTTTCCTATCGCAAGAGCCCCTGCAGAGTCTGGGCCTTTGAGCCCTCTTGTTACGTTGCTGCACGCTCTTTGATGCTGTGGATGCTTGGACAAGTTTGGCCCAGCATCTTCAGTATTATGTGAGGCTTTAAGCCTTTGAAGGCAAGGCTCACCTCTCATACATCCCTGCTGAACTACTTGGGGACATGGACCTGAGTGAGATTCGTCGAATCCTTAAGGTTGGAAAAGACCTCTAGGATCCTCTAGTCCAAATGTCCCCTTACCACCAATATTAGTCACTAAACCGTGTCCCTAAGCTCTGCAATGAACCTTTGCTTAAGCTCCCCCGGGGACAGTGACTCCACCACTTCTCTGGGCAACCCATTCCAATACCTAACCACTCTTTCTGAGAAGAAGCTTCTCCTAATTTCCAAACTGAACCTCCCTATGCAAAACTTGAGGCCATGCCCTCTTGTCCCGTGTCTAGTCATTTGTGAGAAGACGCCGACCCCCAGTTCACCACAAGTTCCTTTCAGGTAGTTGTAGAGAGCAATAAGGGCTCCCCTGAGCCTCCTCTTCTCCAGACTAAACAACCCCATTTTCCTCAGCCACTCCTCATAAGACTTGTGTTCCGGACCCTTCACCAACTTGGTAGTCTTTCTCTGGATATGCTCCTGGGCCTCAATGTCTTTCTCGTACTGAGGGGCCCCAAACTGAATGCAGTGCTCGAGGTGCGGCCTCACCAGAACTGAGTACAGGGGGATGATTACCTCCCTCGTCCTTCTGGTTACACTATTCCTAATACAAGCCAGGATGCCGTTGGCCTTCTTGGCCACCTAGACACACTGCTGGCTCATGTTCAGGATAGCATTGACAAACACCCCCACATTCTTCTCCCCTGCACAGCTCTCCAGCCACTCTGCCCCAAGCCTGCAGCATCGCATGGGGTGTTGTGACCAAAGCACAGGATCTGGCATTTAGCCATGTTGAACCTCATCCCATTGGCCTCTGCCCATCGATCCAACCTGTCCGGGTCCCTCTGCAGGGCCTTCATACCCTCCAGCAGATCGACACTTACCCCCAACTTGGTGGCATCTGCAAACTTACTAAGAGTGCACTCAATTCCCTCATCTAAATCATCAATAAAGACATTAAAGAGGATGGGCCCCAACACCGACCCCTAGGGAACACCACTGGTGATCGGTCACCGGCTGGATTTAACTCCATTCACTACCTCACCCTGGGCCCGGCCCGCTGGACAATTTTTAACCCAGCCAAGAGTGTACCTGTCCAAGCCATGGGCTGCCAGCTTCTCCAGGAGAACAATGTGGTAGACCATGTCAAGGGCTTTGCTGACATCTAGGTAGACTACAACAACAGCCTTTCCCTCATCTGCCAAGTGGGCTACTGGTCATAGAAGGAGATGAGGCTGGTCAGGCAGGCCTTGCCTTTCATGAACCCATGCTGGCTGGGCCTGATCCCCTGGTAGTCTTGCACATCCTGGGTGATTGTTCTCATGATGATATGTTCCCTAACATTTTCCAGCACCGAGGTCAAGCTGACAGGCCTGTAGTTCCCTGGATCCTCCTTACGGTCCTTCTCATAGCTGGGCGTCACGTTAGAAAGTCTCCATTCAACTGGGACCTCTCTGGTTGACCATGACCACTGATAGATGATGGAAAGCAGCTTAACGTTCACGTCTGCCATGTCCCTCAGCACCCTCGGGTGGATCCCATCTGACCCCATGAACTTGTGACAGTCCAGGTGGAGTAGCAGGTCTCTTACTCTTTCCACCTGAATCGTGGGAGGTTTCTTCTGCTCCCTATCCCAGATTTCCAGGTCAGGAAGCTGAGTACCCTGAGGATAACTGGTCTGACTATTAAAGGCAGATGTAAAGAAGGCATTGAGAATCTCAGCCTCTTCCTTATCCCCAGTAGTCATGTTCCCCACCACATCCAGTAAAGGATGGAGATTCTCCTTCGCCCTCCTCTTACTCTTAATATGTTTGTAAAAACATTTTTTTTGTTGTTGTCTTTTACCACAATGGCCAGGCTGAGCTCAGGCTGGCTTTAGCCTTTCTGATTGTTTTCCTGCATATGCTAGCAACTTCCTTGTACTCTCCCCGAGTTGCCTGACCCTTCTTCCACTGGACATAAACTCCCTTTTTCTCCATGAGACTCAGCAAAAGTTCCCTGTTCAGCCAGGCCACTCTTCTCTACTGCCAGCTCATCTTATGGCACGCGAGGACAGTCTGCTCCTACACATTTAAGACTTCCTTCTCGACAAGCGTCCAGACTTACTGAACCCCTCTGTCCTGCAGGACTCACTCCCAAGTGACCCTGCCTAGCAGTGTCTTGAACAGTTCAAAGTCTGCCCTCAAAAAAGTCCAAGGTAGCAGTTTTAATGACCCCCCTCCTGACTTCACCGAGGATAGAGAACTCTACCATTTCATGGTCACACTGCACAGGACAGCACATCTGCCACCTGTCCTTCTCTGCTCATGAACAGTAAGTCTAGAGGGGACCACCCTCCACCCCCTCCCCTTCGGTAGGTTCAATAGCTAGCTGTGTCAATAAGCTATCTTCCACACACTGCAGAAGCCTTCCAGACTGGCTGTACGGTTCCTCTCAGCTGCACTGTATTTCAAGCCTATGTCCAGGAAGTAGAAGTCCCCCAGTGGAACAGGTGCTGGTGAATGCAGGACTTCTGCCAGTTGCTTGTAGAATGGCACGTGTCTCTTCGTCCTGCATTGGCAGAATATAACAGAGCAAGACCAGGATGTCTAACTTTTTGGAATACCCCCTGATTCTTACCCACAGGGAATCAAACTTCTCATCCCCACTGGCTAGTTCTGTAATGTTGAAACACTCTCTAAGATGCAGAATCATGCCAACAGCCCTCCTTGTTGCCTATTTGTTCTCAAGAGCTTATAGCCATCCAATTCAGCACTAGACTTGTCAGGGAGGTCCCACCATCTTTCAGTGATGACTTAATGCACTCAGAAAAGACAGCCCATAGACATAAGTTCCATGAGCGATCAGTACTACAGCAGTTTAAGAGGGCAAAAACAAAAGTGCAAAATCCTGCATTTAGTGAAAGCTGCAATTTTGTGAAAGGACCTTTAAACACCTGTTTTTTAAAACTCTCTGATTGGCTTAGCGACCTTTGTTTTTACAACCCTATCCTCTGAGGACAGCTCAAAGAGAGCACGCAAAAGAGCCTGCAGGGCACCGTGCATGGGCAACGCAAGGCATTCCTGCTGACATACGTGCGGAGTGCTAGCTGACGTTTATCAATAAGAAAAGAATGGTGACACAGCCGGTTCTAGCGGCACTGCCGCACTGCAGGGCAGAGCATGGCAGCCAAGAAGGCAGTGCCTTAGGAGAAAGGTTGCTTGGAAAGGACCACCAAAAAGGGCAACATGCCGCTCAGCAGTGGGGAGTGAGGAGGAAAAAGTGTGAGAAACAGCTGTGCAAAGGCTAAGGTGAGAGTCGGAGTGGGAGTAAGGAGGGGGAGGAAGGGTTTGGAGAGGCAGGACAAGCAAGAGTGGAGCAGGGGAAGGAACAGGAGGAGGAGCAGGAGGAGGAGGAAGAGCAGGGGCTGGTTCTGGCGCCAGAAACAAACTTTTAATGCAGCACAGCCCATGGAAGAGAGCACACCGGAGCAGGTCAGTGTGTCCTGAGGGAAGCTGCAGCCCCCCGAGAGCACGCACAACAGCTTGCATGGCACCGTGCATGGGCCAAGCAAGCCATCCTCCACAGCCTGCTGCTCTGGCAGCTTTGTTGTCTCTTTTTAGCAAGTGTTCCATCAGAAGAGCCCCTGCTGAGTCTGGGCCTTTGAGCCCTGTTGTTAGTCTGCTGCATGCTCTTTGATGCTGTGGACGCTTGGGCAAGTTTGGCCCTGCATCTTCAGTATTATGTGTGGCTTTAAGGCCTGGAAGGCAAGGCTACCCCTCACACATCCCTGCTGAACTAGTTGTGGACTCCTTGCTAACTTGGATCATTGAGCAAAGAAGGCGCATTTAAAGAAGCATGCTCGAGCCATGAGTGCCCCAGAACTTCAAACCCCATAAACACAGTCACGATGCGCAAGCCACTTGTTCTCTCACGTTTCTTGCGAAGAACAGGAACAGTCCACCTTGTTGCTTTGAAATTCGCAAACACCTCCTCCCCAAAACTGGCAACTAAACCCCTTCCACTCCCCACATTTACAGCTGCAGGCCCGTTTGCTTCTGCGTGATGTGCTGTGGAGCACCTGCTACAACTAGGCCGGTCAGATCGCAAGCACTTCAGCAGGCGCAGATGCTGCTTCTTCTGCTAGCGCAGCTCCACAGCGCCCCAAAAGGGCCGTTTGTGAAGGGCAGGACTATGCTGCTGAGTGGCCATCCTAGATTTGGGATGGGCCAGGACCGGGTACCGAGTATAGGCAACGTAAGCCGTCCTCCACAGCCTGCTGCTCTGGCAGCTTTACAATTTGTTTTTAGTAAGTATCCCATCGGAAAAGCTCCTTCAGAGTCTGTGCTGGGTCTGTCTGGGACAGAGTCACCTTTCCCTTCATCAACCCACACAGTTCTTTGCTCTGCACTCCTAGCTGGAACAGCACTGTTATCACTCCAGTGTTGTGTCTATTGCTGCGTAGTACTGGCACAGCATCAGGACTCCCTCCAAGCCCCCAGGAGCCAGCAGGCTGGGGGTGGGCAAGTGACGGAGAGGGGACATCGCCAGGCAGCTGACCTAAATCAACCAAAGGGGTATTCCATAACACATGATGTCACACTCCGCAATAAAAGGAGGGCTCCTGTGTGGGAGGGGACTGTCCTCCCGAACAACTGTTAACGCGTTTTGAAGCCCTGCTTCCCACGATGTAGCTGAACATCGCTCGTTGATGGGAAGTAAAGAATAATTTTTTTTTCGTTTCTTTTTTTTTTTTTTCCCATTCCCTTTCCCTTTAGTTAAATCATTCTGATCTCAAACCTCGAGCTCTTTGTGTTGTATTTTCTCCCCCTTCCTCTTTGAGGAGGGGGGAGTGAGAGAGGGGCCATGGTGGAATTCGGCTGCCCACCTGAGTAAAACCACCACAGACTTTGAGCCTTGTTGTCGAGGTTGCTGCACGCTCTTTGATGCTGTGGATGCTTGGACAAGTTTGGCCCAGCATCTTCAGTATTATGTGAGGCTTTAAGCCTTTGAAGGCAAGGCTCACCTCTCATACATCCCTGCTGAACTACTTGGGGACATGGACCTGAGTGAGAATCGTCGAATCCTTAAGGTTAGAAAAGACCTCCAGGATCCTCTAGTCCAAATGTCCCCTTACCACCAATATTAGTCACTAAACCGTGTCCCTAAGCTCTGCAATGAACCTTTGCTTAAACACCCCCAGGGACAGTGACTCCACCACTTCTCTGGGCAACCCATTCCAATACCTAACCACTCTTTCTGAGAAGAAGCTTCTCCTAATTTCCAAACTGAACCTCCCTATGCAAAACTTGAGGCCATGCCCTCTTGTCCCGTGTCTAGTCATTTGTGAGAAGACGCCGACCCCCAGTTCACCACAAGTTCCTTTCAGGTAGTTGTAGAGAGCAATAAGGGCTCCCCTGAGCCTCCTCTTCTCCAGACTAAACAACCCCATTTTCCTCAGCCACTCCTCATAAGACTTGTGTTCCGGACCCTTCACCAACTTGGTAGTCTTTCTCTGGATATGCTCCTGGGCCTCAATGTCTTTCTCGTACTGAGGGGCCCCAAACTGAATGCAGTGCTCGAGGTGCGGCCTCACCAGAACTGAGTACAGGGGGATGATTACCTCCCTCGTCCTTCTGGTTACACTATTCCTAATACAAGCCAGGATGCCGTTGGCCTTCTTGGCCACCTAGACACACTGCTGGCTCATGTTCAGGATAGCATTGACAAACACCCCCACATTCTTCTCCCCTGCACAGCTCTCCAGCCACTCTGCCCCAAGCCTGCAGCATCGCATGGGGTGTTGTGACCAAAGCACAGGATCTGGCATTTAGCCATGTTGAACCTCATCCCATTGGCCTCTGCCCATCGATCCAACCTGTCCGGGTCCCTCTGCAGGGCCTTCATACCCTCCAGCAGATCGACACTTACCCCCAACTTGGTGGCATCTGCAAACTTACTAAGAGTGCACTCAATTCCCTCATCTAAATCATCAATAAAGACATTAAAGAGGATGGGCCCCAACACCGACCCCTAGGGAACACCACTGGTGATCGGTCACCGGCTGGATTTAACTCCATTCACTACCTCACCCTGGGCCCGGCCCGCTGGACGATTTTTAACCCAGCCAAGAGTGTACCTGTCCAAGCCATGGGCTGCCAGCTTCTCCAGGAGAACAATGTGGTAGACCATGTCAAGGGCTTTGCTGACATCTAGGTAGACTACAACAACAGCCTTTCCCTCATCTGCCAAGTGGGCTACTGGTCATAGAAGGAGATGAGGCTGGTCAGGCAGGCCTTGCCTTTCATGAACCCATGCTGGCTGGGCCTGATCCCCTGGTAGTCTTGCACATCCTGGGTGATTGTTCTCATGATGATATGTTCCCTAACATTTTCCAGCACCGAGGTCAAGCTGACAGGCCTGTAGTTCCCTGGATCCTCCTTACGGTCCTTCTCATAGCTGGGCGTCACGTTAGAAAGTCTCCATTCAACTGGGACCTCTCTGGTTGACCATGACCACTGATAGATGATGGAAAGCAGCTTAACGTTCACGTCTGCCATGTCCCTCAGCACCCTCGGGTGGATCCCATCTGACCCCATGAACTTGTGACAGTCCAGGTGGAGTAGCAGGTCTCTTACTCTTTCCACCTGAATCGTGGGAGGTTTCTTCTGCTCCCTATCCCAGATTTCCAGGTCAGGAAGCTGAGTACCCTGAGGATAACTGGTCTGACTATTAAAGGCAGATGTAAAGAAGGCATTGAGAATCTCAGCCTCTTCCTTATCCCCAGTAGTCATGTTCCCCACCACATCCAGTAAAGGATGGAGATTCTCCTTCGCCCTCCTCTTACTCTTAATATGTTTGTAAAAACATTTTTTTTGTTGTTGTCTTTTACCACAATGGCCAGGCTGAGCTCAGGCTGGCTTTAGCCTTTCTGATTGTTTTCCTGCATATGCTAGCAACTTCCTTGTACTCTCCCCGAGTTGCCTGACCCTTCTTCCACTGGACATAAACTCCCTTTTTCTCCATGAGACTCAGCAAAAGTTCCCTGTTCAGCCAGGCCACTCTTCTCTACTGCCAGCTCATCTTATGGCACGCGAGGACAGTCTGCTCCTACACATTTAAGACTTCCTTCTCGACAAGCGTCCAGACTTACTGAACCCCTCTGTCCTGCAGGACTCACTCCCAAGTGACCCTGCCTAGCAGTGTCTTGAACAGTTCAAAGTCTGCCCTCAAAAAAGTCCAAGGTAGCAGTTTTAATGACCCCCCTCCTGACTTCACCGAGGATAGAGAACTCTACCATTTCATGGTCACACTGCACAGGACAGCACATCTGCCACCTGTCCTTCTCTGCTCATGAACAGTAAGTCTAGAGGGGACCACCCTCCACCCCCTCCCCTTCGGTAGGTTCAATAGCTAGCTGTGTCAATAAGCTATCTTCCACACACTGCAGAAGCCTTCCAGACTGGCTGTACGGTTCCTCTCGGCTGCACTGTATTTCAAGCCTATGTCCAGGAAGTAGAAGTCCCCCAGTGGAACAGGTGCTGGTGAATGCAGGACTTCTGCCAGTTGCTTGTAGAATGGCACGTGTCTCTTCGTCCTGCATTGGCAGAATATAACAGAGCAAGACCAGGATGTCTAACTTTTTGGAATACCCCCTGATTCTTACCCACAGGGAATCAAACTTCTCATCCCCACTGGCTAGTTCTGTAATGTTGAAACACTCTCTAAGATGCAGAATCATGCCAACAGCCCTCCTTGTTGCCTATTTGTTCTCAAGAGCTTATAGCCATCCAATTCAGCACTAGACTTGTCAGGGAGGTCCCACCATCTTTCAGTGATGACTTAATGCACTCAGAAAAGACAGCCCATAGACATAAGTTCCATGAGCGATCAGTACTACAGCAGTTTAAGAGGGCAAAAACAAAAGTGCAAAATCCTGCATTTAGTGAAAGCTGCAATTTTGTGAAAGGACCTTTAAACACCTGTTTTTTAAAACTCTCTGATTGGCTTAGCGACCTTTGTTTTTACAACCCTATCCTCTGAGGACAGCCCAAAGAGAGCACGCAAAAGAGCCTGCAGGGCACCGTGCATGGGCAACGCAAGGCATTCCTGCTGACATACGTGCGGAGTGCTAGCTGACGTTTATCAATAAGAAAAGAATGGTGACACAGCCGGTTCTAGCGGCACTGCCGCACTGCAGGGCAGAGCATGGCAGCCAAGAAGGCAGTGCCTTAGGAGAAAGGTTGCTTGGAAAGGACCACCAAAAAGGGCAACATGCCGCTCAGCAGTGGGGAGTGAGGAGGAAAAAGTGTGAGAAACAGCTGTGCAAAGGCTAAGGTGAGAGTCGGAGTGGGAGTAAGGAGGGGGAGGAAGGGTTTGGAGGGGCAGGACAAGCAAGAGTGGAGCAGGGGAAGGAACAGGAGGAGGAGCAGGAGGAGGAGGAAGAGCAGGGGCTGGTTCTGGCGCCAGAAACAAACTTTTAATGCAGCACAGCCCATGGAAGAGAGCACACCGGAGCAGGTCGATGTGTCCTGAGGGAAGCTGCAGCCCCCCGAGAGCACGCACAACAGCTTGCATGGCACCGTGCATGGGCCAAGCAAGCCATCCTCCACAGCCTGCTGCTCTGGCCGCTTTGGAGTTTCTTTTCAGCAAGTGTCCCATCAGAAGAGCCCCTGCTGAGTCTGGGCCTTTGAGCCCTGTTGTTAGTCTGCTGCATACTCTTTGATGCTGTGGACGCTTGGGCAAGTTTGGCCCTGCATCTTCAGTATTATGTGTGGCTTTAAGGCCTGGAAGGCAAGGCTACCCCTCACACATCCCTGCTGACATACTTGCGGACTCGTAGCTGACTTGGATCATTGAGCAAAGAAGGCACATTTACAGAAGCATGCACGAGCCATCAGTTCGCCAGAACTTCAAACCCAAAAGCACCGTCACGATGCACAGGCCACTTGTTCTCTCACATTCCCTGCAAAGAGCAGGAACAGTCCACCTTGTCTTGAATTGCGCAAACACCCTCTCCCAAAAACTGACCGCTAAACCCCTTCCACCCCCAAATTTACAGCTGCAGGCCCGTTTGCTTCTGCGTGATGTGCTGTGCAGCACCTGCTACCACCTGTGCAGTGAGATCGCGAGCACTGCATCAGGCGCAGATGCTGCTTGTGCTTCTAGTGCAGCTCCACAGTGCCATGGCTGCAGCCTGAAGTTCTTCCCGGCCACCAGCTGGAGGCGCTGGGCATACACCGCATGGCAGGGCGGGGAAAGGGCCATTTGGGAAGAGTAGGACTATGCTGCTGAGTGGCCCTCCTGGATTTGGGATGGGCCAGGACAGGCAATCCCTCCCAGCCACGCGCAGCGGCGGGCACCATTTTGTTGCGTTCCGCATTCCACAGTGAGGAGCCGCCATTTTGTGAAAGGACCCAACCCACCTCTTTTCGTACCGCTCCCTGATTGGCTTAGCCAGCTTTGTTTTCAAAACCCTGTCATCTTCTCATTCCTCCCTCTGATTGGGTGCCTGCTTCCAGACCGGGAAGGTCTCACATGTAGGAATATATGCGTTTCTGTAGAGCTGTGCCGGGTGTTTGCCCAGGTGCTGGCAGCGGGGGCTGCGGGTGGCCTCTGAGAAGAAGCCGGTGTCAGCCCCATGTATGCTGACACAGCCGGTTCTAGCGGCACTGCCGCAGGGGAGGGCAGAGCCTGGCAGCCAAGAAGGCGGTGCATTAGGAGAAAGGTTGCTTGGAAGGCCCCGCAAAAAAGGGCAACATGCTGCTCAGCAGTGGGGAGTGAGGAGGAAAAAGTGTGAGAAACAGCTGTGCAAAGGCTAAGGTGAGAGTCGGAGCGGGAGTAAGGAGGGGGAGGAAGGGTTTGGAGGGACAGGCTGGGCAAGAGGGGGAGCAGGGGGAGGAACAGGAGGAGGAGCAGGAGGAGGAGGAAGAGCAGGGGGTGGTTCTGGCGCCAGAAACAAACATTTAATGCAGCGCAGCCCATGGAAGAGAGCACGGCAGAGCAGGTCGATGTGTCCTGAGGGAAGCTGCAGCCCCCCGAGAGCACGCACAAGAGCCTGCACGGCACCGTGCATGGGCCAAGCAAGCCGTCCTCCACAGCCTGCTGCTCTGGCAGCTTTGGAGTTTCTTTTCAGCAAGTGTCCCATCGCAAGAGCCCCTGCAGAGTCTGGGCCTTTCAGCCCTGTTGTTACGTTGCTGCACGCTCTTTGATGCTGTGGATGCTTGGGCAAGTTTGGCCTGGCATGTTCAGTGTTAAGTGTGGATTAAGGCCTGGAAGGCAAGGCTACCCCTCACACATCCCTGCTGACATACTTGCGGACTCGTAGCTGACTTGGATCATTGAGCAAAGAAGGCACATTTACAGAAGCATGCACGAGCCATCAGTTCGCCAGAACTTCAAACCCCACAAGCACCGTCACGATGCACAGGCCACTTGTTCTCTCACATTCCCTGCAAAGAGCAGGAACAGTCCACCTTGTCTTGAAATGCGCAAACACCCTCTCCCAAAAACTGACCGCTACACCCCTTCCACCCCCAAATTTACAGCTGCAGGCCCGTTTGCTTCTGCGTGATGTGCTGTGGAGCACCTGCTACCACCTGTGCAGTGAGATTGCGAGCACTGCATCAGGCGCAGATGCTGCTTGTGCTTCTAGTGCAGCTCCACAGTGCCACGGCTGCAGCCTGAAGTTCTTCCCGGCCACCAGCTGGAGGCGCTGGGCATACACCGCATGGCAGGGCGGAGAAAGGGCCATTTGGGAAGAGTAGGACTATGCTGCTGAGTGGCCCTCCTGGATTTGGGATGGGCCAGGAAAGGCAATCCCTCCCAGCCACGCGCAGCAGCGGGCACCATTTTGTTGCGTTCCGCATTCCACAGTGAGGAGCCGCCATTTTGTGAAAGGACCCAACCCACCTCTTTTCGTACCGCTCCCTGATTGGCTTAGCCAGCTTTGTTTTTAAACCCCTGTCATCTTCTCATTCCTCCCTCTGATTGGGTGCCTGCTTCCAGACCGGGAAGGTCTCACATGTAGGAATATATACGTTTCTGTAGAGCTGTGCCGGGTGTTTGCCCAGGTGCTGGCAGCGGGGGCTGCAGGTGGCCTCTGAGAAGAAGCCGGTGTCAGCCCCATGTATGCTGACACAGCCGGTTGTAGCGGCACTGCCGCAGGGGAGGGCAGAGCCTGGCAGCCAAGAAGGCGGTGCCTTAGCAGAAAGGTTGCTTGGAAAGGACCGCCAAAAAGGGCAACATGCCGCTCAGCAGTGGGGAGTGAGGAGGAAAAAGTGTGAGAAACAGCTGTGCAAAGGCTAAGGTGAGAGTCGGAGCGGGAGTAAGGAGGGGGAGGAAGGGTTTGGAGGGACAGGCCGGGCAAGAGGGGGAGCAGGGGGAGGAACAGGAGGAGGAGCAGGAGGAGGAGGAAGAGCAGGGGGTGGTTCTGGCGCCAGAAACAAACATTTAATGCAGCGCAGCCCATGGAAGAGAGCACGGCAGAGCAGGTCGATGTGTCCTGAGGGAAGCTGCAGCCCCCCGAGAGCACGCATAAGAGCCTGCACGGCACCGTGCATGGGCCAAGCAAGCTGTCCTCCACAGCCTGCTGCTCTGGCAGCTTTGGAGTTTCTTTTCAGCAAGTGTCCCATCGCAAGGGCCACTGCAGAGTCTGGGCCTTTGAGCCCTGTTCTTATGTTGCTGCACGCTCTTTGATGCTGTGGACGCTTGGGCAAGTTTGGCCTGGAATGTTCAGTGTTAAGTGTGGATTAAGGCCTGGAAGGCAAGGCTACCCCTCACACATCCCTGCTGACATACTTGCGGACTCGTAGCTGACTTGGATCATTGAGCAAAGAAGGCACATTTACAGAAGCATGCACGAGCCATCAGTTCGCCAGAACTTCAAACCCCACAAGCACCGTCACGATGCACAGGCCACTTGTTCTCTCACATTCCCTGCAAAGAGCAGGAACAGTCCACCTTGTCTTGAAATGCGCAAACACCCTCTCCCAAAAACTGACCGCTAAACCCCTTCCACCGCCAAATTTACAGCTGCAGGCCCGTTTGCTTCTGCGTGATGTGCTGTGGAGCACCTGCTACCACCTGTGCAGTGAGATCGCGAGCACTGCATCAGGCGCAGATGCTGCTTGTGCTTCTAGTGCAGCTCCACAGTGCCACGGCTGCAGCCTGAAGTTCTTCCCGGCCACCAGCTGGAGGCGCTGGGCATACACCGCATGGCAGGGCGGGGAAAGGGCCATTTGGGAAGAGTAGGACTATGCTGCTGAGTGGCCCTCCTGGATTTGGGATGAGCCAGGACAGGCAATCCCTCCCAGCCACGCGCAGCGGCGGGCACCATTTTGTTGCGTTCCGCATTCCACAGTGAGGAGCCACCATTTTGTGAAAGGACCCAACCCACCTGTTTTCGTACCGCTCCCTGATTGGCTTAGCCAGCTTTGTTTTTAAACCCCTGTCATCTTCTCATTCCTCCCTCTGATTGGGTGCCTGCTTCCAGACCGGGAAGGTCTCACATGTAGGAATATATACGTTTCTGTAGAGCTGTGCCGGGTGTTTGCCCAGGTGCTGGCAGCGGGGGCTGCTGGTGGCCTCTGAGAAGAAGCCGGTGTCAGCCCCATGCCTGGTGACACAGCCGGTTCTAAGGGCACTGCCGCAGGGGAGGGCAGAGCCTGGCCGCCAAGAAGGAGGTGCCTTACGAGAAAGGTTGCTTGGAAAGGACCGCCAAAAAGGGCAACATGCTGCTCAGCAGTGGGGAGTGAGGAGGAAAAAGTGTGAGAAACAGCTGTGCAAAGGCTAAGGTGAGAGTCGGAGCGGGAGTAAGGAGGCGGAGGAAGGGTTTGGAGGGACAGGCCGGGCAAGAGGGGGAGCAGGGGGAGGAACAGGAGGAGGAGCAGGAGGAGGAGGAAGAGCAGGGGGTGGTTCTGGCGCCAGAAACAAACTTTTAATGCAGCGCAGCCCATGGAAGAGAGCACGGCAGAGCAGGTCGATGTGTCCTGAGGGAAGCTGCAGCCCCCCGAGAGCACGCATAAGAGCCTGCACGGCACCGTGCATGGGCCAAGCAAGCTGTCCTCCACAGCCTGCTGCTCTGGCAGCTTTGGAGTTTCTTTTCAGCAAGTGTCCCATCGCAAGGGCCCCTGCAGAGTCTGGGCCTTTGAGCCCTGTTGTTACGTTGCTGCACGCTCTTTGATGCTGTGGACGCTTGGGCAAGTTTGGCCTGGCATGTTCAGTGTTAAGTGTGGATTAAGGCCTGGAAGGCAAGGCTACCCCTCACACATCCCTGCTGACATACTTGCGGACTCGTAGCTGACTTGGATCATTGAGCAAAGAAGGCACATTTACAGAAGCATGCACGAGCCATCAGTTCGCCAGAACTTCATACCCCTTAAGTGCCGTCACGATGCACAGGCCACTTGTTCTCTCACATTCCCTGCAAAGAGCAGGAACAGTCCACCTTGTCTTGAAATGCGCAAACACCCTCTCCCAAAAACTGACCGCTAAACCCCTTCCACCGCCAAATTTACAGCTGCAGGCCCGTTTGCTTCTGCGTGATGTGCTGTGGAGCACCTGCTACCACCTGTGCAGTGAGATCGCGAGCACTGCATCAGGCGCAGATGCTGCTTGTGCTTCTAGTGCAGCTCCACAGTGCCACGGCTGCAGCCTGAAGTTCTTCCCGGCCACCAGCTGGAGGCGCTGGGCATACACCGCATGGCAGGGCGGGGAAAGGGCCATTTGGGAAGAGTAGGACTATGCTGCTGAGTGGCCCTCCTGGATTTGGGATGGGCCAGGACAGGCAATCCCTCCCAGCCACGCGCAGCGGCGGGCACCATTTTGTTGCGTTCCGCATTCCACAGTGAGGAGCCGCCATTTTGTGAAAGGACCCAACCCACCTGTTTTCGTACCGCTCCCTGATTGGCTTAGCCAGCTTTGTTTTTAAACCCCTGTCATCTTCTCATTCCTCCCTCTGATTGGGTGCCTGCTTCCAGACCGGGAAGGTCTCACATGTAGGAATATGTACGTTTCTGTAGAGCTGTGCCGGGTGTTTGCCCAGGTGCTGGCAGCGGGGGCTGCTGGTGGCCTCTGAGAAGAAGCCGGTGTCAGCCCCATGCCTGGTGACACAGCCGGTTCTAAGGGCACTGCCGCAGGGGAGGGCAGAGCCTGGCCGCCAAGAAGGCGGTGCCTTACGAGAAAGGTTGCTTGGAAAGGACCGCCAAAAAGGGCAACATGCTGCTCAGCAGTGGGGAGTGAGGAGGAAAAAGTGTGAGAAACAGCTGTGCAAAGGCTAAGGTGAGAGTCGGAGCGGGAGTAAGGAGGGGGAGGAAGGGTTTGGAGGGACAGGCCGGGCAAGAGGGGGAGCAGGGGGAGGAACAGGAGGAGGAGCAGGAGGAGGAGGAAGAGCAGGGGGTGGTTCTGGCGCCAGAAACAAACTTTTAATGCAGCGCAGCCCATGGAAGAGAGCACGGCAGAGCAGGTCGATGTGTCCTGAGGGAAGCTGCAGCCCCCCGAGAGCACGCACAAGAGCCTGCACGGCACCGTGCATGGGCCAAGCAAGCTGTCCTCCACAGCCTGCTGCTCTGGCAGCTTTGGAGTTTCTTTTCAGCAAGTGTCCCATCAGAAGAGCCCCTGCTGAGTCTGGGCCTTTCAGCCCTGTTGTTACGTTGCTGCACGCTCTTTGATGCTGTGGACGCTTGGGCAAGTTTGGCCTGGCATGTTCAGTGTTAAGTGTGGATTAAGGCCTGGAAGGCAAGGCTACCCCTCACACATCCCTGCTGACATACTTGCGGACTCGTATCTGACTTGGATCATTGAGCAAAGAAGGCACATTTAAAGAAGCATGCACGAGCCATCAGTTTGCCAGAACTTCAAACCCCACAAGCACCGTCACGATGCACAGGCCACTTGTTCTCTCACATTCCCTGCAAAGAGCAGGAACAGTCCACCTTGTCTTGAAATGCGCAAACACCCTCTCCCAAAAACTGACCGCTAAACCCCTTCCACCGCCAAATTTACAGCTGCAGGCCCGTTTGCTTCTGCGTGATGTGCTGTGGAGCACCTGCTACCACCTGTGCAGTGAGATCGCGAGCACTGCATCAGGCGCAGATGCTGCTTGTGCTTCTAGTGCAGCTCCACAGTGCCACGGCTGCAGCCTGAAGTTCTTCCCGGCCACCAGCTGGAGGCGCTGGGCATACACCGCATGGCAGGGCGGGGAAAGGGCCATTTGGGAAGAGTAGGACTATGCTGCTGAGTGGCCCTCCTGGATTTGGGATGGGCCAGGACAGGCAATCCCTCCCAGCCACGCGCAGCGGCGGGCACCATTTTGTTGCGTTCCGCATTCCACAGTGAGGAGCCGCCATTTTGTGAAAGGACCCAACCCACCTGTTTTCATACCGCTCCCTGATTGGCTTAGCCAGCTTTGTTTTTAAACCCCTGTCATCTTCTCATTCCTCCCTCTGATTGGGTGCCTGCTTCCAGACCGGGAAGGTCTCACATGTAGGAATATATACGTTTCTGTAGAGCTGTGCCGGGTGTTTGCCCAGGTGCTGGCAGCGGGGGCTGCTGGTTGCCTCTGAGAAGAAGCTGGTGTCAGCCCCATGCCTGGTGACACAGCCGGTTGTAGCGGCACTGCCGCAGGGGAGGGCAGAGCCTGGCAGCCAAGAAGGCGCTGCCTTAGGAGAAAGGTTGCTTGGAAAGGACCGCCAAAAAGGGCAACATGCCGCTCAGCAGTGGGGAGTGAGGAGGAAAAAGTGTGAGAAACAGCTGTGCAAAGGCTAAGGTGAGAGTCGGAGCGGGAGTAAGGAGGGGGAGGAAGGGTTTGGAGGGACAGGCCGGGCAAGAGGGGCAGCAGGGGGAGGAACAGGAGGAGGAGCAGGAGGAGGAGGAAGAGCAGGGGGTGGTTCTGGCGCCAGAAACAAACTTTTAATGCAGCGCAGCCCATGGAAGAGAGCACGGCAGAGCAGGTCAATGTGTCCTGAGGGAAGCTGCAGCCTCCCAGGCGCAAGCACAAGAGCCTGCACGGCACCGTGCATGGGCCAAGCAAGCCGTCCTCCACAGCCTGCTGCTCTGGCAGCTTTGGAGTTTCTTTTCAGCAAGTGTCCCATCGCAAGAGCCCCTGCAGAGTCTCAGCCTTTGAGCCCTCTTGTTACGTTGCTGCACGCTCTTTGATGCTGTGGACGCTTGGGCAAGTTTGGCCTGGCATGTTCAGTGTTAAGTGTGGATTAAGGCCTGGAAGGCAAGGCTACCCCTCACACATCCCTGCTGACATACTTGCGGACTCGTAGCTGACTTGGATCATTGAGCAAAGAAGGCACATTTACAGAAGCATGCACGAGCCATCAGTTCGCCAGAACTTCAAACCCCACAAGCACCGTCACGATGCACAGGCCACTTGTTCTCTCACATTCCCTGCAAAGAGCAGGAACAGTCCACCTTGTCTTGAAATGCGCAAACACCCTCTCCCAAAAACTGACCGCTAAACCCCTTCCACCGCCAAATTTACAGCTGCAGGCCCGTTTGCTTCTGCGTGATGTGCTGTGGAGCACCTGCTACCACCTGTGCAGTGAGATCGCGAGCACTGCATCAGGCGCAGATGCTGCTTGTGCTTCTAGTGCAGCTCCACAGTGCCACGGCTGCAGCCTGAAGTTCTTCCCGGCCACCAGCTGGAGGCGCTGGGCATACACCGCATGGCAGGGCGGGGAAAGGGCCATTTGGGAAGAGTAGGACTATGCTGCTGAGTGGCCCTCCTGGATTTGGGATGGGCCAGGACAGGCAATCCCTCCCAGCCACGCGCAGCAGCGGGCACCATTTTGTTGCGTTCCGCATTCCACAGTGAGGAGCCGCCATTTTGTGAAAGGACCCAACCCACCTGTTTTCGTACCGCTCCCTGATTGGCTTAGCCAGCTTTGTTTTTAAACCCCTGTCATCTTCTCATTCCTCCCTCTGATTGGGTGCCTGCTTCCAGACCGGGAAGGTCTCACATGTAGGAATATATACGTTTCTGTAGAGCTGTGCCGGGTGTTTGCCCAGGTGCTGTCAGCGGGGGCTGCTGGTGGCCTCTGAGAAGAAGCTGGTGTCAGCCCCATGCCTGGTGACACAGCCGGTTGTAGCGGCACTGCCGCAGGGGAGGGCAGAGCCTGGCAGCCAAGAAGGCGGTGCCTTAGGAGAAAGGTTGCTTGGAAAGGACCGCCAAAAAGGGCAACATGCCGCTCAGCAGTGGGGAGTGAGGAGGAAAAAGTGTGAGAAACAGCTGTGCAAAGGCTAAGGTGAGAGTCGGAGCGGGAGTAAGGAGGGGGAGGAAGGGTTTGGAGGGACAGGCCGGGCAAGAGGGGGAGCAGGGGGAGGAACAGGAGGAGGAGCAGGAGGAGGAGGAAGAGCAGGGGGTGGTTCTGGCGCCAGAAACAAACTTTTAATGCAGCGCAGCCCATGGAAGAGAGCACGGCAGAGCAGGTCAATGTATCCTGAGGGAAGCTGCAGCCTCCCAGGCGCACGCACAAGAGCCTGCACGGCACCGTGCATGGGCCAAGCAAGCCGTCCTCCACAGCCTGCTGCTCTGGCAGATTTGGAGTTTCTTTTCAGCAAGTGTCCCATCGCAAGATCCCCTGCTGAGTCTGGGCCTTTGAGTCCTGTTCTTATGTTGCTGCACGCTCTTTGATGCTGTGGACGCTTGGGCAAGTTTGGCCTGGCATGTTCAGTGTTAAGTGTGGATTAAGGCCTGGAAGGCAAGGCTACCCCTCACACATCCCTGCTGACATACTTGCGGACTCGTAGCTGACTTGGATCATTGAGCAAAGAAGGCACATTTACAGAAGCATGCACGAGCCATCAGTTCGCCAGAACTTCAAACCCCACAAGCACCGTCACGATGCACAGGCCACTTGTTCTCTCACATTCCCTGCAAAGAGCAGGAACAGTCCACCTTGTCTTGAAATGCGCAAACACCCTCTCCCAAAAACTGACCGCTAAACCCCTTCCACCGCCAAATTTACAGCTGCAGGCCCGTTTGCTTCTGCGTGATGTGCTGTGGAGCACCTGCTACCACCTGTGCAGTGAGATCGCGAGCACTGCATCAGGCGCAGATGCTGCTTGTGCTTCTAGTGCAGCTCCACAGTGCCACGGCTGCAGCCTGAAGTTCTTCCCGGCCACCAGCTGGAGGCGCTGGGCATACACCGCATGGCAGGGCGGGGAAAGGGCCATTTGGGAAGAGTAGGACTATGCTGCTGAGTGGCCCTCCTGGATTTGGGATGGGCCAGGACAGGCAATCCCTCCCAGCCACGCGCAGCGGCGGGCACCATTTTGTTGCGTTCCGCATTCCACAGTGAGGAGCCGCCATTTTGTGAAAGGACCCAACCCACCTGTTTTCGTACCGCTCCCTGATTGGCTTAGCCAGCTTTGTTTTTAAACCCCTGTCATCTTCTCATTCCTCCCTCTGATTGGGTGCCTGCTTCCAGACCGGGAAGGTCTCATATGTAGGAATATATACGTTTCTGTAGAGCTGTGCCGGGTGTTTGCCCAGGTGCTGGCAGCGGGGGCTGCGGGTGGCCTCTGAGAAGAAGCTGGTGTCAGCCCCATGCCTGGTGACACAGCCGGTTGTAGCGGCACTGCCGCAGGGGAGGGCAGAGCCTGGCAGCCAAGAAGGCGGTGCCTTAGCAGAAAGGTTGCTTGGAAAGGACCGCCAAAAAGGGCAACATGCCGCTCAGCAGTGGGGAGTGAGGAGGAAAAAGTGTGAGAAACAGCTGTGCAAAGGCTAAGGTGAGAGTCGGAGCGGGAGTAAGGAGGGGGAGGAAGGGTTTGGAGGGACAGGCCGGGCAAGAGGGGGAGCAGGGGGAGGAACAGGAGGAGGAGCAGGAGGAGGAGGAAGAGCAGGGGGTGGTTCTGGCGCCAGAAACAAACTTTTAATGCAGCGCAGCCCATGGAAGAGAGCACGGCAGAGCAGGTCAATGTGTCCTGAGGGAAGCTGCAGCCCCCCGAGAGCACGCACAAGAGCCTGCACGGCACCGTGCATGGGCCAAGCAAGCCGTCCTCCACAGCCTGCTGCTCTGGCAGCTTTGGAGTTTCTTTTCAGCAAGTGTCCCATCGCAGGATCCCCTGCTGAGTCTGGGCCTTTGAGCCCTGTTCTTATGTTGCTGCACGCTCTTTGATGCTGTGGACGCTTGGGCAAGTTTGGCCTGGCATGTTCAGTGTTAAGTGTGGATTAAGGCCTGGAAGGCAAGGCTACCCCTCACACATCCCTGCTGACATACTTGCGGACTCGTAGCTGACTTGGATCATTGAGCAAAGAAGGCACATTTACAGAAGCATGCACGAGCCATCAGTTCGCCAGAACTTCAAACCCCACAAGCACCGTCACGATGCACAGGCCACTTGTTCTCTCACATTCCCTGCAAAGAGCAGGAACAGTCCACCTTGTCTTGAAATGCGCAAACACCCTCTCCCAAAAACTGACCGCTAAACCCCTTCCACCGCCAAATTTACAGCTGCAGGCCCGTTTGCTTCTGCGTGATGTGCTGTGGAGCACCTGCTACCACCTGTGCAGTGAGATCGCGAGCACTGCATCAGGCGCAGATGCTGCTTGTGCTTCTAGTGCAGCTCCACAGTGCCACGGCTGCAGCCTGAAGTTCTTCCCGGCCACCAGCTGGAGGCGCTGGGCATACACCGCATGGCAGGGCGGGGAAAGGGCCATTTGGGAAGAGTAGGACTATGCTGCTGAGTGGCCCTCCTGGATTTGGGATGGGCCAGGACAGGCAATCCCTCCCAGCCACGCGCAGCGGCGGGCACCATTTTGTTGCGTTCCGCATTCCACAGTGAGGAGCCGCCATTTTGTGAAAGGACCCAACCCACCTGTTTTCGTACCGCTCCCTGATTGGCTTAGCCAGCTTTGTTTTTAAACCCCTGTCATCTTCTCATTCCTCCCTCTGATTGGGTGCCTGCTTCCAGACCGGGAAGGTCTCATATGTAGGAATATATACGTTTCTGTAGAGCTGTGCCGGGTGTTTGCCCAGGTGCTGGCAGCGGGGGCTGCGGGTGGCCTCTGAGAAGAAGCTGGTGTCAGCCCCATGCCTGGTGACACAGCCGGTTGTAGCGGCACTGCCGCAGGGGAGGGCAGAGCCTGGCAGCCAAGAAGGCGGTGCCTTAGCAGAAAGGTTGCTTGGAAAGGACCGCCAAAAAGGGCAACATGCCGCTCAGCAGTGGGGAGTGAGGAGGAAAAAGTGTGAGAAACAGCTGTGCAAAGGCTAAGGTGAGAGTCGGAGCGGGAGTAAGGAGGGGGAGGAAGGGTTTGGAGGGACAGGCCGGGCAAGAGGGGGAGCAGGGGGAGGAACAGGAGGAGGAGCAGGAGGAGGAGGAAGAGCAGGGGGTGGTTCTGGCGCCAGAAACAAACTTTTAATGCAGCGCAGCCCATGGAAGAGAGCACGGCAGAGCAGGTCAATGTGTCCTGAGGGAAGCTGCAGCCCCCCGAGAGCACGCACAAGAGCCTGCACGGCACCGTGCATGGGCCAAGCAAGCCGTCCTCCACAGCCTGCTGCTCTGGCAGCTTTGGAGTTTCTTTTCAGCAAGTGTCCCATCGCAGGATCCCCTGCTGAGTCTGGGCCTTTGAGCCCTGTTCTTATGTTGCTGCACGCTCTTTGATGCTGTGGACGCTTGGGCAAGTTTGGCCTGGCATGTTCAGTGTTAAGTGTGGATTAAGGCCTGGAAGGCAAGGCTACCCCTCACACATCCCTGCTGACATACTTGCGGACTCGTAGCTGACTTGGATCATTGAGCAAAGAAGGCACATTTACAGAAGCATGCACGAGCCATCAGTTCGCCAGAACTTCAAACCCCACAAGCACCGTCACGATGCACAGGCCACTTGTTCTCTCACATTCCCTGCAAAGAGCAGGAACAGTCCACCTTGTCTTGAAATGCGCAAACACCCTCTCCCAAAAACTGACCGCTAAACCCCTTCCACCGCCAAATTTACAGCTGCAGGCCCGTTTGCTTCTGCGTGATGTGCTGTGGAGCACCTGCTACCACCTGTGCAGTGAGATCGCGAGCACTGCATCAGGCGCAGATGCTGCTTGTGCTTCTAGTGCAGCTCCACAGTGCCACGGCTGCAGCCTGAAGTTCTTCCCGGCCACCAGCTGGAGGCGCTGGGCATACACCGCATGGCAGGGCGGGGAAAGGGCCATTTGGGAAGAGTAGGACTATGCTGCTGAGTGGCCCTCCTGGATTTGGGATGGGCCAGGACAGGCAATCCCTCCCAGCCACGCGCAGCGGCGGGCACCATTTTGTTGCGTTCCGCATTCCACAGTGAGGAGCCGCCATTTTGTGAAAGGACCCAACCCACCTGTTTTCGTACCGCTCCCTGATTGGCTTAGCCAGCTTTCTTTTCAAAACCCTGTCATCTCCTCATTCCTCCCTCTGACTGGGTGCCTGCTTCCAGACCGGGATGGTCTCACATGTAGGAATATATACGTTTCTGTAGAGCTGTGCCGGGTGTTTGCCCAGGCCCTGACAGCGGGGGTTGCTGGTGGCCTCTGAGAAGAAGCCGGTATCGGCCCCATGCATGCTGACACAGCCGGTTGTAGCGGCACTGCCGCAGGGGAGGGCAGAGCCTGGCAGCCAAGAAGGCGGTGCCTTAGGAGAAAGGTTGCTTGGAAAGGACTGCCAAAAAGGGCAACATGCTGCTCAGCAGTGGGGAGTGAGGAGGAAAAAGTGTGAGAAACAGCTGTGCAAAGGCTAAGGTGAGAGTTGGAGCGGGAGTAAGGAGGGGGTGGAAGGGTTTGGAGGGGCAGGCCGGGCAAGAGGGGGAGCAGGGGGAGGAACAGGAGGAGGAGCAGGAGGAGGAGGAAGAGCAGGGGGTGGTTCTGGCGCCAGAAACAAACTTTTAATGCAGCGCAGCCCATGGAAGAGAGCACGGCAGAGCAGGTCAATGTGTCCTGAGGGAAGCTGCAGCCCCCCGAGAGCACGCACAAGAGCCTGCACGGCACCGTGCATGGGCCAAGCAAGCCGTCCTCCACAGCCTGCTGCTCTGGCACCTTTGGAGTTTCTTTTCAGCAAGTGTCCCATCGCAAGAGCCCCTGCAGAGTCTCGGCCTTTGAGCCCTCTTGTTAGGTTGCTGCACACTCTTTAGTGTTGTGGAGACTCGGTCAAGTTTGGCCCGACATCTTCAGTATTAAGTGTGGCTTTAAGGCCTGGAAGGCAAGGCTACCCCTCACACATCCCTGCTGACATACTTGCGGACTCGTAGCTGACTTGTATCACTGAGAAAAGAAGGCACATTTAAAGAAGCATGCACGAGCCATCAGTGCCCCAGACCTTCATACCCCTTAAGTGCTGTCACGATGCACAGGCCACTTGTTCTCTCACATTCCCTGCAAAGAGCAGGAACAGTCCACCTTATTATCTTGAAATGCGCACATACCCCCTCGCCAAAACTGACAGCTAAACCCCTTCCACTCCCCACATTTACAGTTGCAGGCCCGTTTGCTTCTGCGTGATGTGCTGTGGAGCACCTGCTACCACTTGGCCGGACAGATCGCGAGCACTGCAGTAGGCACAGATGCTGCTTCTGCTGCTAGTGCAGCTCCACAGCGCCACGGCTGCAGCCTGAAGTTCTTCCCGGCCACCAGCTGGAGGCGCTGGGCGTACACCGCATGGCAGGGCGGGGAAAGGGCCATTTGGGAAGGGCACGACTACGCTGCTGATTGGCCCTCCTGCAGGTGGGATGGGCCAGGACAGGCAATCCCTCCCAGCCACCCGCAGTGGCGCGCACCATTTTGTTGCATTCCGCATTCCACAGTGAGGAGCCGCCATTTTGTGAAAGGACCCAACCCACCTGTTTTCGTACCGCTCCCTGATTGGCTTAGCCAGCTTTGTTTTCAAACCCCTGTCATCTCCTCATTCCTCCCTCTGACTGGGTGCCTGCTTCCAGACCGGGATGGTCTCACATGTAGGAATATATACGTTTCTGTAGAGCTGTGCCGGGTGTTTGCCCAGGTGCTGGCAGCGGGGGCTGCGGGTGGCCTCTGAGAAGAAGCTGGTGTCAGCCCCATGCCTGGTGACACAGCCGGTTGTAGCGGCACTGCCGCAGGGGAGGGCAGAGCCTGGCAGCCAAGAAGGCGGTGCCTTAGGAGAAAGGTTGCTTGGAAAGGACCGCCAAAAAGGGCAACATGCCGCTCAGCAGTGGGGAGTGAGGAGGAAAAAGTGTGAGAAACAGCTGTGCAAAGGCTAAGGTGAGAGCTGGAGCGGGAGTAAGGAGGGGGAGGAAGGGTTTGGAGGGACAGGCCGGGCAAGAGGGGGAGCAGGGGGAGGAACAGGAGGAGGAGCAGGAGGAGGAGGAAGAGCAGGGGGTGGTTCTGGCGCCAGAAACAAACTTTTAATGCAGCGCAGCCCATGGAAGAGAGCACGGCAGAGCAGGTCAATGTGTCCTGAGGGAAGCTGCAGACTCCCAGGCGCACGCACAAGAGCCTGCACGGCACCGTGCATGGGCCAAGCAAGCTGTCCTCCACAGCCTGCTGCTCTGGCAGCTTTGGAGTTTCTTTTCAGCAAGTGTCCCATCGCAAGATCCCCTGCTGAGTCTGGGCCTTTGAGCCCTGTTCTTATGTTGCTGCACGCTCTTTGATGCTGTGGACGCTTGGGCAAGTTTGGCCCGGCATCTTCAGTATTATGTGTGGATTAAGGCCTGGAAGGCAAGGCTACCCCTCACACATCCCTGCTGACATACTTGCGGACTCGTAGCTGACTTGGATCATTGAGCAAAGAAGGCACATTTAAAGAAGCATGCACGAGCCATCAGTTCGCCAGAACTTCAAACCCCACAAGCACCGTCACGATGCACAGGCCACTTGTTCTCTCACATTCCCTGCAAAGAGCAGGAACAGTCCACCTTGTCTTGAAATGCGCAAACACCCTCTCCCAAAAACTGACCGCTAAACCCCTTCCACCGCCAAATTTACAGCTGCAGGCCCGTTTGCTTCTGCGTGATGTGCTGTGGAGCACCTGCTACCACCTGTGCAGTGAGATCGCGAGCACTGCATCAGGCGCAGATGCTGCTTGTGCTTCTAGTGCAGCTCCACAGTGCCACGGCTGCAGCCTGAAGTTCTTCCCGGCCACCAGCTGGAGGCGCTGGGCATACACCGCATGGCAGGGCGGGGAAAGGGCCATTTGGGAAGGGTAGGACTATGCTGCTGAGTGGCCCTCCTGGATTTGGGATGGGCCAGGACAGGCAATCCCTCCCAGCCACGCGCAGCGGCGGGCACCATTTTGTTGCGTTCCGCATTCCACAGTGAGGAGCCGCCATTTTGTGAAAGGACCCAACCCACCTGTTTTCATACCGCTCCCTGATTGGCTTAGCCAGCTTTGTTTTTAAACCCCTGTCATCTTCTCATTCCTCCCTCTGATTGGGTGCCTGCTTCCAGACCGGGAAGGTCTCACATGTAGGAATATATACGTTTCTGTAGAGCTGTGCCGGGTGTTTGCCCAGGTGCTGGCAGCGGGGGCTGCGGGTGGCCTCTGAGAAGAAGCTGGTGTCAGCCCCATGCCTGGTGACACAGCCGGTTGTAGCGGCACTGCCGCAGGGGAGGGCAGAGCCTGGCAGCCAAGAAGGCGGTGCCTTAGGAGAAAGGTTGCTTGGAAAGGACCACCAAAAAGGGCAACATGCCGCTCAGCAGTGGGGAGTGAGGAGGAAAAAGTGTGAGAAACAGCTGTGCAAAGGCTAAGGTGAGAGTCAGAGCGGGAGTAAGGAGGGGGAGGAAGGGTTTGGAGGGACAGGCTGGGCAAGAGGGGGAGCAGGGGAGGAACAGGAGGAGGAGCAGGAGGAGGAGGAAGAGCAGGGGGTGGTTCTGGCGCCAGAAACAAACTTTTAATGCAGCGCAGCCCATGGAAGAGAGCACGGCAGAGCAGGTCAATGTGTCCTGAGGGAAGCTGCAGCCCCCCGAGAGCACGCACAAGAGCCTGCACGGCACCGTGCATGGGCCAAGCAAGCCGTCCTCCACAGCCTGCTGCTCTGGCACCTTTGGAGTTTCTTTTCAGCAAGTGTCCCATCGCAAGGGCCCCTGCAGAGTCTCGGCCTTTGAGCCCTCTTGTTACGTTGCTGCACGCTCTTTGATGCTGTGGACGCTTGGGCAAGTTTGGCCTGGCATGTTCAGTGTTAAGTGTGGATTAAGGCCTGGAAGGCAAGGCTACCCCTCACACATCCCTGCTGACATACTTGCGGACTCGTAGCTGACTTGGATCATTGAGCAAAGAAGACACATTTTCAGAAGCATGCACGAGCCATCAGTTCGCCAGAACTTCAAACCCCACAAGCACCGTCACAATGCACAGGCCACTTGTTCTCTCACATTCCCTGCAAAGAGCAGGAACAGTCCACCTTATTGTCTTGAAATGCGCACATACCCCCTCACCAAATCTGACAGCTAAACCACTTCCACTCCCCACATTTACAGTTGCAGGCCCGTTTGCTTCTGCGTGATGTCCTGTGGAGCACCTGCTACCACTTGGCCGGACAGATCGCGAGCACTGCAGCAGGCATAGATGCTGCTTCTGCTGCTAGCACAGCTCCACAGCGCCACGGCTGCAGCCTGAAGCTCTTCCCGGACACCAGCTGGAGGCGCTGGGCATACACCGCATGGCAGGGCGGGGAAAGGGCCATTTGGGAAGGGCAGGACTAAGCTGCTGATTGGCCCTCCTGCAGGTGGGATGGGCCAGGACAGGCAATCCCTCCCAGCCACCCGCAGTGGCGGGCACCATTTTGTTGCATTCCGCATTCCACAGTGAGGAGCCGCCATTTTGTGAAAGGACCCAACCCACCTGTTTTCGTACCGCTCCCTGATTGGCTTAGCCAGCTTTCTTTTCAAAACCCTGTCATCTCCTCATTCCTCCCTCTGACTGGGTGCCTGCTTCCAGACCGGGATGGTCTCACATGTAGGAATATATACGTTTCTGTAGAGCTGTGCCGGGTGTTTGCCCAGGTGCTGACAGCGGGGGTTGCTGGTGGCCTCTGAGAAGAAGCCGGTATCGGCCCCATGCATGCTGACACAGCCGGTTGTAGCGGCACTGCCGCAGGGGAGGGCAGAGCCTGGCAGCCAAGAAGGCGGTGCCTTAGGAGAAAGGTTGCTTGGAAAGGACTGCCAAAAAGGGCAACATGCTGCTCAGCAGTGGGGAGTGAGGAGGAAAAAGTGTGAGAAACAGCTGTGCAAAGGCTAAGGTGAGAGTTGGAGCGGGAGTAAGGAGGGGGTGGAAGGGTTTGGAGGGGCAGGCCGGGCAAGAGGGGGAGCAGGGGGAGGAACAGGAGGAGGAGCAGGAGGAGGAGGAAGAGCAGGGGGTGGTTCTGGCGCCAGAAACAAACTTTTAATGCAGCGCAGCCCATGGAAGAGAGCACGGCAGAGCAGGTCAATGTGTCCTGAGGGAAGCTGCAGCCCCCCGAGAGCACGCACAAGAGCCTGCACGGCACCGTGCATGGGCCAAGCAAGCCGTCCTCCACAGCCTGCTGCTCTGGCACCTTTGGAGTTTCTTTTCAGCAAGTGTCCCATCGCAAGAGCCCCTGCAGAGTCTCGGCCTTTGAGCCCTCTTGTTAGGTTGCTGCACACTCTTTAGTGTTGTGGAGACTCGGTCAAGTTTGGCCCGACATCTTCAGTATTAAGTGTGGCTTTAAGGCCTGGAAGGCAAGGCTACCCCTCACACATCCCTGCTGACATACTTGCGGACTCGTAGCTGACTTGTATCACTGAGAAAAGAAGGCACATTTAAAGAAGCATGCACGAGCCATCAGTGCCCCAGACCTTCATACCCCTTAAGTGCTGTCACGATGCACAGGCCACTTGTTCTCTCACATTCCCTGCAAAGAGCAGGAACAGTCCACCTTATTATCTTGAAATGCGCACATACCCCCTCGCCAAAACTGACAGCTAAACCCCTTCCACTCCCCACATTTACAGTTGCAGGCCCGTTTGCTTCTGCGTGATGTGCTGTGGAGCACCTGCTACCACTTGGCCGGACAGATCGCGAGCACTGCAGTAGGCACAGATGCTGCTTCTGCTGCTAGTGCAGCTCCACAGCGCCACGGCTGCAGCCTGAAGTTCTTCCCGGCCACCAGCTGGAGGCGCTGGGCGTACACCGCATGGCAGGGCGGGGAAAGGGCCATTTGGGAAGGGCACGACTACGCTGCTGATTGGCCCTCCTGCAGGTGGGATGGGCCAGGACAGGCAATCCCTCCCAGCCACCCGCAGTGGCGCGCACCATTTTGTTGCATTCCGCATTCCACAGTGAGGAGCCGCCATTTTGTGAAAGGACCCAACCCACCTGTTTTCGTACCGCTCCCTGATTGGCTTAGCCAGCTTTGTTTTCAAACCCCTGTCATCTCCTCATTCCTCCCTCTGACTGGGTGCCTGCTTCCAGACCGGGATGGTCTCACATGTAGGAATATATACGTTTCTGTAGAGCTGTGCCGGGTGTTTGCCCAGGCCCTGACAGCGGGGGCTGCTGGTGGCCTCTGACAAGAAGCCGGTATCGGCCCCATGCATGCTGACACAGCCGGTTGTAGCGGCACTGCCGCAGGGGAGGGCAGAGCCTGGCAGCCAAGAAGGCGGTGCCTTAGCAGAAAGGTTGCTTGGAAAGGACCGCCACAAAAGGCAACATGCTGCTCAGCAGTGGGGAGTGAGGAGAAAAGTGCGAGAAACAGCTGTGCAAAGGCTAAGGTGAGAGTTGGAGCGGGAGTAAAGAGGGGGAGGAAGGGTTTGGAGGGGCAGGCCGGGCAAGAGGGGGAGCAGGGGGAGGAACAGGAGGAGGAGCAGGAGCAGGAGGAAGAGCAGGGGGTGGTTCTGGCACCAGAAACAAACTTTTAATGCAGCGCAGCCCATGGAAGAGAGCACGGCAGAGCAGGTCGATGTGTCCTGAGGGAAGCTGCAGGCCCCCGAGAGCACGCACAAGAGCCTGCAGGGCACCGTGCATGGGTAAAGCAAGCCATCCTCCACAGCCTGCTGCTCTGGCAGCTTTGGAGTCTCTTTTCAGGAAGTGTCCAATCAGAAAAGCCCCTGCTGAGTCTGGGCCTTTGAGCCCTGTTCTTACATTGCTGCACGCTCTTTGATTCTGTGGATGCTTGGACAAGTTTGGCCCAGAATCTTCAGTATTATGTGAGGCTTTAAGCCTTTGAAGGCAAGGCTCACCTCTCATACATCCCTGCTGAACTACTTGGGGACATGGACCTGAGTGAGAATCGTCGAATCCTTAAGGTTGGAAAAGACCTCCAGGATCCTCTAGTCCAAATGTCCCCTTACCACCAATATTAGTCACTAAACCGTGTCCCTAAGCTCTGCAATGAACCTTTGCTTAAACACCCCCAGGGACAGTGACTCCACCACTTCTCTGGGCAACCCATTCCAATACCTAACCACTCTTTCTGAGAAGAAGCTTCTCCTAATTTCCAAACTGAACCTCCCTATGCAAAACTTGAGGCCATGCCCTCTTGTCCCGTGTCTAGTCATTTGTGAGAAGACGCCGACCCCCAGTTCACCACAAGTTCCTTTCAGGTAGTTGTAGAGAGCAATAAGGGCTCCCCTGAGCCTCCTCTTCTCCAGACTAAACAACCCCATTTTCCTCAGCCACTCCTCATAAGACTTGTGTTCCGGACCCTTCACCAACTTGGTAGTCTTTCTCTGGATATGCTCCTGGGCCTCAATGTCTTTCTCGTACTGAGGGGCCCCAAACTGAATGCAGTGCTCGAGGTGCGGCCTCACCAGAACTGAGTACAGGGGGATGATTACCTCCCTCGTCCTTCTGGTTACACTATTCCTAATACAAGCCAGGATGCCGTTGGCCTTCTTGGCCACCTAGACACACTGCTGGCTCATGTTCAGGATAGCATTGACAAACACCCCCACATTCTTCTCCCCTGCACAGCTCTCCAGCCACTCTGCCCCAAGCCTGCAGCATCGCATGGGGTGTTGTGACCAAAGCACAGGATCTGGCATTTAGCCATGTTGAACCTCATCCCATTGGCCTCTGCCCATCGATCCAACCTGTCCGGGTCCCTCTGCAGGGCCTTCATACCCTCCAGCAGATCGACACTTACCCCCAACTTGGTGGCATCTGCAAACTTACTAAGAGTGCACTCAATTCCCTCATCTAAATCATCAATAAAGACGTTAAAGAGGATGGGCCCCAACACCGACCCCTAGGGAACACCACTGGTGACCGGTCACCAGCTGGATTTAACTCCATTCACTACCTCACCCTGGGCCCGGCCCGCTGGACGATTTTTAACCCAGCCAAGAGTGTACCTGTCCAAGCCATGGGCTGCCAGCTTCTCCAGGAGAACAATGTGGTAGACCATGTCAAGGGCTTTGCTGACATCTAGGTAGGCTACAACAACAGCCTTTCCCTCATCTGCCAAGTGGGCTACTGGTCATAGAAGGAGATGAGGCTGGTCAGGCAGGCCTTGCCTTTCATGAACCCATGCTGGCTGGGCCTGATCCCCTGGTAGTCTTGCACATCCTGGGTGATTGCTCTCATGATGATATGTTCCCTAACATTTTCCAGCACCGAGGTCAAGCTGACAGGCCTGTAGTTCCCTGGATCCTCCTTACGGTCCTTCTCATAGCTGGGCGTCACGTTAGAAAGTCTCCATTCAACTGGGACCTCTCTGGTTGACCATGACCACTGATAGATGATGGAAAGCAGCTTAACGTTCACGTCTGCCATGTCCCTCAGCACCCTCGGGTGGATCCCATCTGACCCCATGAACTTGTGACAGTCCAGGTGGAGTAGCAGGTCTCTTACTCTTTCCACCTGAATCGTGGGAGGTTTCTTCTGCTCCCTATCCCAGATTTCCAGGTCAGGAAGCTGAGTACCCTGAGGATAACTGGTCTGACTATTAAAGGCAGATGTAAAGAAGGCATTGAGAATCTCAGCCTCTTCCTTATCCCCAGTAGTCATGTTCCCCACCACATCCAGTAAAGGATGGAGATTCTCCTTCGCCCTCCTCTTACTCTTAATATGTTTGTAAAAACATTTTTTTTGTTGTTGTCTTTTACCACAATGGCCAGGCTGAGCTCAGGCTGGCTTTAGCCTTTCTGATTGTTTTCCTGCATATGCTAGCAACTTCCTTGTACTCTCCCCGAGTTGCCTGACCCTTCTTCCACTGGACATAAACTCCCTTTTTCTCCATGAGACTCAGCAAAAGTTCCCTGTTCAGCCAGGCCACTCTTCTCTACTGCCAGCTCATCTTATGGCACGCGAGGACAGTCTGCTCCTACACATTTAAGACTTCCTTCTCGACAAGCGTCCAGACTTACTGAACCCCTCTGTCCTGCAGGACTCACTCCCAAGTGACCCTGCCTAGCAGTGTCTTGAACAGTTCAAAGTCTGCCCTCAAAAAAGTCCAAGGTAGCAGTTTTAATGACCCCCCTCCTGACTTCACCGAGGATAGAGAACTCTACCATTTCATGGTCACACTGCACAGGACAGCACATCTGCCACCTGTCCTTCTCTGCTCATGAACAGTAAGTCTAGAGGGGACCACCCTCCACCCCCTCCCCTTCGGTAGGTTCAATAGCTAGCTGTGTCAATAAGCTATCTTCCACACACTGCAGAAGCCTTCCAGACTGGCTGTACTGTTCCTCTCGGCTGCACTGTATTTCAAGCCTATGTCCAGGAAGTAGAAGTCCCCCAGTGGAACAGGTGCTGGTGAATGCAGGACTTCTGCCAGTTGCTTGTAGAATGGCACGTGTCTCTTCGTCCTGCATTGGCAGAATATAACAGAGCAAGACCAGGATGTCTAACTTTTTGGAATACCCCCTGATTCTTACCCACAGGGAATCAAACTTCTCATCCCCACTGGCTAGTTCTGTAATGTTGAAACACTCTCTAAGCTGCAGAATCATGCCAACAGCCCTCCTTGTTGCCTATTTGTTCTCAAGAGCTTATAGCCATCCAATTCAGCACTAGACTTGTCAGGGAGGTCCCACCATCTTTCAGTGATGACTTAATGCACTCAGAAAAGACAGCCCATAGACATAAGTTCCATGAGCGATCAGTACTACAGCAGTTTAAGAGGGCAAAAACAAAAGTGCAAAATCCTGCATTTAGTGAAAGCTGCAATTTTGTGAAAGGACCTTTAAACACCCTTTTCTTAAAACTACCTGTATAGCTTAGCAACCTTAGTTTTACAACCCTGATGTGTCCTCAGAGAAACTGCAGCCCAAAGACAGCACGCAAAAGAGACTGCAGGGCACCGTGCATAGGAAATGCAAGGCTGCCCCTCATACATCCCTGCTGAAATATATGCGGAGTGCTAGATGACTTTAATCAATAAGAAAAGAATGGTGACACAGCCAGTTCTAGCGGCACTGCCGCACTGCAGGGCAGAGCATGGCAGCCTAGAAGGCGGTGCCTTAGGAGAAAGGTTGCTTGGAAAGGACCGCCAAAAAGGGCAACATGCTGCTCAGCAGTGGGGAGTGAGGAGGAAAAAGTGTGAGAAACAGCTGTGCAAAGGCTAAGGTGAGAGCTGGAGTGGGAGTAAGGAAGGAGAGGAAGGGTTTGGAGGGGCAGGACGAGCAAGAGTGGAGCAGGGGAAGGAACAGGAGGAGGAGCAGGAGGAGGAGGAAGAGCAGGGGCTGGTTCTGGCGCCAGAAACAAACTTTTAATGCAGCACAGCCCATGGAAGAGAGCACACCGGAGCAGGTCAGTGTGTCCTGAGGGAAGCTGCAGCCCCCCGAGAGCACGCACAACAGCTTGCATGGCACCGTGCATGGGCCAAGCAAGCCATCCTCCACAGCCTGCTGCTCTGGCAGCTTTGTTGTCTCTTTTTAGCAAGTGTTCCATCAGAAGAGCCCCTGCTGAGTCTGGGCCTTTGAGCCCTGTTGTTAGTCTGCTGCATGCTCTTTGATGCTGTGGACGCTTGGGCAAGTTTGGCCCTGCATCTTCAGTATTATGTGTGGCTTTAAGGCCTGGAAGGCAAGGCTACCCCTCACACATCCCTGCTGACATATTTGCGGACTCATAGCTGACTTGTATCATTGAGCAAAGAAGGCACATTTAAAGAAGCATGCTCGAGCCATGAGTGCCCCAGAACTTCAAACCCGATAAGCACAGTCAGGATGTATAGGCCACTTTTCTCTCACGTTTCTTGCGAAGAACAGGAACAGTCCACCTTGTTGCTTTGAAATTCGCAAACACCTCCTCCCCAAAACTGGCAACTAAACCCCTTCCACTCCCCACATTTACAGCTGCAGGCCCGTTTGCTTCTGCGTGATGTGCTGTGGAGCACCTGCTACAACTAGGCCGGTCAGATCGCAAGCACTTCAGCAGGCGCAGATGCTGCTTCTTCTGCTAGCGCAGCTCCACAGCGCCCCAAAAGGGCCGTTTGTGAAGGGCAGGACTATGCTGCTGAGTGGCCATCCTAGATTTGGGATGGGCCAGGACCGGGTACCGAGTATAGGCAACGTAAGCCGTCCTCCACAGCCTGCTGCTCTGGCAGCTTTACAATTTGTTTTTAGTAAGTATCCCATCGGAAAAGCTCCTTCAGAGTCTGTGCTGGGTCTGTCTGGGACAGAGTCACCTTTCCCTTCATCAACCCACACAGTTCTTTGCTCTGCACTCCTAGCTGGAACAGCACTGTTATCACTCCAGTGTTGTGTCTATTGCTGCGTAGTACTGGCACAGCATCAGGACTCCCTCCAAGCCCCCAGGAGCCAGCAGGCTGGGGGTGGGCAAGTGACGGAGAGGGGACATCGCCAGGCAGCTGACCTAAATCAACCAAAGGGGTATTCCATAACACATGATGTCACACTCCGCAATAAAAGGAGGGCTCCTGTGTGGGAGGGGACTGTCCTCCCGAACAACTGTTAACGCGTTTTGAAGCCCTGCTTCCCACGATGTAGCTGAACATCGCTCGTTGATGGGAAGTAAAGAATAATTTTTTTTTCGTTTCTTTTTTTTTTTTTTTCCCATTCCCTTTCCCTTTAGTTAAATCATTCTGATCTCAAACCTCGAGCTCTTTGTGTTGTATTTTCTCCCCCTTCCTCTTTGAGGAGGGGGGAGTGAGAGAGGGGCCATGGTGGAATTCGGCTGCCCACCTGAGTAAAACCACCACAGACTTTGAGCCTTGTTGTCGAGGTTGCTGCACGCTCTTTGATGCTGTGGATGCTTGGACAAGTTTGGCCCAGCATCTTCAGTATTATGTGAGGCTTTAAGCCTTTGAAGGCAAGGCTCACCTCTCATACATCCCTGCTGAACTACTTGGGGACATGGACCTGAGTGAGAATCGTCGAATCCTTAAGGTTGGAAAAGACCTCCAGGATCCTCTAGTCCAAATGTCCCCTTACCACCAATATTAGTCACTAAACCGTGTCCCTAAGCTCTGCAATGAACCTTTGCTTAAACACCCCCAGGGACAGTGACTCCACCACTTCTCTGGGCAACCCATTCCAATACCTAACCACTCTTTCTGAGAAGAAGCTTCTCCTAATTTCCAAACTGAACCTCCCTATGCAAAACTTGAGGCCATGCCCTCTTGTCCCGTGTCTAGTCATTTGTGAGAAGACGCCGACCCCCAGTTCACCACAAGTTCCTTTCAGGTAGTTGTAGAGAGCAATAAGGGCTCCCCTGAGCCTCCTCTTCTCCAGACTAAACAACCCCATTTTCCTCAGCCACTCCTCATAAGACTTGTGTTCCGGACCCTTCACCAACTTGGTAGTCTTTCTCTGGATATGCTCCTGGGCCTCAATGTCTTTCTCGTACTGAGGGGCCCCAAACTGAATGCAGTGCTCGAGGTGCGGCCTCACCAGAACTGAGTACAGGGGGATGATTACCTCCCTCGTCCTTCTGGTTACACTATTCCTAATACAAGCCAGGATGCCGTTGGCCTTCTTGGCCACCTAGACACACTGCTGGCTCATGTTCAGGATAGCATTGACAAACACCCCCACATTCTTCTCCCCTGCACAGCTCTCCAGCCACTCTGCCCCAAGCCTGCAGCATCGCATGGGGTGTTGTGACCAAAGCACAGGATCTGGCATTTAGCCATGTTGAACCTCATCCCATTGGCCTCTGCCCATCGATCCAACCTGTCCGGGTCCCTCTGCAGGGCCTTCATACCCTCCAGCAGATCGACACTTACCCCCAACTTGGTGGCATCTGCAAACTTACTAAGAGTGCACTCAATTCCCTCATCTAAATCATCAATAAAGACGTTAAAGAGGATGGGCCCCAACACCGACCCCTAGGGAACACCACTGGTGACCGGTCACCGGCTGGATTTAACTCCATTCACTACCTCACCCTGGGCCCGGCCCGCTGGACGATTTTTAACCCAGCCAAGAGTGTACCTGTCCAAGCCATGGGCTGCCAGCTTCTCCAGGAGAACAATGTGGTAGACCATGTCAAGGGCTTTGCTGACATCTAGGTAGGCTACAACAACAGCCTTTCCCTCATCTGCCAAGTGGGCTACTGGTCATAGAAGGAGATGAGGCTGGTCAGGCAGGCCTTGCCTTTCATGAACCCATGCTGGCTGGGCCTGATCCCCTGGTAGTCTTGCACATCCTGGGTGATTGCTCTCATGATGATATGTTCCCTAACATTTTCCAGCACCGAGGTCAAGCTGACAGGCCTGTAGTTCCCTGGATCCTCCTTACGGTCCTTCTCATAGCTGGGCGTCACGTTAGAAAGTCTCCATTCAACTGGGACCTCTCTGGTTGACCATGACCACTGATAGATGATGGAAAGCAGCTTAACGTTCACGTCTGCCATGTCCCTCAGCACCCTCGGGTGGATCCCATCTGACCCCATGAACTTGTGACAGTCCAGGTGGAGTAGCAGGTCTCTTACTCTTTCCACCTGAATCGTGGGAGGTTTCTTCTGCTCCCTATCCCAGATTTCCAGGTCAGGAAGCTGAGTACCCTGAGGATAACTGGTCTGACTATTAAAGGCAGATGTAAAGAAGGCATTGAGAATCTCAGCCTCTTCCTTATCCCCAGTAGTCATGTTCCCCACCACATCCAGTAAAGGATGGAGATTCTCCTTCGCCCTCCTCTTACTCTTAATATGTTTGTAAAAACATTTTTTTTGTTGTTGTCTTTTACCACAATGGCCAGGCTGAGCTCAGGCTGGCTTTAGCCTTTCTGATTGTTTTCCTGCATATGCTAGCAACTTCCTTGTACTCTCCCCGAGTTGCCTGACCCTTCTTCCACTGGACATAAACTCCCTTTTTCTCCATGAGACTCAGCAAAAGTTCCCTGTTCAGCCAGGCCACTCTTCTCTACTGCCAGCTCATCTTATGGCACGCGAGGACAGTCTGCTCCTACACATTTAAGACTTCCTTCTCGACAAGCGTCCAGACTTACTGAACCCCTCTGTCCTGCAGGACTCACTCCCAAGTGACCCTGCCTAGCAGTGTCTTGAACAGTTCAAAGTCTGCCCTCAAAAAAGTCCAAGGTAGCAGTTTTAATGACCCCCCTCCTGACTTCACCGAGGATAGAGAACTCTACCATTTCATGGTCACACTGCACAGGACAGCACATCTGCCACCTGTCCTTCTCTGCTCATGAACAGTAAGTCTAGAGGGGACCACCCTCCACCCCCTCCCCTTCGGTAGGTTCAATAGCTAGCTGTGTCAATAAGCTATCTTCCACACACTGCAGAAGCCTTCCAGACTGGCTGTACTGTTCCTCTCGGCTGCACTGTATTTCAAGCCTATGTCCAGGAAGTAGAAGTCCCCCAGTGGAACAGGTGCTGGTGAATGCAGGACTTCTGCCAGTTGCTTGTAGAATGGCACGTGTCTCTTCGTCCTGCATTGGCAGAATATAACAGAGCAAGACCAGGATGTCTAACTTTTTGGAATACCCCCTGATTCTTACCCACAGGGAATCAAACTTCTCATCCCCACTGGCTAGTTCTGTAATGTTGAAACACTCTCTAAGATGCAGAATCATGCCAACAGCCCTCCTTGTTGCCTATTTGTTCTCAAGAGCTTATAGCCATCCAATTCAGCACTAGACTTGTCAGGGAGGTCCCACCATCTTTCAGTGATGACTTAATGCACTCAGAAAAGACAGCCCATAGACATAAGTTCCATGAGCGATCAGTACTACAGCAGTTTAAGAGGGCAAAAACAAAAGTGCAAAATCCTGCATTTAGTGAAAGCTGCAATTTTGTGAAAGGACCTTTAAACACCCTTTTCTTAAAACTACCTGTATAGCTTAGCAACCTTAGTTTTACAACCCTGATGTGTCCTCAGAGAAACTGCAGCCCAAAGACAGCACGCAAAAGAGACTGCAGGGCACCGTGCATAGGAAATGCAAGGCTGCCCCTCATACATCCCTGCTGAAATATATGCGGAGTGCTAGATGACTTTAATCAATAAGAAAAGAATGGTGACACAGCCAGTTCTAGCGGCACTGCCGCACTGCAGGGCAGAGCATGGCAGCCTAGAAGGCGGTGCCTTAGGAGAAAGGTTGCTTGGAAAGGACCGCCAAAAAGGGCAACATGCTGCTCAGCAGTGGGGAGTGAGGAGGAAAAAGTGTGAGAAACAGCTGTGCAAAGGCTAAGGTGAGAGCTGGAGTGGGAGTAAGGAAGGAGAGGAAGGGTTTGGAGGGGCAGGACGAGCAAGAGTGGAGCAGGGGAAGGAACAGGAGGAGGAGCAGGAGGAGGAGGAAGAGCAGGGGCTGGTTCTGGCGCCAGAAACAAACTTTTAATGCAGCGCAGCCCATGGAAGAGAGCACGGCAGAGCAGGTCAGTGTGTCCTGAGGGAAGCTGCAGCCCCCCGAGAGCACGCACAACAGCTTGCATGGCACCGTGCATGGGCCAAGCAAGCCATCCTCCACAGCCTGCTGCTCTGGCAGCTTTGTTGTCTCTTTTTAGCAAGTGTTCCATCAGAAGAGCCCCTGCTGAGTCTGGGCCTTTGAGCCCTGTTGTTAGTCTGCTGCATGCTCTTTGATGCTGTGGACGCTTGGGCAAGTTTGGCCCTGCATCTTCAGTATTATGTGTGGCTTTAAGGCCTGGAAGGCAAGGCTACCCCTCACACATCCCTGCTGAACTAGTTGCGGACTCCTTGCTAACTTGGATCATTGAGCAAAGAAGGCACATTTAAAGAAGCATGCTCGAGCCATGAGTGCCCCAGAACTTCAAACCCCATAAACACAGTCACGATGCGCAAGCCACTTGTTCTCTCACATTCCCTGCGAAGAGCAGGAACAGTCCACCTTGTTGTCTTGAAATGCACACACCGCCCCTCCCCCAAACTGGCAGCTGAACCCCTTCCACTCCCCAGATTTACAGTTGCAGGCCCGTTTGCTTCTGCGTGATGTCCTGTGGAGCACCTGCTACCACTTGGCCGGTCAGATGGTGAGCACTGCAGCAGGCACAGATGCTGCTTCTGCCGCTAGTGCAGCTCCACAGCGCCACGGCTGCAGCCTGAAGTTCTTCCCGGCCACCAGCTGGAGGCGCTGGGCATACACCGCATGGCAGGGCGGGGAAAGGGCCATTTGGGAAGGGCACGACTACGCTGCTGATTGGCCCTCCTGCAGGTGGGATGGGCCAGGACAGGCAATCCCTCCCAGCCACCCGCAGTGGCGGGCACCATTTTGTTGCACTCCGCATTCCACAGTGAGGAGCCGCCATTTTGTGAAAGGACCCAACCCACCTGTTTTCGTACCGCTCCCTGATTGGCTTAGCCAGCTTTGTTTTCAAAGCCCTGTCATCTCCTCATTCCTCCCTCTGATTGGGTGCCTGCTTCCAGACCGGGAAGGTCTCACATGTAGGAATATATGCGTTTCTGTAGAGCTGTGCCAGGTGTGTGCCCAGGTGCTGGCAGCGGGGGCTGCTGGTGGCCTCTGAGAAGAAGCTGCTATTGGCCCCATGCCTGCTGACACAGCCGCTTCTAGCGGCACTGCCGCAGGGGAGGGCAGAGCCTGGCAGCCAAGAAGGCGGTGCCTTAGGAGAAAGGTTGCTTGGAAAGGACCGCCAAAAAGGGCAACATGCTGCTCAGCAGTGGGGAGTGAGGAGGAAAAAGTGTGAGAAACAGCTGTGCAAAGGCTAAGGTGAGAGCTGGAGCGGGAGTAAGGAAGGAGAGGAAGGGTTTGGAGGGGCAGGACGAGCAAGAGGTGGAGCGGGAGGAGGAACAGGAGGAGGAGCAGGAGGAGGAGGAAGAGCAGGGGGTGGTTCTGGCGCCAGAAACAAACTTTTAATGCAGCGCAGCCCATGGAAGAGAGCACGGCAGAGCAGGTCGATGTGTCCTGAGGGAAGCTGCAGCCCCCCAGGCGCACGCACAAGAGCCTGCACGGCACCGTGCATGGGCCAAGCAAGCCGTCCTCCACAGCCTGCTGCTCTGGCACCTTTGGAGTATCTTTTTAGCAAGTGTCCCATCAGAAAAGCCCCTGCTGAGTCTGGGCCTTTGAGCCCTCTTGTTACGTTGCTGCACGCTCTTTGATGCTGTGGACGCTTGGGCAAGTTTGGCCCTGCATCTTCAGTATTATGTGTGGCTTTAAGGCCTGGAAGGCAAGGCTACCCCTCACACATCCCTGCTGAACTAGTTGCGGACTCCTTGCTAACTTGGATCATTGAGCAAAGAAGGCACATTTAAAGAAGCATGCTCGAGCCATGAGTGCCCCATAAACACAGTCACGATGCGCAAGCCACTTGTTCTCTCACATTCCCTGCGAAGAGCAGGAACAGTCCACCTTGTTGTCTTGAAATGCACACACCGCCCCTCCCCCAAACTGGCAGCTGAACCCCTTCCACTCCCCAGATTTACAGTTGCAGGCCCGTTTGCTTCTGCGTGATGTCCTGTGGAGCACCTGCTACCACTTGGCCGGTCAGATGGTGAGCACTGCAGCAGGCACAGATGCTGCTTCTGCCGCTAGTGCAGCTCCACAGCGCCACGGCTGCAGCCTGAAGTTCTTCCCGGCCACCAGCTGGAGGCGCTGGGCATACACCGCATGGCAGGGCGGGGAAAGGGCCATTTGGGAAGGGCACGACTACGCTGCTGATTGGCCCTCCTGCAGGTGGGATGGGCCAGGACAGGCAATCCCTCCCAGCCACCCGCAGTGGCGGGCACCATTTTGTTGCATTCCGCATTCCACAGTGAGGAGCCGCCATTTTGTGAAAGGACCCAACCCACCTGTTTTCGTACCGCTCCCTGATTGGCTTAGCCAGCTTTGTTTTCAAAGCCCTGTCATCTCCTCATTCCTCCCTCTGATTGGGTGCCTGCTTCCAGACCGGGAAGGTCTCACATGTAGGAATATATGCGTTTCTGTAGAGCTGTGCCAGGTGTGTGCCCAGGTGCTGGCAGCGGGGGCTGCTGGTGGCCTCTGAGAAGAAGCTGCTATTGGCCCCATGCCTGCTGACACAGCCGCTTCTAGCGGCTCTGCCGCAGGGGAGGGCAGAGCCTGGCAGCCAAGAAGGCGGTGCCTTAGGAGAAAGGTTGCTTGGAAAGGACCGCCAAAAAGGGCAACATGCTGCTCAGCAGTGGGGAGTGAGGAGGAAAAAGTGTGAGAAACAGCTGTGCAAAGGCTAAGGTGAGAGCTGGAGCGGGAGTAAGGAAGGAGAGGAAGGGTTTGGAGGGGCAGGACGAGCAAGAGGTGGAGCGGGAGGAGGAACAGGAGGAGGAGCAGGAGGAGGAGGAAGAGCAGGGGGTGGTTCTGGCGCCAGAAACAAACTTTTAATGCAGCGCAGCCCATGGAAGAGAGCACGGCAGAGCAGGTCGATGTGTCCTGAGGGAAGCTGCAGCCCCCCAGGCGCACGCACAAGAGCCTGCACGGCACCGTGCATGGGCCAAGCAAGCCGTCCTCCACAGCCTGCTGCTCTGGCACCTTTGGAGTATCTTTTTAGCAAGTGTCCCATCAGAAAAGCCCCTGCTGAGTCTGGGCCTTTGAGCCCTCTTGTTACGTTGCTGCACGCTCTTTGATGCTGTGGACGCTTGGGCAAGTTTGGCCCTGCATCTTCAGTATTATGTGTGGCTTTAAGGCCTGGAAGGCAAGGCTACCCCTCACACATCCCTGCTGAACTAGTTGCGGACTCCTTGCTAACTTGGATCATTGAGCAAAGAAGGCACATTTAAAGAAGCATGCTCGAGCCATGAGTGCCCCATAAACACAGTCACGATGCGCAAGCCACTTGTTCTCTCACATTCCCTGCGAAGAGCAGGAACAGTCCACCTTGTTGTCTTGAAATGCACACACCGCCCCTCCCCCAAACTGGCAGCTGAACCCCTTCCACTCCCCAGATTTACAGTTGCAGGCCCGTTTGCTTCTGCGTGATGTCCTGTGGAGCACCTGCTACCACTTGGCCGGTCAGATGGTGAGCGCTGCAGTAGGCACAGATGCTGCTTCTGCCGCTAGTGCAGCTCCACAGCGCCATGGCTGCAGCCTGAAGTTCTTCCCGGCCACCAGCTGGAGGCGCTGGGCATACACCGCATGGCAGGGCGGGGAAAGGGCCATTTGGGAAGGGCACGACTACGCTGCTGATTGGCCCTCCTGCAGGTGGGATGGGCCAGGACAGGCAATCCCTCCCAGCCACCCGCAGTGGCGGGCACCATTTTGTTGCATTCCGCATTCCACAGTGAGGAGCCGCCATTTTGTGAAAGGACCCAACCCACCTGTTTTCGTACCGCTCCCTGATTGGCTTAGCCAGCTTTGTTTTCAAAGCCCTGTCATCTCCTCATTCCTCCCTCTGATTGGGTGCCTGCTTCCAGACCGGGAAGGTCTCACATGTAGGAATATATGCGTTTCTGTAGAGCTGTGCCAGGTGTGTGCCCAGGTGCTGGCAGCGGGGGCTGCTGGTGGCCTCTGAGAAGAAGCTGCTATTGGCCCCATGCCTGCTGACACAGCCGCTTCTAGCGGCACTGCCGCAGGGGAGGGCAGAGCCTGGCAGCCAAGAAGGCGGTGCCTTAGGAGAAAGGTTGCTTGGAAAGGACCGCCAAAAAGGGCAACATGCTGCTCAGCAGTGGGGAGTGAGGAGGAAAAAGTGTGAGAAAAAGCTGTGCAAAGGCTAAGGTGAGAGCTGGAGCGGGAGTAAGGAAGGAGAGGAAGGGTTTGGAGGGGCAGGACGAGCAAGAGGTGGAGCGGGAGGAGGAACAGGAGGAGGAGCAGGAGGAGGAGGAAGAGCAGGGGGTGGTTCTGGCGCCAGAAACAAACTTTTAATGCAGCGCAGCCCATGGAAGAGAGCACGGCAGAGCAGGTCGATGTGTCCTGAGGGAAGCTGCAGCCCCCCAGGCGCACGCACAAGAGCCTGCACGGCACCGTGCATGGGCCAAGCAAGCCGTCCTCCACAGCCTGCTGCTCTGGCACCTTTGGAGTATCTTTTTAGCAAGTGTCCCATCAGAAAAGCCCCTGCTGAGTCTGGGCCTTTGAGCCCTCTTGTTACGTTGCTGCACGCTCTTTGATGCTGTGGACGCTTGGGCAAGTTTGGCCCTGCATCTTCAGTATTATGTGTGGCTTTAAGGCCTGGAAGGCAAGGCTACCCCTCACACATCCCTGCTGAACTAGTTGCGGACACCTTGCTAACTTGGATCATTGAGCAAAGAAGGCACATTTAAAGAAGCATGCTCGAGCCATGAGTGCCCCATAAACACAGTCACGATGCGCAAGCCACTTGTTCTCTCACATTCCCTGCGAAGAGCAGGAACAGTCCACCTTGTTGTCTTGAAATGCACACACCGCCCCTCCCCCAAACTGGCAGCTGAACCCCTTCCACTCCCCAGATTTACAGTTGCAGGCCCGTTTGCTTCTGCGTGATGTCCTGTGGAGCACCTGCTACCACTTGGCCGGTCAGATGGTGAGCGCTGCAGTAGGCACAGATGCTGCTTCTGCCGCTAGTGCAGCTCCACAGCGCCATGGCTGCAGCCTGAAGTTCTTCCCGGCCACCAGCTGGAGGCGCTGGGCATACACCGCATGGCAGGGCGGGGAAAGGGCCATTTGGGAAGGGCACGACTACGCTGCTGATTGGCCCTCCTGCAGGTGGGATGGGCCAGGACAGGCAATCCCTCCCAGCCACCCGCAGTGGCGGGCACCATTTTGTTGCATTCCGCATTCCACAGTGAGGAGCCGCCATTTTGTGAAAGGACCCAACCCACCTGTTTTCGTACCGCTCCCTGATTGGCTTAGCCAGCTTTGTTTTCAAAGCCCTGTCATCTCCTCATTCCTCCCTCTGATTGGGTGCCTGCTTCCAGACCGGGAAGGTCTCACATGTAGGAATATATGCGTTTCTGTAGAGCTGTGCCAGGTGTGTGCCCAGGTGCTGGCAGCGGGGGCTGCTGGTGGCCTCTGAGAAGAAGCTGCTATTGGCCCCATGCCTGCTGACACAGCCGCTTCTAGCGGCACTGCCGCAGGGGAGGGCAGAGCCTGGCAGCCAAGAAGGCGGTGCCTTAGGAGAAAGGTTGCTTGGAAAGGACCGCCAAAAAGGGCAACATGCTGCTCAGCAGTGGGGAGTGAGGAGGAAAAAGTGTGAGAAAAAGCTGTGCAAAGGCTAAGGTGAGAGCTGGAGCGGGAGTAAGGAAGGAGAGGAAGGGTTTGGAGGGGCAGGACGAGCAAGAGGTGGAGCGGGAGGAGGAACAGGAGGAGGAGCAGGAGGAGGAGGAAGAGCAGGGGGTGGTTCTGGCGCCAGAAACAAACTTTTAATGCAGCGCAGCCCATGGAAGAGAGCACGGCAGAGCAGGTCGATGTGTCCTGAGGGAAGCTGCAGCCCCCCAGGCGCACGCACAAGAGCCTGCACGGCACCGTGCATGGGCCAAGCAAGCCGTCCTCCACAGCCTGCTGCTCTGGCACCTTTGGAGTATCTTTTTAGCAAGTGTCCCATCAGAAAAGCCCCTGCTGAGTCTGGGCCTTTGAGCCCTCTTGTTACGTTGCTGCACGCTCTTTGATGCTGTGGACGCTTGGGCAAGTTTGGCCCTGCATCTTCAGTATTATGTGTGGCTTTAAGGCCTGGAAGGCAAGGCTACCCCTCACACATCCCTGCTGAACTAGTTGCGGACTCCTTGCTAACTTGGATCATTGAGCAAAGAAGGCACATTTAAAGAAGCATGCTCGAGCCATGAGTGCCCCATAAACACAGTCACGATGCGCAAGCCACTTGTTCTCTCACATTCCCTGCGAAGAGCAGGAACAGTCCACCTTGTTGTCTTGAAATGCACACACCGCCCCTCCCCCAAACTGGCAGCTGAACCCCTTCCACTCCCCAGATTTACAGTTGCAGGCCCGTTTGCTTCTGCGTGATGTCCTGTGGAGCACCTGCTACCACTTGGCCGGTCAGATGGTGAGCACTGCAGTAGGCACAGATGCTGCTTCTGCCGCTAGTGCAGCTCCACAGCGCCACGGCTGCAGCCTGAAGTTCTTCCCGGCCACCAGCTGGAGGCGCTGGGCATACACCGCATGGCAGGGCGGGGAAAGGGCCATTTGGGAAGGGCACGACTACGCTGCTGATTGGCCCTCCTGCAGGTGGGATGGGCCAGGACAGGCAATCCCTCCCAGCCACCCGCAGTGGCGGGCACCATTTTGTTGCATTCCGCATTCCACAGTGAGGAGCCGCCATTTTGTGAAAGGACCCAACCCACCTGTTTTCGTACCGCTCCCTGATTGGCTTAGCCAGCTTTGTTTTCAAAGCCCTGTCATCTCCTCATTCCTCCCTCTGATTGGGTGCCTGCTTCCAGACCGGGAAGGTCTCACATGTAGGAATATATGCGTTTCTGTAGAGCTGTGCCAGGTGTGTGCCCAGGTGCTGGCAGCGGGGGCTGCTGGTGGCCTCTGAGAAGAAGCTGCTATTGGCCCCATGCCTGCTGACACAGCCGCTTCTAGCGGCTCTGCCGCAGGGGAGGGCAGAGCCTGGCAGCCAAGAAGACGGTGCCTTAGGAGAAAGGTTGCTTGGAAAGGACCGCCAAAAAGGGCAACATGCTGCTCAGCAGTGGGGAGTGAGGAGGAAAAAGTGTGAGAAACAGCTGTGCAAAGGCTAAGGTGAGAGCTGGAGCGGGAGTAAGGAAGGAGAGGAAGGGTTTGGAGGGGCAGGACGAGCAAGAGGTGGAGCGGGAGGAGGAACAGGAGGAGGAGCAGGAGGAGGAGGAAGAGCAGGGGGTGGTTCTGGCGCCAGAAACAAACTTTTAATGCAGCGCAGCCCATGGAAGAGAGCACGGCAGAGCAGGTCGATGTGTCCTGAGGGAAGCTGCAGCCCCCCAGGCGCACGCACAAGAGCCTGCACGGCACCGTGCATGGGCCAAGCAAGCCGTCCTCCACAGCCTGCTGCTCTGGCACCTTTGGAGTATCTTTTTAGCAAGTGTCCCATCAGAAAAGCCCCTGCTGAGTCTGGGCCTTTGAGCCCTCTTGTTACGTTGCTGCACGCTCTTTGATGCTGTGGACGCTTGGGCAAGTTTGGCCCTGCATCTTCAGTATTATGTGTGGCTTTAAGGCCTGGAAGGCAAGGCTACCCCTCACACATCCCTGCTGAACTAGTTGCGGACTCCTTGCTAACTTGGATCATTGAGCAAAGAAGGCACATTTAAAGAAGCATGCTCGAGCCATGAGTGCCCCAGAACTTCAAACCCCATAAACACAGTCACGATGCGCAAGCCACTTGTTCTCTCACATTCCCTGCGAAGAGCAGGAACAGTCCACCTTGTTGTCTTGAAATGCACACACCGCCCCTCCCCCAAACTGGCAGCTGAACCCCTTCCACTCCCCAGATTTACAGTTGCAGGCCCGTTTGCTTCTGCGTGATGTCCTGTGGAGCACCTGCTACCACTTGGCCGGTCAGATGGTGAGCACTGCAGTAGGCACAGATGCTGCTTCTGCCGCTAGTGCAGCTCCACAGCGCCACGGCTGCAGCCTGAAGTTCTTCCCGGCCACCAGCTGGAGGCGCTGGGCATACACCGCATGGCAGGGCGGGGAAAGGGCCATTTGGGAAGGGCACGACTACGCTGCTGATTGGCCCTCCTGCAGGTGGGATGGGCCAGGACAGGCAATCCCTCCCAGCCACCCGCAGTGGCGGGCACCATTTTGTTGCATTCCGCATTCCACAGTGAGGAGCCGCCATTTTGTGAAAGGACCCAACCCACCTGTTTTCGTACCGCTCCCTGATTGGCTTAGCCAGCTTTGTTTTCAAAGCCCTGTCATCTCCTCATTCCTCCCTCTGACTGGGTGCCTGCTTCCAGACCGGGAAGGTCTCACATGTAGGAATATATGCGTTTCTGTAGAGCTGTGCCAGGTGTGTGCCCAGGTGCTGGCAGCGGGGGCTGCTGGTGGCCTCTGAGAAGAAGCTGCTATTGGCCCCATGCCTGCTGACACAGCCGCTTCTAGCGGCTCTGCCGCAGGGGAGGGCAGAGCCTGGCAGCCAAGAAGGCGGTGCCTTAGGAGAAAGGTTGCTTGGAAAGGACCGCCAAAAAGGGCAACATGCTGCTCAGCAGTGGGGAGTGAGGAGGAAAAAGTGTGAGAAACAGCTGTGCAAAGGCTAAGGTGAGAGCTGGAGCGGGAGTAAGGAAGGAGAGGAAGGGTTTGGAGGGGCAGGACGAGCAAGAGGTGGAGCGGGAGGAGGAACAGGAGGAGGAGCAGGAGGAGGAGGAAGAGCAGGGGGTGGTTCTGGCGCCAGAAACAAACTTTTAATGCAGCGCAGCCCATGGAAGAGAGCACGGCAGAGCAGGTCGATGTGTCCTGAGGGAAGCTGCAGCCCCCCAGGCGCACGCACAAGAGCCTGCACGGCACCGTGCATGGGCCAAGCAAGCCGTCCTCCACAGCCTGCTGCTCTGGCACCTTTGGAGTATCTTTTTAGCAAGTGTCCCATCAGAAAAGCCCCTGCTGAGTCTGGGCCTTTGAGCCCTCTTGTTACGTTGCTGCACGCTCTTTGATGCTGTGGACGCTTGGGCAAGTTTGGCCCTGCATCTTCAGTATTATGTGTGGCTTTAAGGCCTGGAAGGCAAGGCTACCCCTCACACATCCCTGCTGAACTAGTTGCGGACTCCTTGCTAACTTGGATCATTGAGCAAAGAAGGCACATTTAAAGAAGCATGCTCGAGCCATGAGTGCCCCATAAACACAGTCACGATGCGCAAGCCACTTGTTCTCTCACATTCCCTGCGAAGAGCAGGAACAGTCCACCTTGTTGTCTTGAAATGCACACACCGCCCCTCCCCCAAACTGGCAGCTGAACCCCTTCCACTCCCCAGATTTACAGTTGCAGGCCCGTTTGCTTCTGCGTGATGTCCTGTGGAGCACCTGCTACCACTTGGCCGGTCAGATGGTGAGCACTGCAGTAGGCACAGATGCTGCTTCTGCCGCTAGTGCAGCTCCACAGCGCCACGGCTGCAGCCTGAAGTTCTTCCCGGCCACCAGCTGGAGGCGCTGGGCATACACCGCATGGCAGGGCGGGGAAAGGGCCATTTGGGAAGGGCACGACTACGCTGCTGATTGGCCCTCCTGCAGGTGGGATGGGCCAGGACAGGCAATCCCTCCCAGCCACCCGCAGTGGCGGGCACCATTTTGTTGCATTCCGCATTCCACAGTGAGGAGCCGCCATTTTGTGAAAGGACCCAACCCACCTGTTTTCGTACCGCTCCCTGATTGGCTTAGCCAGCTTTGTTTTCAAAGCCCTGTCATCTCCTCATTCCTCCCTCTGATTGGGTGCCTGCTTCCAGACCGGGAAGGTCTCACATGTAGGAATATATGCGTTTCTGTAGAGCTGTGCCAGGTGTGTGCCCAGGTGCTGGCAGCGGGGGCTGCTGGTGGCCTCTGAGAAGAAGCTGCTATTGGCCCCATGCCTGCTGACACAGCCGCTTCTAGCGGCTCTGCCGCAGGGGAGGGCAGAGCCTGGCAGCCAAGAAGGCGGTGCCTTAGGAGAAAGGTTGCTTGGAAAGGACCGCCAAAAAGGGCAACATGCTGCTCAGCAGTGGGGAGTGAGGAGGAAAAAGTGTGAGAAACAGCTGTGCAAAGGCTAAGGTGAGAGCTGGAGCGGGAGTAAGGAAGGAGAGGAAGGGTTTGGAGGGGCAGGACGAGCAAGAGGTGGAGCGGGAGGAGGAACAGGAGGAGGAGCAGGAGGAGGAGGAAGAGCAGGGGGTGGTTCTGGCGCCAGAAACAAACTTTTAATGCAGCGCAGCCCATGGAAGAGAGCACGGCAGAGCAGGTCGATGTGTCCTGAGGGAAGCTGCAGCCCCCCAGGCGCACGCACAAGAGCCTGCACGGCACCGTGCATGGGCCAAGCAAGCCGTCCTCCACAGCCTGCTGCTCTGGCACCTTTGGAGTATCTTTTTAGCAAGTGTCCCATCAGAAAAGCCCCTGCTGAGTCTGGGCCTTTGAGCCCTCTTGTTACGTTGCTGCACGCTCTTTGATGCTGTGGACGCTTGGGCAAGTTTGGCCCTGCATCTTCAGTATTATGTGTGGCTTTAAGGCCTGGAAGGCAAGGCTACCCCTCACACATCCCTGCTGAACTAGTTGCGGACTCCTTGCTAACTTGGATCATTGAGCAAAGAAGGCACATTTAAAGAAGCATGCTCGAGCCATGAGTGCCCCATAAACACAGTCACGATGCGCAAGCCACTTGTTCTCTCACATTCCCTGCGAAGAGCAGGAACAGTCCACCTTGTTGTCTTGAAATGCACACACCGCCCCTCCCCCAAACTGGCAGCTGAACCCCTTCCACTCCCCAGATTTACAGTTGCAGGCCCGTTTGCTTCTGCGTGATGTCCTGTGGAGCACCTGCTACCACTTGGCCGGTCAGATGGTGAGCACTGCAGCAGGCACAGATGCTGCTTCTGCCGCTAGTGCAGCTCCACAGCGCCACGGCTGCAGCCTGAAGTTCTTCCCGGCCACCAGCTGGAGGCGCTGGGCATACACCGCATGGCAGGGCGGGGAAAGGGCCATTTGGGAAGGGCACGACTACGCTGCTGATTGGCCCTCCTGCAGGTGGGATGGGCCAGGACAGGCAATCCCTCCCAGCCACCCGCAGTGGCGGGCACCATTTTGTTGCATTCCGCATTCCACAGTGAGGAGCCGCCATTTTGTGAAAGGACCCAACCCACCTGTTTTCGTACCGCTCCCTGATTGGCTTAGCCAGCTTTGTTTTCAAAGCCCTGTCATCTCCTCATTCCTCGCTCTGATTGGGTGCCTGCTTCCAGACCGGGAAGGTCTCACATGTAGGAATATATGCGTTTCTGTAGAGCTGTGCCAGGTGTGTGCCCAGGTGCTGGCAGCGGGGGCTGCTGGTGGCCTCTGAGAAGAAGCTGCTATTGGCCCCATGCCTGCTGACACAGCCGCTTCTAGCGGCTCTGCCGAGGGGAGGGCAGAGCCTGGCAGCCAAGAAGGCGGTGCCTTAGGAGAAAGGTTGCTTGGAAAGGACCGCCAAAAAGGGCAACATGCTGCTCAGCAGTGGGGAGTGAGGAGGAAAAAGTGTGAGAAACAGCTGTGCAAAGGCTAAGGTGAGAGCTGGAGCGGGAGTAAGGAAGGAGAGGAAGGGTTTGGAGGGGCAGGACGAGCAAGAGGTGGAGCGGGAGGAGGAACAGGAGGAGGAGCAGGAGGAGGAGGAAGAGCAGGGGGTGGTTCTGGCGCCAGAAACAAACTTTTAATGCAGCGCAGCCCATGGAAGAGAGCACGGCAGAGCAGGTCGATATGTCCTGAGGGAAGCTGCAGCCCCCCAGGCGCACGCACAAGAGCCTGCACGGCACCGTGCATGGGCCAAGCAAGCCGTCCTCCACAGCCTGCTGCTCTGGCACCTTTGGAGTATCTTTTTAGCAAGTGTCCCATCAGAAAAGCCCCTGCTGAGTCTGGGCCTTTGAGCCCTCTTGTTACGTTGCTGCACGCTCTTTGATGCTGTGGACGCTTGGGCAAGTTTGGCCCTGCATCTTCAGTATTATGTGTGGCTTTAAGGCCTGGAAGGCAAGGCTACCCCTCACACATCCCTGCTGAACTAGTTGCGGACTCCTTGCTAACTTGGATCATTGAGCAAAGAAGGCACATTTAAAGAAGCATGCTCGAGCCATGAGTGCCCCAGAACTTCAAACCCCATAAACACAGTCACGATGCGCAAGCCACTTGTTCTCTCACATTCCCTGCGAAGAGCAGGAACAGTCCACCTTGTTGTCTTGAAATGCACACACCGCCCCTCCCCCAAACTGGCAGCTGAACCCCTTCCACTCCCCAGATTTACAGTTGCAGGCCCGTTTGCTTCTGCGTGATGTCCTGTGGAGCACCTGCTACCACTTGGCCGGTCAGATGGTGAGCACTGCAGCAGGCACAGATGCTGCTTCTGCTGCTAGTGCAGCTCCACAGCGCCACGGCTGCAGCCTGAAGTTCTTCCCGGCCACCAGCTGGAGGCGCTGGGCATACACCGCATGGCAGGGCGGGGAAAGGGCCATTTGGGAAGGGCACGACTACGCTGCTGATTGGCCCTCCTGCAGGTGGGATGGGCCAGGACAGGCAATCCCTCCCAGCCACCCGCAGTGGCGGGCACCATTTTGTTGCATTCCGCATTCCACAGTGAGGAGCCGCCATTTTGTGAAAGGACCCAACCCACCTGTTTTCGTACCGCTCCCTGATTGGCTTAGCCAGCTTTGTTTTCAAAGCCCTGTCATCTCCTCATTCCTCCCTCTGATTGGGTGCCTGCTTCCAGACCGGGAAGGTCTCACATGTAGGAATATATGCGTTTCTGTAGAGCTGTGCCAGGTGTGTGCCCAGGTGCTGGCAGCGGGGGCTGCTGGTGGCCTCTGAGAAGAAGCTGCTATTGGCCCCATGCCTGCTGACACAGCCGCTTCTAGCGGCTCTGCCGAGGGGAGGGCAGAGCCTGGCAGCCAAGAAGGCGGTGCCTTAGGAGAAAGGTTGCTTGGAAAGGACCGCCAAAAAGGGCAACATGCTGCTCAGCAGTGGGGAGTGAGGAGGAAAAAGTGTGAGAAACAGCTGTGCAAAGGCTAAGGTGAGAGCTGGAGCGGGAGTAAGGAAGGAGAGGAAGGGTTTGGAGGGGCAGGACGAGCAAGAGGTGGAGCGGGAGGAGGAACAGGAGGAGGAGCAGGAGGAGGAGGAAGAGCAGGGGGTGGTTCTGGCGCCAGAAACAAACTTTTAATGCAGCGCAGCCCATGGAAGAGAGCACGGCAGAGCAGGTCGATGTGTCCTGAGGGAAGCTGCAGCCCCCCAGGCGCACGCACAAGAGCCTGCACAGCACCGTGCATGGGCCAAGCAAGCCGTCCTCCACAGCCTGCTGCTCTGGCACCTTTGGAGTATCTTTTTAGCAAGTGTCCCATCAGAAAAGCCCCTGCTGAGTCTGGGCCTTTGAGCCCTCTTGTTACGTTGCTGCACGCTCTTTGATGCTGTGGACGCTTGGGCAAGTTTGGCCCTGCATCTTCAGTATTATGTGTGGCTTTAAGGCCTGGAAGGCAAGGCTACCCCTCACACATCCCTGCTGAACTAGTTGCGGACTCCTTGCTAACTTGGATCATTGAGCAAAGAAGGCACATTTAAAGAAGCATGCTCGAGCCATGAGTGCCCCAGAACTTCAAACCCCATAAACACAGTCACGATGCGCAAGCCACTTGTTCTCTCACATTCCCTGCGAAGAGCAGGAACAGTCCACCTTGTTGTCTTGAAATGCACACACCGCCCCTCCCCCAAACTGGCAGCTGAACCCCTTCCACTCCCCAGATTTACAGTTGCAGGCCCGTTTGCTTCTGCGTGATGTCCTGTGGAGCACCTGCTACCACTTGGCCGGTCAGATGGTGAGCACTGCAGTAGGCACAGATGCTGCTTCTGCTGCTAGTGCAGCTCCACAGCGCCACGGCTGCAGCCTGAAGTTCTTCCCGGCCACCAGCTGGAGGCGCTGGGCATACACCGCATGGCAGGGCGGGGAAAGGGCCATTTGGGAAGGGCACGACTACGCTGCTGATTGGCCCTCCTGCAGGTGGGATGGGCCAGGACAGGCAATCCCTCCCAGCCACCCGCAGTGGCGGGCACCATTTTGTTGCATTCCGCATTCCACAGTGAGGAGCCGCCATTTTGTGAAAGGACCCAACCCACCTGTTTTCGTACCGCTCCCTGATTGGCTTAGCCAGCTTTGTTTTCAAAGCCCTGTCATCTCCTCATTCCTCCCTCTGATTGGGTGCCTGCTTCCAGACCGGGAAGGTCTCACATGTAGGAATATATGCGTTTCTGTAGAGCTGTGCCAGGTGTGTGCCCAGGTGCTGGCAGCGGGGGCTGCTGGTGGCCTCTGAGAAGAAGCTGCTATTGGCCCCATGCCTGCTGACACAGCCGCTTCTAGCGGCTCTGCCGAGGGGAGGGCAGAGCCTGGCAGCCAAGAAGGCGGTGCCTTAGGAGAAAGGTTGCTTGGAAAGGACCGCCAAAAAGGGCAACATGCTGCTCAGCAGTGGGGAGTGAGGAGGAAAAAGTGTGAGAAACAGCTGTGCAAAGGCTAAGGTGAGAGCTGGAGCGGGAGTAAGGAAGGAGAGGAAGGGTTTGGAGGGGCAGGACGAGCAAGAGGTGGAGCGGGAGGAGGAACAGGAGGAGGAGCAGGAGGAGGAGGAAGAGCAGGGGGTGGTTCTGGCGCCAGAAACAAACTTTTAATGCAGCGCAGCCCATGGAAGAGAGCACGGCAGAGCAGGTCGATGTGTCCTGAGGGAAGCTGCAGCCCCCCAGGCGCACGCACAAGAGCCTGCAGGGCACCGTGCATGGGCCAAGCAAGCCATCCTCCACAGCCTGCTGCTCTGGCACCTTTGGAGTATCTTTTTAGCAAGTGTCCCATCAGAAAAGCCCCTGCTGAGTCTGGGCCTTTGAGCCCTCTTGTTACGTTGCTGCACGCTCTTTGATGCTGTGGACGCTTGGGCAAGTTTGGCCCTGCATCTTCAGTATTATGTGTGGCTTTAAGGCCTGGAAGGCAAGGCTACCCCTCACACATCCCTGCTGAACTAGTTGCGGACTCCTTGCTAACTTGGATCATTGAGCAAAGAAGGCACATTTAAAGAAGCATGCTCGAGCCATGAGTGCCCCAGAACTTCAAACCCCATAAACACAGTCACGATGCGCAAGCCACTTGTTCTCTCACATTCCCTGCGAAGAGCAGGAACAGTCCACCTTGTTGTCTTGAAATGCACACACCGCCCCTCCCCCAAACTGGCAGCTGAACCCCTTCCACTCCCCAGATTTACAGTTGCAGGCCCGTTTGCTTCTGCGTGATGTCCTGTGGAGCACCTGCTACCACTTGGCCGGTCAGATGGTGAGCACTGCAGCAGGCACAGATGCTGCTTCTGCCGCTAGTGCAGCTCCACAGCGCCACGGCTGCAGCCTGAAGTTCTTCCCGGCCACCAGCTGGAGGCGCTGGGCATACACCGCATGGCAGGGCGGGGAAAGGGCCATTTGGGAAGGGCACGACTACGCTGCTGATTGGCCCTCCTGCAGGTGGGATGGGCCAGGACAGGCAATCCCTCCCAGCCACCCGCAGTGGCGGGCACCATTTTGTTGCATTCCGCATTCCACAGTGAGGAGCCGCCATTTTGTGAAAGGACCCAACCCACCTGTTTTCGTACCGCTCCCTGATTGGCTTAGCCAGCTTTGTTTTCAAAGCCCTGTCATCTCCTCATTCCTCCCTCTGATTGGGTGCCTGCTTCCAGACCGGGAAGGTCTCACATGTAGGAATATATGCGTTTCTGTAGAGCTGTGCCAGGTGTGTGCCCAGGTGCTGGCAGCGGGGGCTGCTGGTGGCCTCTGAGAAGAAGCTGCTATTGGCCCCATGCCTGCTGACACAGCCGCTTCTAGCGGCACTGCCGCAGGGGAGGGCAGAGCCTGGCAGCCAAGAAGGCGGTGCCTTAGGAGAAAGGTTGCTTGGAAAGGACCGCCAAAAAGGGCAACATGCTGCTCAGCAGTGGGGAGTGAGGAGGAAAAAGTGTGAGAAACAGCTGTGCAAAGGCTAAGGTGAGAGCTGGAGCGGGAGTAAGGAAGGAGAGGAAGGGTTTGGAGGGGCAGGACGAGCAAGAGGTGGAGCGGGAGGAGGAACAGGAGGAGGAGCAGGAGGAGGAGGAAGAGCAGGGGGTGGTTCTGGCGCCAGAAACAAACTTTTAATGCAGCGCAGCCCATGGAAGAGAGCACGGCAGAGCAGGTCGATGTGTCCTGAGGGAAGCTGCAGCCCCCCAGGCGCACGCACAAGAGCCTGCACGGCACCGTGCATGGGCCAAGCAAGCCGTCCTCCACAGCCTGCTGCTCTGGCACCTTTGGAGTATCTTTTTAGCAAGTGTCCCATCAGAAAAGCCCCTGCTGAGTCTGGGCCTTTGAGCCCTCTTGTTACGTTGCTGCACGCTCTTTGATGCTGTGGACGCTTGGGCAAGTTTGGCCCTGCATCTTCAGTATTATGTGTGGCTTTAAGGCCTGGAAGGCAAGGCTACCCCTCACACATCCCTGCTGAACTAGTTGCGGACTCCTTGCTAACTTGGATCATTGAGCAAAGAAGGCACATTTAAAGAAGCATGCTCGAGCCATGAGTGCCCCAGAACTTCAAACCCCATAAACAAAGTCACGATGCGCAAGCCACTTGTTCTCTCACATTCCCTGCGAAGAGCAGGAACAGTCCACCTTGTTGTCTTGAAATGCACACACCGCCCCTCCCCCAAACTGGCAGCTGAACCCCTTCCACTCCCCAGATTTACAGTTGCAGGCCCGTTTGCTTCTGCGTGATGTCCTGTGGAGCACCTGCTACCACTTGGCCGGTCAGATGGTGAGCACTGCAGTAGGCACAGATGCTGCTTCTGCCGCTAGTGCAGCTCCACAGCGCCACGGCTGCAGCCTGAAGTTCTTCCCGGCCACCAGCTGGAGGCGCTGGGCATACACCGCATGGCAGGGCGGGGAAAGGGCCATTTGGGAAGGGCACGACTACGCTGCTGATTGGCCCTCCTGCAGGTGGGATGGGCCAGGACAGGCAATCCCTCCCAGCCACCCGCAGTGGCGGGCACCATTTTGTTGCATTCCGCATTCCACAGTGAGGAGCCGCCATTTTGTGAAAGGACCCAACCCACCTGTTTTCGTACCGCTCCCTGATTGGCTTAGCCAGCTTTGTTTTCAAAGCCCTGTCATCTCCTCATTCCTCCCTCTGACTGGGTGCCTGCTTCCAGACCGGGAAGGTCTCACATGTAGGAATATATGCGTTTCTGTAGAGCTGTGCCAGGTGTGTGCCCAGGTGCTGGCAGCGGGGGCTGCTGGTGGCCTCTGAGAAGAAGCTGCTATTGGCCCCATGCCTGCTGACACAGCCGCTTCTAGCGGCACTGCCGCAGGGGAGGGCAGAGCCTGGCAGCCAAGAAGGCGGTGCCTTAGGAGAAAGGTTGCTTGGAAAGGACCGCCAAAAAGGGCAACATGCTGCTCAGCAGTGGGGAGTGAGGAGGAAAAAGTGTGAGAAACAGCTGTGCAAAGGCTAAGGTGAGAGCTGGAGCGGGAGTAAGGAAGGAGAGGAAGGGTTTGGAGGGGCAGGACGAGCAAGAGGTGGAGCGGGAGGAGGAACAGGAGGAGGAGCAGGAGGAGGAGGAAGAGCAGGGGGTGGTTCTGGCGCCAGAAACAAACTTTTAATGCAGCGCAGCCCATGGAAGAGAGCACGGCAGAGCAGGTCGATGTGTCCTGAGGGAAGCTGCAGCCCCCCAGGCGCACGCACAAGAGCCTGCACGGCACCGTGCATGGGCCAAGCAAGCCGTCCTCCACAGCCTGCTGCTCTGGCACCTTTGGAGTATCTTTTTAGCAAGTGTCCCATCAGAAAAGCCCCTGCTGAGTCTGGGCCTTTGAGCCCTCTTGTTACGTTGCTGCACGCTCTTTGATGCTGTGGACGCTTGGGCAAGTTTGGCCCTGCATCTTCAGTACTATGTGTGGCTTTAAGGCCTGGAAGGCAAGGCTACCCCTCACACATCCCTGCTGAACTAGTTGCGGACTCCTTGCTAACTTGGATCATTGAGCAAAGAAGGCACATTTAAAGAAGCATGCTCGAGCCATGAGTGCCCCAGAACTTCAAACCCCATAAACACAGTCACGATGCGCAAGCCACTTGTTCTCTCACATTCCCTGCGAAGAGCAGGAACAGTCCACCTTGTTGTCTTGAAATGCACACACCGCCCCTCCCCCAAACTGGCAGCTGAACCCCTTCCACTCCCCAGATTTACAGTTGCAGGCCCGTTTGCTTCTGCGTGATGTCCTGTGGAGCACCTGCTACCACTTGGCCGGTCAGATGGTGAGCACTGCAGTAGGCACAGATGCTGCTTCTGCCGCTAGTGCAGCTCCACAGCGCCACGGCTGCAGCCTGAAGTTCTTCCCGGCCACCAGCTGGAGGCGCTGGGCATACACCGCATGGCAGGGCGGGGAAAGGGCCATTTGGGAAGGGCACGACTACGCTGCTGATTGGCCCTCCTGCAGGTGGGATGGGCCAGGACAGGCAATCCCTCCCAGCCACCCGCAGTGGCGGGCACCATTTTGTTGCATTCCGCATTCCACAGTGAGGAGCCGCCATTTTGTGAAAGGACCCAACCCACCTGTTTTCGTACCGCTCCCTGATTGGCTTAGCCAGCTTTGTTTTCAAAGCCCTGTCATCTCCTCATTCCTCCCTCTGATTGGGTGCCTGCTTCCAGACCGGGAAGGTCTCACATGTAGGAATATATGCGTTTCTGTAGAGCTGTGCCAGGTGTGTGCCCAGGTGCTGGCAGCGGGGGCTGCTGGTGGCCTCTGAGAAGAAGCTGCTATTGGCCCCATGCCTGCTGACACAGCCGCTTCTAGCGGCACTGCCGCAGGGGAGGGCAGAGCCTGGCAGCCAAGAAGGCGGTGCCTTAGGAGAAAGGTTGCTTGGAAAGGACCGCCAAAAAGGGCAACATGCTGCTCAGCAGTGGGGAGTGAGGAGGAAAAAGTGTGAGAAACAGCTGTGCAAAGGCTAAGGTGAGAGCTGGAGCGGGAGTAAGGAAGGAGAGGAAGGGTTTGGAGGGGCAGGACGAGCAAGAGGTGGAGCGGGAGGAGGAACAGGAGGAGGAGCAGGAGGAGGAGGAAGAGCAGGGGGTGGTTCTGGCGCCAGAAACAAACTTTTAATGCAGCGCAGCCCATGGAAGAGAGCACGGCAGAGCAGGTCGATGTGTCCTGAGGGAAGCTGCAGCCCCCCAGGCGCACGCACAAGAGCCTGCACGGCACCGTGCATGGGCCAAGCAAGCCGTCCTCCACAGCCTGCTGCTCTGGCACCTTTGGAGTATCTTTTTAGCAAGTGTCCCATCAGAAAAGCCCCTGCTGAGTCTGGGCCTTTGAGCCCTCTTGTTACGTTGCTGCACGCTCTTTGATGCTGTGGACGCTTGGGCAAGTTTGGCCCTGCATCTTCAGTATTATGTGTGGCTTTAAGGCCTGGAAGGCAAGGCTACCCCTCACACATCCCTGCTGAACTAGTTGCGGACTCCTTGCTAACTTGGATCATTGAGCAAAGAAGGCACATTTAAAGAAGCATGCTCGAGCCATGAGTGCCCCAGAACTTCAAACCCCATAAACACAGTCACGATGCGCAAGCCACTTGTTCTCTCACATTCCCTGCGAAGAGCAGGAACAGTCCACCTTGTTGTCTTGAAATGCACACACCGCCCCTCCCCCAAACTGGCAGCTGAACCCCTTCCACTCCCCAGATTTACAGTTGCAGGCCCGTTTGCTTCTGCGTGATGTCCTGTGGAGCACCTGCTACCACTTGGCCGGTCAGATGGTGAGCACTGCAGTAGGCACAGATGCTGCTTCTGCCGCTAGTGCAGCTCCACAGCGCCACGGCTGCAGCCTGAAGTTCTTCCCGGCCACCAGCTGGAGGCGCTGGGCATACACCGCATGGCAGGGCGGGGAAAGGGCCATTTGGGAAGGGCACGACTACGCTGCTGATTGGCCCTCCTGCAGGTGGGATGGGCCAGGACAGGCAATCCCTCCCAGCCACCCGCAGTGGCGGGCACCATTTTGTTGCATTCCGCATTCCACAGTGAGGAGCCGCCATTTTGTGAAAGGACCCAACCCACCTGTTTTCGTACCGCTCCCTGATTGGCTTAGCCAGCTTTGTTTTCAAAGCCCTGTCATCTCCTCATTCCTCCCTCTGACTGGGTGCCTGCTTCCAGACCGGGAAGGTCTCACATGTAGGAATATATGCGTTTCTGTAGAGCTGTGCCAGGTGTGTGCCCAGGTGCTGGCAGCGGGGGCTGCTGGTGGCCTCTGAGAAGAAGCTGCTATTGGCCCCATGCCTGCTGACACAGCCGCTTCTAGCGGCACTGCCGCAGGGGAGGGCAGAGCCTGGCAGCCAAGAAGGCGGTGCCTTAGGAGAAAGGTTGCTTGGAAAGGACCGCCAAAAAGGGCAACATGCTGCTCAGCAGTGGGGAGTGAGGAGGAAAAAGTGTGAGAAACAGCTGTGCAAAGGCTAAGGTGAGAGCTGGAGCGGGAGTAAGGAAGGAGAGGAAGGGTTTGGAGGGGCAGGACGAGCAAGAGGTGGAGCGGGAGGAGGAACAGGAGGAGGAGCAGGAGGAGGAGGAAGAGCAGGGGGTGGTTCTGGCGCCAGAAACAAACTTTTAATGCAGCGCAGCCCATGGAAGAGAGCACGGCAGAGCAGGTCGATGTGTCCTGAGGGAAGCTGCAGCCCCCCAGGCGCACGCACAAGAGCCTGCACGGCACCGTGCATGGGCCAAGCAAGCCGTCCTCCACAGCCTGCTGCTCTGGCACCTTTGGAGTATCTTTTTAGCAAGTGTCCCATCAGAAAAGCCCCTGCTGAGTCTGGGCCTTTGAGCCCTCTTGTTACGTTGCTGCACGCTCTTTGATGCTGTGGACGCTTGGGCAAGTTTGGCCCTGCATCTTCAGTATTATGTGTGGCTTTAAGGCCTGGAAGGCAAGGCTACCCCTCACACATCCCTGCTGAACTAGTTGCGGACTCCTTGCTAACTTGGATCATTGAGCAAAGAAGGCACATTTAAAGAAGCATGCTCGAGCCATGAGTGCCCCAGAACTTCAAACCCCATAAACACAGTCACGATGCGCAAGCCACTTGTTCTCTCACATTCCCTGCGAAGAGCAGGAACAGTCCACCTTGTTGTCTTGAAATGCACACACCGCCCCTCCCCCAAACTGGCAGCTGAACCCCTTCCACTCCCCAGATTTACAGTTGCAGGCCCGTTTGCTTCTGCGTGATGTCCTGTGGAGCACCTGCTACCACTTGGCCGGTCAGATGGTGAGCACTGCAGTAGGCACAGATGCTGCTTCTGCCGCTAGTGCAGCTCCACAGCGCCACGGCTGCAGCCTGAAGTTCTTCCCGGCCACCAGCTGGAGGCGCTGGGCATACACCGCATGGCAGGGCGGGGAAAGGGCCATTTGGGAAGGGCACGACTACGCTGCTGATTGGCCCTCCTGCAGGTGGGATGGGCCAGGACAGGCAATCCCTCCCAGCCACCCGCAGTGGCGGGCACCATTTTGTTGCATTCCGCATTCCACAGTGAGGAGCCGCCATTTTGTGAAAGGACCCAACCCACCTGTTTTCGTACCGCTCCCTGATTGGCTTAGCCAGCTTTGTTTTCAAAGCCCTGTCATCTCCTCATTCCTCCCTCTGATTGGGTGCCTGCTTCCAGACCGGGAAGGTCTCACATGTAGGAATATATGCGTTTCTGTAGAGCTGTGCCAGGTGTGTGCCCAGGTGCTGGCAGCGGGGGCTGCTGGTGGCCTCTGAGAAGAAGCTGCTATTGGCCCCATGCCTGCTGACACAGCCGCTTCTAGCGGCACTGCCGCAGGGGAGGGCAGAGCCTGGCAGCCAAGAAGGCGGTGCCTTAGGAGAAAGGTTGCTTGGAAAGGACCGCCAAAAAGGGCAACATGCTGCTCAGCAGTGGGGAGTGAGGAGGAAAAAGTGTGAGAAACAGCTGTGCAAAGGCTAAGGTGAGAGCTGGAGCGGGAGTAAGGAAGGAGAGGAAGGGTTTGGAGGGGCAGGACGAGCAAGAGGTGGAGCGGGAGGAGGAACAGGAGGAGGAGCAGGAGGAGGAGGAAGAGCAGGGGGTGGTTCTGGCGCCAGAAACAAACTTTTAATGCAGCGCAGCCCATGGAAGAGAGCACGGCAGAGCAGGTCGATGTGTCCTGAGGGAAGCTGCAGCCCCCCAGGCGCACGCACAAGAGCCTGCACGGCACCGTGCATGGGCCAAGCAAGCCGTCCTCCACAGCCTGCTGCTCTGGCACCTTTGGAGTATCTTTTTAGCAAGTGTCCCATCAGAAAAGCCCCTGCTGAGTCTGGGCCTTTGAGCCCTCTTGTTACGTTGCTGCACGCTCTTTGATGCTGTGGACGCTTGGGCAAGTTTGGCCCTGCATCTTCAGTATTATGTGTGGCTTTAAGGCCTGGAAGGCAAGGCTACCCCTCACACATCCCTGCTGAACTAGTTGCGGACTCCTTGCTAACTTGGATCATTGAGCAAAGAAGGCACATTTAAAGAAGCATGCTCGAGCCATGAGTGCCCCAGAACTTCAAACCCCATAAACACAGTCACGATGCGCAAGCCACTTGTTCTCTCACATTCCCTGCGAAGAGCAGGAACAGTCCACCTTGTTGTCTTGAAATGCACACACCGCCCCTCCCCCAAACTGGCAGCTGAACCCCTTCCACTCCCCAGATTTACAGTTGCAGGCCCGTTTGCTTCTGCGTGATGTCCTGTGGAGCACCTGCTACCACTTGGCCGGTCAGATGGTGAGCACTGCAGTAGGCACAGATGCTGCTTCTGCCGCTAGTGCAGCTCCACAGCGCCACGGCTGCAGCCTGAAGTTCTTCCCGGCCACCAGCTGGAGGCGCTGGGCATACACCGCATGGCAGGGCGGGGAAAGGGCCATTTGGGAAGGGCACGACTACGCTGCTGATTGGCCCTCCTGCAGGTGGGATGGGCCAGGACAGGCAATCCCTCCCAGCCACCCGCAGTGGCGGGCACCATTTTGTTGCATTCCGCATTCCACAGTGAGGAGCCGCCATTTTGTGAAAGGACCCAACCCACCTGTTTTCGTACCGCTCCCTGATTGGCTTAGCCAGCTTTGTTTTCAAAGCCCTGTCATCTCCTCATTCCTCCCTCTGACTGGGTGCCTGCTTCCAGACCGGGAAGGTCTCACATGTAGGAATATATGCGTTTCTGTAGAGCTGTGCCAGGTGTGTGCCCAGGTGCTGGCAGCGGGGGCTGCTGGTGGCCTCTGAGAAGAAGCTGCTATTGGCCCCATGCCTGCTGACACAGCCGCTTCTAGCGGCACTGCCGCAGGGGAGGGCAGAGCCTGGCAGCCAAGAAGGCGGTGCCTTAGGAGAAAGGTTGCTTGGAAAGGACCGCCAAAAAGGGCAACATGCTGCTCAGCAGTGGGGAGTGAGGAGGAAAAAGTGTGAGAAACAGCTGTGCAAAGGCTAAGGTGAGAGCTGGAGCGGGAGTAAGGAAGGAGAGGAAGGGTTTGGAGGGGCAGGACGAGCAAGAGGTGGAGCGGGAGGAGGAACAGGAGGAGGAGCAGGAGGAGGAGGAAGAGCAGGGGGTGGTTCTGGCGCCAGAAACAAACTTTTAATGCAGCGCAGCCCATGGAAGAGAGCACGGCAGAGCAGGTCGATGTGTCCTGAGGGAAGCTGCAGCCCCCCAGGCGCACGCACAAGAGCCTGCACGGCACCGTGCATGGGCCAAGCAAGCCGTCCTCCACAGCCTGCTGCTCTGGCACCTTTGGAGTATCTTTTTAGCAAGTGTCCCATCAGAAAAGCCCCTGCTGAGTCTGGGCCTTTGAGCCCTCTTGTTACGTTGCTGCACGCTCTTTGATGCTGTGGACGCTTGGGCAAGTTTGGCCCTGCATCTTCAGTACTATGTGTGGCTTTAAGGCCTGGAAGGCAAGGCTACCCCTCACACATCCCTGCTGAACTAGTTGCGGACTCCTTGCTAACTTGGATCATTGAGCAAAGAAGGCACATTTAAAGAAGCATGCTCGAGCCATGAGTGCCCCAGAACTTCAAACCCCATAAACACAGTCACGATGCGCAAGCCACTTGTTCTCTCACATTCCCTGCGAAGAGCAGGAACAGTCCACCTTGTTGTCTTGAAATGCACACACCGCCCCTCCCCCAAACTGGCAGCTGAACCCCTTCCACTCCCCAGATTTACAGTTGCAGGCCCGTTTGCTTCTGCGTGATGTCCTGTGGAGCACCTGCTACCACTTGGCCGGTCAGATGGTGAGCACTGCAGTAGGCACAGATGCTGCTTCTGCCGCTAGTGCAGCTCCACAGCGCCACGGCTGCAGCCTGAAGTTCTTCCCGGCCACCAGCTGGAGGCGCTGGGCATACACCGCATGGCAGGGCGGGGAAAGGGCCATTTGGGAAGGGCACGACTACGCTGCTGATTGGCCCTCCTGCAGGTGGGATGGGCCAGGACAGGCAATCCCTCCCAGCCACCCGCAGTGGCGGGCACCATTTTGTTGCATTCCGCATTCCACAGTGAGGAGCCGCCATTTTGTGAAAGGACCCAACCCACCTGTTTTCGTACCGCTCCCTGATTGGCTTAGCCAGCTTTGTTTTCAAAGCCCTGTCATCTCCTCATTCCTCCCTCTGATTGGGTGCCTGCTTCCAGACCGGGAAGGTCTCACATGTAGGAATATATGCGTTTCTGTAGAGCTGTGCCAGGTGTGTGCCCAGGTGCTGGCAGCGGGGGCTGCTGGTGGCCTCTGAGAAGAAGCTGCTATTGGCCCCATGCCTGCTGACACAGCCGCTTCTAGCGGCACTGCCGCAGGGGAGGGCAGAGCCTGGCAGCCAAGAAGGCGGTGCCTTAGGAGAAAGGTTGCTTGGAAAGGACCGCCAAAAAGGGCAACATGCTGCTCAGCAGTGGGGAGTGAGGAGGAAAAAGTGTGAGAAACAGCTGTGCAAAGGCTAAGGTGAGAGCTGGAGCGGGAGTAAGGAAGGAGAGGAAGGGTTTGGAGGGGCAGGACGAGCAAGAGGTGGAGCGGGAGGAGGAACAGGAGGAGGAGCAGGAGGAGGAGGAAGAGCAGGGGGTGGTTCTGGCGCCAGAAACAAACTTTTAATGCAGCGCAGCCCATGGAAGAGAGCACGGCAGAGCAGGTCGATGTGTCCTGAGGGAAGCTGCAGCCCCCCAGGCGCACGCACAAGAGCCTGCACGGCACCGTGCATGGGCCAAGCAAGCCGTCCTCCACAGCCTGCTGCTCTGGCACCTTTGGAGTATCTTTTTAGCAAGTGTCCCATCAGAAAAGCCCCTGCTGAGTCTGGGCCTTTGAGCCCTCTTGTTACGTTGCTGCACGCTCTTTGATGCTGTGGACGCTTGGGCAAGTTTGGCCCTGCATCTTCAGTATTATGTGTGGCTTTAAGGCCTGGAAGGCAAGGCTACCCCTCACACATCCCTGCTGAACTAGTTGCGGACTCCTTGCTAACTTGGATCATTGAGCAAAGAAGGCACATTTAAAGAAGCATGCTCGAGCCATGAGTGCCCCAGAACTTCAAACCCCATAAACACAGTCACGATGCGCAAGCCACTTGTTCTCTCACATTCCCTGCGAAGAGCAGGAACAGTCCACCTTGTTGTCTTGAAATGCACACACCGCCCCTCCCCCAAACTGGCAGCTGAACCCCTTCCACTCCCCAGATTTACAGTTGCAGGCCCGTTTGCTTCTGCGTGATGTGCTGTGGAGCACCTGCTACCACTTGGCCGGTCAGATGGTGAGCACTGCAGTAGGCACAGATGCTGCTTCTGCCGCTAGTGCAGCTCCACAGCGCCACGGCTGCAGCCTGAAGTTCTTCCCGGCCACCAGCTGGAGGCGCTGGGCATACACCGCATGGCAGGGCGGGGAAAGGGCCATTTGGGAAGGGCACGACTACGCTGCTGATTGGCCCTCCTGCAGGTGGGATGGGCCAGGACAGGCAATCCCTCCCAGCCACCCGCAGTGGCGGGCACCATTTTGTTGCATTCCGCATTCCACAGTGAGGAGCCGCCATTTTGTGAAAGGACCCAACCCACCTGTTTTCGTACCGCTCCCTGATTGGCTTAGCCAGCTTTGTTTTCAAAGCCCTGTCATCTCCTCATTCCTCCCTCTGACTGGGTGCCTGCTTCCAGACCGGGAAGGTCTCACATGTAGGAATATATGCGTTTCTGTAGAGCTGTGCCAGGTGTGTGCCCAGGTGCTGGCAGCGGGGGCTGCTGGTGGCCTCTGAGAAGAAGCTGCTATTGGCCCCATGCCTGCTGACACAGCCGCTTCTAGCGGCACTGCCGCAGGGGAGGGCAGAGCCTGGCAGCCAAGAAGGCGGTGCCTTAGGAGAAAGGTTGCTTGGAAAGGACCGCCAAAAAGGGCAACATGCTGCTCAGCAGTGGGGAGTGAGGAGGAAAAAGTGTGAGAAACAGCTGTGCAAAGGCTAAGGTGAGAGCTGGAGCGGGAGTAAGGAAGGAGAGGAAGGGTTTGGAGGGGCAGGACGAGCAAGAGGTGGAGCGGGAGGAGGAACAGGAGGAGGAGCAGGAGGAGGAGGAAGAGCAGGGGGTGGTTCTGGCGCCAGAAACAAACTTTTAATGCAGCGCAGCCCATGGAAGAGAGCACGGCAGAGCAGGTCGATGTGTCCTGAGGGAAGCTGCAGCCCCCCAGGCGCACGCACAAGAGCCTGCACGGCACCGTGCATGGGCCAAGCAAGCCGTCCTCCACAGCCTGCTGCTCTGGCACCTTTGGAGTATCTTTTTAGCAAGTGTCCCATCAGAAAAGCCCCTGCTGAGTCTGGGCCTTTGAGCCCTCTTGTTACGTTGCTGCACGCTCTTTGATGCTGTGGACGCTTGGGCAAGTTTGGCCCTGCATCTTCAGTATTATGTGTGGCTTTAAGGCCTGGAAGGCAAGGCTACCCCTCACACATCCCTGCTGAACTAGTTGCGGACTCCTTGCTAACTTGGATCATTGAGCAAAGAAGGCACATTTAAAGAAGCATGCTCGAGCCATGAGTGCCCCAGAACTTCAAACCCCATAAACACAGTCACGATGCGCAAGCCACTTGTTCTCTCACATTCCCTGCGAAGAGCAGGAACAGTCCACCTTGTTGTCTTGAAATGCACACACCGCCCCTCCCCCAAACTGGCAGCTGAACCCCTTCCACTCCCCAGATTTACAGTTGCAGGCCCGTTTGCTTCTGCGTGATGTCCTGTGGAGCACCTGCTACCACTTGGCCGGTCAGATGGTGAGCACTGCAGCAGGCACAGATGCTGCTTCTGCCGCTAGTGCAGCTCCACAGCGCCACGGCTGCAGCCTGAAGTTCTTCCCGGCCACCAGCTGGAGGCGCTGGGCATACACCGCATGGCAGGGCGGGGAAAGGGCCATTTGGGAAGGGCACGACTACGCTGCTGATTGGCCCTCCTGCAGGTGGGATGGGCCAGGACAGGCAATCCCTCCCAGCCACCCGCAGTGGCGGGCACCATTTTGTTGCATTCCGCATTCCACAGTGAGGAGCCGCCATTTTGTGAAAGGACCCAACCCACCTGTTTTCGTACCGCTCCCTGATTGGCTTAGCCAGCTTTGTTTTCAAAGCCCTGTCATCTCCTCATTCCTCCCTCTGATTGGGTGCCTGCTTCCAGACCGGGAAGGTCTCACATGTAGGAATATATGCGTTTCTGTAGAGCTGTGCCAGGTGTGTGCCCAGGTGCTGGCAGCGGGGGCTGCTGGTGGCCTCTGAGAAGAAGCTGCTATTGGCCCCATGCCTGCTGACACAGCCGCTTCTAGCGGCACTGCCGCAGGGGAGGGCAGAGCCTGGCAGCCAAGAAGGCGGTGCCTTAGGAGAAAGGTTGCTTGGAAAGGACCGCCAAAAAGGGCAACATGCTGCTCAGCAGTGGGGAGTGAGGAGGAAAAAGTGTGAGAAACAGCTGTGCAAAGGCTAAGGTGAGAGCTGGAGCGGGAGTAAGGAAGGAGAGGAAGGGTTTGGAGGGGCAGGACGAGCAAGAGGTGGAGCGGGAGGAGGAACAGGAGGAGGAGCAGGAGGAGGAGGAAGAGCAGGGGGTGGTTCTGGCGCCAGAAACAAACTTTTAATGCAGCGCAGCCCATGGAAGAGAGCACGGCAGAGCAGGTCGATGTGTCCTGAGGGAAGCTGCAGCCCCCCAGGCGCACGCACAAGAGCCTGCACGGCACCGTGCATGGGCCAAGCAAGCCGTCCTCCACAGCCTGCTGCTCTGGCACCTTTGGAGTATCTTTTTAGCAAGTGTCCCATCAGAAAAGCCCCTGCTGAGTCTGGGCCTTTGAGCCCTCTTGTTACGTTGCTGCACGCTCTTTGATGCTGTGGACGCTTGGGCAAGTTTGGCCCTGCATCTTCAGTATTATGTGTGGCTTTAAGGCCTGGAAGGCAAGGCTACCCCTCACACATCCCTGCTGAACTAGTTGCGGACTCCTTGCTAACTTGGATCATTGAGCAAAGAAGGCACATTTAAAGAAGCATGCTCGAGCCATGAGTGCCCCAGAACTTCAAACCCCATAAACACAGTCACGATGCGCAAGCCACTTGTTCTCTCACATTCCCTGCGAAGAGCAGGAACAGTCCACCTTGTTGTCTTGAAATGCACACACCGCCCCTCCCCCAAACTGGCAGCTGAACCCCTTCCACTCCCCAGATTTACAGTTGCAGGCCCGTTTGCTTCTGCGTGATGTCCTGTGGAGCACCTGCTACCACTTGGCCGGTCAGATGGTGAGCACTGCAGCAGGCACAGATGCTGCTTCTGCCGCTAGTGCAGCTCCACAGCGCCACGGCTGCAGCCTGAAGTTCTTCCCGGCCACCAGCTGGAGGCGCTGGGCATACACCGCATGGCAGGGCGGGGAAAGGGCCATTTGGGAAGGGCACGACTACGCTGCTGATTGGCCCTCCTGCAGGTGGGATGGGCCAGGACAGGCAATCCCTCCCAGCCACCCGCAGTGGCGGGCACCATTTTGTTGCATTCCGCATTCCACAGTGAGGAGCCGCCATTTTGTGAAAGGACCCAACCCACCTGTTTTCGTACCGCTCCCTGATTGGCTTAGCCAGCTTTGTTTTCAAAGCCCTGTCATCTCCTCATTCCTCCCTCTGATTGGGTGCCTGCTTCCAGACCGGGAAGGTCTCACATGTAGGAATATATGCGTTTCTGTAGAGCTGTGCCAGGTGTGTGCCCAGGTGCTGGCAGCGGGGGCTGCTGGTGGCCTCTGAGAAGAAGCTGCTATTGGCCCCATGCCTGCTGACACAGCCGCTTCTAGCGGCACTGCCGCAGGGGAGGGCAGAGCCTGGCAGCCAAGAAGGCGGTGCCTTAGGAGAAAGGTTGCTTGGAAAGGACCGCCAAAAAGGGCAACATGCTGCTCAGCAGTGGGGAGTGAGGAGGAAAAAGTGTGAGAAACAGCTGTGCAAAGGCTAAGGTGAGAGCTGGAGCGGGAGTAAGGAAGGAGAGGAAGGGTTTGGAGGGGCAGGACGAGCAAGAGGTGGAGCGGGAGGAGGAACAGGAGGAGGAGCAGGAGGAGGAGGAAGAGCAGGGGGTGGTTCTGGCGCCAGAAACAAACTTTTAATGCAGCGCAGCCCATGGAAGAGAGCACGGCAGAGCAGGTCGATGTGTCCTGAGGGAAGCTGCAGCCCCCCAGGCGCACGCACAAGAGCCTGCACGGCACCGTGCATGGGCCAAGCAAGCCGTCCTCCACAGCCTGCTGCTCTGGCACCTTTGGAGTATCTTTTTAGCAAGTGTCCCATCAGAAAAGCCCCTGCTGAGTCTGGGCCTTTGAGCCCTCTTGTTACGTTGCTGCACGCTCTTTGATGCTGTGGACGCTTGGGCAAGTTTGGCCCTGCATCTTCAGTATTATGTGTGGCTTTAAGGCCTGGAAGGCAAGGCTACCCCTCACACATCCCTGCTGAACTAGTTGCGGACTCCTTGCTAACTTGGATCATTGAGCAAAGAAGGCACATTTAAAGAAGCATGCTCGAGCCATGAGTGCCCCAGAACTTCAAACCCCATAAACACAGTCACGATGCGCAAGCCACTTGTTCTCTCACATTCCCTGCGAAGAGCAGGAACAGTCCACCTTGTTGTCTTGAAATGCACACACCGCCCCTCCCCCAAACTGGCAGCTGAACCCCTTCCACTCCCCAGATTTACAGTTGCAGGCCCGTTTGCTTCTGCGTGATGTCCTGTGGAGCACCTGCTACCACTTGGCCGGTCAGATGGTGAGCACTGCAGTAGGCACAGATGCTGCTTCTGCCGCTAGTGCAGCTCCACAGCGCCACGGCTGCAGCCTGAAGTTCTTCCCGGCCACCAGCTGGAGGCGCTGGGCATACACCGCATGGCAGGGCGGGGAAAGGGCCATTTGGGAAGGGCACGACTACGCTGCTGATTGGCCCTCCTGCAGGTGGGATGGGCCAGGACAGGCAATCCCTCCCAGCCACCCGCAGTGGCGGGCACCATTTTGTTGCATTCCGCATTCCACAGTGAGGAGCCGCCATTTTGTGAAAGGACCCAACCCACCTGTTTTCGTACCGCTCCCTGATTGGCTTAGCCAGCTTTGTTTTCAAAGCCCTGTCATCTCCTCATTCCTCCCTCTGACTGGGTGCCTGCTTCCAGACCGGGAAGGTCTCACATGTAGGAATATATGCGTTTCTGTAGAGCTGTGCCAGGTGTGTGCCCAGGTGCTGGCAGCGGGGGCTGCTGGTGGCCTCTGAGAAGAAGCTGCTATTGGCCCCATGCCTGCTGACACAGCCGCTTCTAGCGGCACTGCCGCAGGGGAGGGCAGAGCCTGGCAGCCAAGAAGGCGGTGCCTTAGGAGAAAGGTTGCTTGGAAAGGACCGCCAAAAAGGGCAACATGCTGCTCAGCAGTGGGGAGTGAGGAGGAAAAAGTGTGAGAAACAGCTGTGCAAAGGCTAAGGTGAGAGCTGGAGCGGGAGTAAGGAAGGAGAGGAAGGGTTTGGAGGGGCAGGACGAGCAAGAGGTGGAGCGGGAGGAGGAACAGGAGGAGGAGCAGGAGGAGGAGGAAGAGCAGGGGGTGGTTCTGGCGCCAGAAACAAACTTTTAATGCAGCGCAGCCCATGGAAGAGAGCACGGCAGAGCAGGTCGATGTGTCCTGAGGGAAGCTGCAGCCCCCCAGGCGCACGCACAAGAGCCTGCACGGCACCGTGCATGGGCCAAGCAAGCCGTCCTCCACAGCCTGCTGCTCTGGCACCTTTGGAGTATCTTTTTAGCAAGTGTCCCATCAGAAAAGCCCCTGCTGAGTCTGGGCCTTTGAGCCCTCTTGTTACGTTGCTGCACGCTCTTTGATGCTGTGGACGCTTGGGCAAGTTTGGCCCTGCATCTTCAGTATTATGTGTGGCTTTAAGGCCTGGAAGGCAAGGCTACCCCTCACACATCCCTGCTGAACTAGTTGCGGACTCCTTGCTAACTTGGATCATTGAGCAAAGAAGGCACATTTAAAGAAGCATGCTCGAGCCATGAGTGCCCCAGAACTTCAAACCCCATAAACACAGTCACGATGCGCAAGCCACTTGTTCTCTCACATTCCCTGCGAAGAGCAGGAACAGTCCACCTTGTTGTCTTGAAATGCACACACCGCCCCTCCCCCAAACTGGCAGCTGAACCCCTTCCACTCCCCAGATTTACAGTTGCAGGCCCGTTTGCTTCTGCGTGATGTCCTGTGGAGCACCTGCTACCACTTGGCCGGTCAGATGGTGAGCACTGCAGTAGGCACAGATGCTGCTTCTGCCGCTAGTGCAGCTCCACAGCGCCACGGCTGCAGCCTGAAGTTCTTCCCGGCCACCAGCTGGAGGCGCTGGGCATACACCGCATGGCAGGGCGGGGAAAGGGCCATTTGGGAAGGGCACGACTACGCTGCTGATTGGCCCTCCTGCAGGTGGGATGGGCCAGGACAGGCAATCCCTCCCAGCCACCCGCAGTGGCGGGCACCATTTTGTTGCATTCCGCATTCCACAGTGAGGAGCCGCCATTTTGTGAAAGGACCCAACCCACCTGTTTTCGTACCGCTCCCTGATTGGCTTAGCCAGCTTTGTTTTCAAAGCCCTGTCATCTCCTCATTCCTCCCTCTGATTGGGTGCCTGCTTCCAGACCGGGAAGGTCTCACATGTAGGAATATATGCGTTTCTGTAGAGCTGTGCCAGGTGTGTGCCCAGGTGCTGGCAGCGGGGGCTGCTGGTGGCCTCTGAGAAGAAGCTGCTATTGGCCCCATGCCTGCTGACACAGCCGCTTCTAGCGGCACTGCCGCAGGGGAGGGCAGAGCCTGGCAGCCAAGAAGGCGGTGCCTTAGGAGAAAGGTTGCTTGGAAAGGACCGCCAAAAAGGGCAACATGCTGCTCAGCAGTGGGGAGTGAGGAGGAAAAAGTGTGAGAAACAGCTGTGCAAAGGCTAAGGTGAGAGCTGGAGCGGGAGTAAGGAAGGAGAGGAAGGGTTTGGAGGGGCAGGACGAGCAAGAGGTGGAGCGGGAGGAGGAACAGGAGGAGGAGCAGGAGGAGGAGGAAGAGCAGGGGGTGGTTCTGGCGCCAGAAACAAACTTTTAATGCAGCGCAGCCCATGGAAGAGAGCACGGCAGAGCAGGTCGATGTGTCCTGAGGGAAGCTGCAGCCCCCCAGGCGCACGCACAAGAGCCTGCACGGCACCGTGCATGGGCCAAGCAAGCCGTCCTCCACAGCCTGCTGCTCTGGCACCTTTGGAGTATCTTTTTAGCAAGTGTCCCATCAGAAAAGCCCCTGCTGAGTCTGGGCCTTTGAGCCCTCTTGTTACGTTGCTGCACGCTCTTTGATGCTGTGGACGCTTGGGCAAGTTTGGCCCTGCATCTTCAGTATTATGTGTGGCTTTAAGGCCTGGAAGGCAAGGCTACCCCTCACACATCCCTGCTGAACTAGTTGCGGACTCCTTGCTAACTTGGATCATTGAGCAAAGAAGGCACATTTAAAGAAGCATGCTCGAGCCATGAGTGCCCCAGAACTTCAAACCCCATAAACACAGTCACGATGCGCAAGCCACTTGTTCTCTCACATTCCCTGCGAAGAGCAGGAACAGTCCACCTTGTTGTCTTGAAATGCACACACCGCCCCTCCCCCAAACTGGCAGCTGAACCCCTTCCACTCCCCAGATTTACAGTTGCAGGCCCGTTTGCTTCTGCGTGATGTCCTGTGGAGCACCTGCTACCACTTGGCCGGTCAGATGGTGAGCACTGCAGTAGGCACAGATGCTGCTTCTGCCGCTAGTGCAGCTCCACAGCGCCACGGCTGCAGCCTGAAGTTCTTCCCGGCCACCAGCTGGAGGCGCTGGGCATACACCGCATGGCAGGGCGGGGAAAGGGCCATTTGGGAAGGGCACGACTACGCTGCTGATTGGCCCTCCTGCAGGTGGGATGGGCCAGGACAGGCAATCCCTCCCAGCCACCCGCAGTGGCGGGCACCATTTTGTTGCATTCCGCATTCCACAGTGAGGAGCCGCCATTTTGTGAAAGGACCCAACCCACCTGTTTTCGTACCGCTCCCTGATTGGCTTAGCCAGCTTTGTTTTCAAAGCCCTGTCATCTCCTCATTCCTCCCTCTGACTGGGTGCCTGCTTCCAGACCGGGAAGGTCTCACATGTAGGAATATATGCGTTTCTGTAGAGCTGTGCCAGGTGTGTGCCCAGGTGCTGGCAGCGGGGGCTGCTGGTGGCCTCTGAGAAGAAGCTGCTATTGGCCCCATGCCTGCTGACACAGCCGCTTCTAGCGGCACTGCCGCAGGGGAGGGCAGAGCCTGGCAGCCAAGAAGGCGGTGCCTTAGGAGAAAGGTTGCTTGGAAAGGACCGCCAAAAAGGGCAACATGCTGCTCAGCAGTGGGGAGTGAGGAGGAAAAAGTGTGAGAAACAGCTGTGCAAAGGCTAAGGTGAGAGCTGGAGCGGGAGTAAGGAAGGAGAGGAAGGGTTTGGAGGGGCAGGACGAGCAAGAGGTGGAGCGGGAGGAGGAACAGGAGGAGGAGCAGGAGGAGGAGGAAGAGCAGGGGGTGGTTCTGGCGCCAGAAACAAACTTTTAATGCAGCGCAGCCCATGGAAGAGAGCACGGCAGAGCAGGTCGATGTGTCCTGAGGGAAGCTGCAGCCCCCCAGGCGCACGCACAAGAGCCTGCACGGCACCGTGCATGGGCCAAGCAAGCCGTCCTCCACAGCCTGCTGCTCTGGCACCTTTGGAGTATCTTTTTAGCAAGTGTCCCATCAGAAAAGCCCCTGCTGAGTCTGGGCCTTTGAGCCCTCTTGTTACGTTGCTGCACGCTCTTTGATGCTGTGGACGCTTGGGCAAGTTTGGCCCTGCATCTTCAGTACTATGTGTGGCTTTAAGGCCTGGAAGGCAAGGCTACCCCTCACACATCCCTGCTGAACTAGTTGCGGACTCCTTGCTAACTTGGATCATTGAGCAAAGAAGGCACATTTAAAGAAGCATGCTCGAGCCATGAGTGCCCCAGAACTTCAAACCCCATAAACACAGTCACGATGCGCAAGCCACTTGTTCTCTCACATTCCCTGCGAAGAGCAGGAACAGTCCACCTTGTTGTCTTGAAATGCACACACCGCCCCTCCCCCAAACTGGCAGCTGAACCCCTTCCACTCCCCAGATTTACAGTTGCAGGCCCGTTTGCTTCTGCGTGATGTCCTGTGGAGCACCTGCTACCACTTGGCCGGTCAGATGGTGAGCACTGCAGTAGGCACAGATGCTGCTTCTGCCGCTAGTGCAGCTCCACAGCGCCACGGCTGCAGCCTGAAGTTCTTCCCGGCCACCAGCTGGAGGCGCTGGGCATACACCGCATGGCAGGGCGGGGAAAGGGCCATTTGGGAAGGGCACGACTACGCTGCTGATTGGCCCTCCTGCAGGTGGGATGGGCCAGGACAGGCAATCCCTCCCAGCCACCCGCAGTGGCGGGCACCATTTTGTTGCATTCCGCATTCCACAGTGAGGAGCCGCCATTTTGTGAAAGGACCCAACCCACCTGTTTTCGTACCGCTCCCTGATTGGCTTAGCCAGCTTTGTTTTCAAAGCCCTGTCATCTCCTCATTCCTCCCTCTGATTGGGTGCCTGCTTCCAGACCGGGAAGGTCTCACATGTAGGAATATATGCGTTTCTGTAGAGCTGTGCCAGGTGTGTGCCCAGGTGCTGGCAGCGGGGGCTGCTGGTGGCCTCTGAGAAGAAGCTGCTATTGGCCCCATGCCTGCTGACACAGCCGCTTCTAGCGGCACTGCCGCAGGGGAGGGCAGAGCCTGGCAGCCAAGAAGGCGGTGCCTTAGGAGAAAGGTTGCTTGGAAAGGACCGCCAAAAAGGGCAACATGCTGCTCAGCAGTGGGGAGTGAGGAGGAAAAAGTGTGAGAAACAGCTGTGCAAAGGCTAAGGTGAGAGCTGGAGCGGGAGTAAGGAAGGAGAGGAAGGGTTTGGAGGGGCAGGACGAGCAAGAGGTGGAGCGGGAGGAGGAACAGGAGGAGGAGCAGGAGGAGGAGGAAGAGCAGGGGGTGGTTCTGGCGCCAGAAACAAACTTTTAATGCAGCGCAGCCCATGGAAGAGAGCACGGCAGAGCAGGTCGATGTGTCCTGAGGGAAGCTGCAGCCCCCCAGGCGCACGCACAAGAGCCTGCACGGCACCGTGCATGGGCCAAGCAAGCCGTCCTCCACAGCCTGCTGCTCTGGCACCTTTGGAGTATCTTTTTAGCAAGTGTCCCATCAGAAAAGCCCCTGCTGAGTCTGGGCCTTTGAGCCCTCTTGTTACGTTGCTGCACGCTCTTTGATGCTGTGGACGCTTGGGCAAGTTTGGCCCTGCATCTTCAGTATTATGTGTGGCTTTAAGGCCTGGAAGGCAAGGCTACCCCTCACACATCCCTGCTGAACTAGTTGCGGACTCCTTGCTAACTTGGATCATTGAGCAAAGAAGGCACATTTAAAGAAGCATGCTCGAGCCATGAGTGCCCCAGAACTTCAAACCCCATAAACACAGTCACGATGCGCAAGCCACTTGTTCTCTCACATTCCCTGCGAAGAGCAGGAACAGTCCACCTTGTTGTCTTGAAATGCACACACCGCCCCTCCCCCAAACTGGCAGCTGAACCCCTTCCACTCCCCAGATTTACAGTTGCAGGCCCGTTTGCTTCTGCGTGATGTGCTGTGGAGCACCTGCTACCACTTGGCCGGTCAGATGGTGAGCACTGCAGTAGGCACAGATGCTGCTTCTGCCGCTAGTGCAGCTCCACAGCGCCACGGCTGCAGCCTGAAGTTCTTCCCGGCCACCAGCTGGAGGCGCTGGGCATACACCGCATGGCAGGGCGGGGAAAGGGCCATTTGGGAAGGGCACGACTACGCTGCTGATTGGCCCTCCTGCAGGTGGGATGGGCCAGGACAGGCAATCCCTCCCAGCCACCCGCAGTGGCGGGCACCATTTTGTTGCATTCCGCATTCCACAGTGAGGAGCCGCCATTTTGTGAAAGGACCCAACCCACCTGTTTTCGTACCGCTCCCTGATTGGCTTAGCCAGCTTTGTTTTCAAAGCCCTGTCATCTCCTCATTCCTCCCTCTGACTGGGTGCCTGCTTCCAGACCGGGAAGGTCTCACATGTAGGAATATATGCGTTTCTGTAGAGCTGTGCCAGGTGTGTGCCCAGGTGCTGGCAGCGGGGGCTGCTGGTGGCCTCTGAGAAGAAGCTGCTATTGGCCCCATGCCTGCTGACACAGCCGCTTCTAGCGGCACTGCCGCAGGGGAGGGCAGAGCCTGGCAGCCAAGAAGGCGGTGCCTTAGGAGAAAGGTTGCTTGGAAAGGACCGCCAAAAAGGGCAACATGCTGCTCAGCAGTGGGGAGTGAGGAGGAAAAAGTGTGAGAAACAGCTGTGCAAAGGCTAAGGTGAGAGCTGGAGCGGGAGTAAGGAAGGAGAGGAAGGGTTTGGAGGGGCAGGACGAGCAAGAGGTGGAGCGGGAGGAGGAACAGGAGGAGGAGCAGGAGGAGGAGGAAGAGCAGGGGGTGGTTCTGGCGCCAGAAACAAACTTTTAATGCAGCGCAGCCCATGGAAGAGAGCACGGCAGAGCAGGTCGATGTGTCCTGAGGGAAGCTGCAGCCCCCCAGGCGCACGCACAAGAGCCTGCACGGCACCGTGCATGGGCCAAGCAAGCCGTCCTCCACAGCCTGCTGCTCTGGCACCTTTGGAGTATCTTTTTAGCAAGTGTCCCATCAGAAAAGCCCCTGCTGAGTCTGGGCCTTTGAGCCCTCTTGTTACGTTGCTGCACGCTCTTTGATGCTGTGGACGCTTGGGCAAGTTTGGCCCTGCATCTTCAGTATTATGTGTGGCTTTAAGGCCTGGAAGGCAAGGCTACCCCTCACACATCCCTGCTGAACTAGTTGCGGACTCCTTGCTAACTTGGATCATTGAGCAAAGAAGGCACATTTAAAGAAGCATGCTCGAGCCATGAGTGCCCCAGAACTTCAAACCCCATAAACACAGTCACGATGCGCAAGCCACTTGTTCTCTCACATTCCCTGCGAAGAGCAGGAACAGTCCACCTTGTTGTCTTGAAATGCACACACCGCCCCTCCCCCAAACTGGCAGCTGAACCCCTTCCACTCCCCAGATTTACAGTTGCAGGCCCGTTTGCTTCTGCGTGATGTCCTGTGGAGCACCTGCTACCACTTGGCCGGTCAGATGGTGAGCACTGCAGTAGGCACAGATGCTGCTTCTGCCGCTAGTGCAGCTCCACAGCGCCACGGCTGCAGCCTGAAGTTCTTCCCGGCCACCAGCTGGAGGCGCTGGGCATACACCGCATGGCAGGGCGGGGAAAGGGCCATTTGGGAAGGGCACGACTACGCTGCTGATTGGCCCTCCTGCAGGTGGGATGGGCCAGGACAGGCAATCCCTCCCAGCCACCCGCAGTGGCGGGCACCATTTTGTTGCATTCCGCATTCCACAGTGAGGAGCCGCCATTTTGTGAAAGGACCCAACCCACCTGTTTTCGTACCGCTCCCTGATTGGCTTAGCCAGCTTTGTTTTCAAAGCCCTGTCATCTCCTCATTCCTCCCTCTGATTGGGTGCCTGCTTCCAGACCGGGAAGGTCTCACATGTAGGAATATATGCGTTTCTGTAGAGCTGTGCCAGGTGTGTGCCCAGGTGCTGGCAGCGGGGGCTGCTGGTGGCCTCTGAGAAGAAGCTGCTATTGGCCCCATGCCTGCTGACACAGCCGCTTCTAGCGGCACTGCCGCAGGGGAGGGCAGAGCCTGGCAGCCAAGAAGGCGGTGCCTTAGGAGAAAGGTTGCTTGGAAAGGACCGCCAAAAAGGGCAACATGCTGCTCAGCAGTGGGGAGTGAGGAGGAAAAAGTGTGAGAAACAGCTGTGCAAAGGCTAAGGTGAGAGCTGGAGCGGGAGTAAGGAAGGAGAGGAAGGGTTTGGAGGGGCAGGACGAGCAAGAGGTGGAGCGGGAGGAGGAACAGGAGGAGGAGCAGGAGGAGGAGGAAGAGCAGGGGGTGGTTCTGGCGCCAGAAACAAACTTTTAATGCAGCGCAGCCCATGGAAGAGAGCACGGCAGAGCAGGTCGATGTGTCCTGAGGGAAGCTGCAGCCCCCCAGGCGCACGCACAAGAGCCTGCACGGCACCGTGCATGGGCCAAGCAAGCCGTCCTCCACAGCCTGCTGCTCTGGCACCTTTGGAGTATCTTTTTAGCAAGTGTCCCATCAGAAAAGCCCCTGCTGAGTCTGGGCCTTTGAGCCCTCTTGTTACGTTGCTGCACGCTCTTTGATGCTGTGGACGCTTGGGCAAGTTTGGCCCTGCATCTTCAGTATTATGTGTGGCTTTAAGGCCTGGAAGGCAAGGCTACCCCTCACACATCCCTGCTGAACTAGTTGCGGACTCCTTGCTAACTTGGATCATTGAGCAAAGAAGGCACATTTAAAGAAGCATGCTCGAGCCATGAGTGCCCCAGAACTTCAAACCCCATAAACACAGTCACGATGCGCAAGCCACTTGTTCTCTCACATTCCCTGCGAAGAGCAGGAACAGTCCACCTTGTTGTCTTGAAATGCACACACCGCCCCTCCCCCAAACTGGCAGCTGAACCCCTTCCACTCCCCAGATTTACAGTTGCAGGCCCGTTTGCTTCTGCGTGATGTCCTGTGGAGCACCTGCTACCACTTGGCCGGTCAGATGGTGAGCACTGCAGCAGGCACAGATGCTGCTTCTGCCGCTAGTGCAGCTCCACAGCGCCACGGCTGCAGCCTGAAGTTCTTCCCGGCCACCAGCTGGAGGCGCTGGGCATACACCGCATGGCAGGGCGGGGAAAGGGCCATTTGGGAAGGGCACGACTACGCTGCTGATTGGCCCTCCTGCAGGTGGGATGGGCCAGGACAGGCAATCCCTCCCAGCCACCCGCAGTGGCGGGCACCATTTTGTTGCATTCCGCATTCCACAGTGAGGAGCCGCCATTTTGTGAAAGGACCCAACCCACCTGTTTTCGTACCGCTCCCTGATTGGCTTAGCCAGCTTTGTTTTCAAAGCCCTGTCATCTCCTCATTCCTCCCTCTGATTGGGTGCCTGCTTCCAGACCGGGAAGGTCTCACATGTAGGAATATATGCGTTTCTGTAGAGCTGTGCCAGGTGTGTGCCCAGGTGCTGGCAGCGGGGGCTGCTGGTGGCCTCTGAGAAGAAGCTGCTATTGGCCCCATGCCTGCTGACACAGCCGCTTCTAGCGGCACTGCCGCAGGGGAGGGCAGAGCCTGGCAGCCAAGAAGGCGGTGCCTTAGGAGAAAGGTTGCTTGGAAAGGACCGCCAAAAAGGGCAACATGCTGCTCAGCAGTGGGGAGTGAGGAGGAAAAAGTGTGAGAAACAGCTGTGCAAAGGCTAAGGTGAGAGCTGGAGCGGGAGTAAGGAAGGAGAGGAAGGGTTTGGAGGGGCAGGACGAGCAAGAGGTGGAGCGGGAGGAGGAACAGGAGGAGGAGCAGGAGGAGGAGGAAGAGCAGGGGGTGGTTCTGGCGCCAGAAACAAACTTTTAATGCAGCGCAGCCCATGGAAGAGAGCACGGCAGAGCAGGTCGATGTGTCCTGAGGGAAGCTGCAGCCCCCCAGGCGCACGCACAAGAGCCTGCACGGCACCGTGCATGGGCCAAGCAAGCCGTCCTCCACAGCCTGCTGCTCTGGCACCTTTGGAGTATCTTTTTAGCAAGTGTCCCATCAGAAAAGCCCCTGCTGAGTCTGGGCCTTTGAGCCCTCTTGTTACGTTGCTGCACGCTCTTTGATGCTGTGGACGCTTGGGCAAGTTTGGCCCTGCATCTTCAGTATTATGTGTGGCTTTAAGGCCTGGAAGGCAAGGCTACCCCTCACACATCCCTGCTGAACTAGTTGCGGACTCCTTGCTAACTTGGATCATTGAGCAAAGAAGGCACATTTAAAGAAGCATGCTCGAGCCATGAGTGCCCCAGAACTTCAAACCCCATAAACACAGTCACGATGCGCAAGCCACTTGTTCTCTCACATTCCCTGCGAAGAGCAGGAACAGTCCACCTTGTTGTCTTGAAATGCACACACCGCCCCTCCCCCAAACTGGCAGCTGAACCCCTTCCACTCCCCAGATTTACAGTTGCAGGCCCGTTTGCTTCTGCGTGATGTCCTGTGGAGCACCTGCTACCACTTGGCCGGTCAGATGGTGAGCACTGCAGCAGGCACAGATGCTGCTTCTGCCGCTAGTGCAGCTCCACAGCGCCACGGCTGCAGCCTGAAGTTCTTCCCGGCCACCAGCTGGAGGCGCTGGGCATACACCGCATGGCAGGGCGGGGAAAGGGCCATTTGGGAAGGGCACGACTACGCTGCTGATTGGCCCTCCTGCAGGTGGGATGGGCCAGGACAGGCAATCCCTCCCAGCCACCCGCAGTGGCGGGCACCATTTTGTTGCATTCCGCATTCCACAGTGAGGAGCCGCCATTTTGTGAAAGGACCCAACCCACCTGTTTTCGTACCGCTCCCTGATTGGCTTAGCCAGCTTTGTTTTCAAAGCCCTGTCATCTCCTCATTCCTCCCTCTGATTGGGTGCCTGCTTCCAGACCGGGAAGGTCTCACATGTAGGAATATATGCGTTTCTGTAGAGCTGTGCCAGGTGTATGCCCAGGTGCTGGCAGCGGGGGCTGCTGGTGGCCTCTGAGAAGAAGCTGCTATTGGCCCCATGCCTTCTGACACAGACGCTTCTAGCGGCACTGCCACAGGGGAGGGCAGAGCCTGGCAGCCAAGAAGGCGGTGCCTTAGGAGAAAGGTTGCTTGGAAAGGACCGCCAAAAAGGGCAACATGCTGCTCAGCAGTGGGGAGTGAGGAGGAAAAAGTGTGAGAAACAGCTGTGCAAAGGCTAAGGTGAGAGCTGGAGCGGGAGTAAGGAAGGAGAGGAAGAGTTTGGAGGGGCAGGACGAGCAAGAGGTGGAGCGGGAGGAGGAACAGGAGGAGGAGCAGGAGGAGGAGGAAGAGCAGGGGGTGGTTCTGGCGCCAGAAACAAACTTTTAATGCAGCGCAGCCCACGGAAGAGTGCATGGCAGAGCAGGTCAATGTATTCTGAGGGTAGCTGTAACCCACTAAAGCACACGCAATTCTTGTGTGATCTTTGATATTGCAGGAGCGGATGGGTGTAACTGTGATTTTTTGACTGTGAGCTCCTTGATCCGTGCCTCCTTCCCTGTGTGCAGATGTCCAGGGCTGGTGGATTAAGGACTTAATTCGTGCCAGGATAAACCATGCAAGTGGTGTTGTTAAAGATTTTTTTTTTTCTTCCTCGCTACCTCAAGTTTACTTCTGATTCCGTGGAGTCATAAAACCATAAGATCATCTAGGTTGGAAAATACCTCTAATATGATCAAGTGCAGCCATTGCTTTTTTTTTCAAAACTTTTATTTTGTTTTCTTTAAAGTAAATTAACTTTCCCTGTGTCAAGTCCATTTTTCCTGTGATGGTGATTACTGAGGGAGCTCCCTGTCCTTATTTTCACCCTTGGGATTGCCAAGACCATCCCACGACAACCATCTATACCTACCTACTATACAAGAAAAGACTTCAGAAGTGTTAGTAAATACGTATTTTATTTATTTATTCATAGATTTGTTGTCTACTGTACTGCATGAAGGATGTACTAGTTTCAGGCTGCTGGCCAAGGTCAGCCCACCACAATAATACATACCTACCTAGAATTAGAGAAAGGACTTGAGAAGTATTAGTAAATATGCATTTTTTTTATTTGTATGTAGATACACTATCTACTGTACTGCATGATATATGTACTACTGTGCTTACACAGAGTGAAGGTCTTTCCCACTTCTTATGCTGCCCTGCCCACGAGGATGCTGGGAATGCACAAGAAGATGCAGCCAGGACAGCTGACCCCAAATGACCAAAGGGTTAGTCCATACCATAGAAGGTCATGCTCAGCAACAAAAGATGGGGTAAAGAAGGAGGAATGGGGATATGTCAGGAGTGATGGCATTTGTCTTCCACAGAGATTGTTATGTGTGATGAGCCCTGCTTTCCTGGCAGTGGTTGAATATCTGCCTTCCAATGGGAACTACCGAATGATTTCCTTCTTGTGCTTTGCTTGTGCACATGGCTTTTGCTTTACCTAGAGATCTGTCTTAATCTCAACCCAGGAGTTCCCTTGCTTTAACCTTTCCAATTCTCTGCCCCATCCCACCTGAGTAGGGTGAGTGAGCAGCTGAGTGGTGTTTCATCGTCTGCCTGGTTATACTGCAACAATAATAGAAAATGGACTCACATTTATCAAGATATAGAGACTGAATATTATGCATATGCTCCTAAAAGCAAAGGAATGGAACGGAGAAGACATCCCATAATAATAGCTAATGACATAAATAAGTTCCAATGAGACCAGAAAATATCTAAGCAAAAGCAGGAGGCTGGGTTGGGGTCCCCCACTTTGCCAGTCTGTAGACACAACCCTGGCATGTCTGGGTTGGGAACTTTCAGGAGGGCAGAGGGAGTTGTCAAAAATGGATCGGATGTAGACCCCTCCCAGGAGGCCACCAAGGGACATCCTCCCCTGGTGCAAATCCCGACACATGTTAATGAGCAAGTGGCCCTGATGTTGGCCATACAGGGTTACTGGGGCAGGCTTAGGGCTTTACATGGTGCTGCAAGATACAGGCAATTCTGTCTGCAAAAATGGAAAACAAGAAAAAAACACCACCTTCAGCAGAACATACGCAGAGAGGTTGTAGGAAAAAGTTTACACAATTGTGTATTAGCACAGCCATGGAGGCCTATACTGCTGCTTCTGTTAGAAAAGATCCACTGTGCTCCCAGGGACGTGTAAAGCACTGGGGACTATGAATCTCCATTTTGAAGCTGCTAAAAGGCAAGTTGTTGATCTGCAGAGCTGTTATAGGAGGCTCCCACATCCAGGCCTTCTCGTGGTTGTCAGTGGAGCAGGGGAAAAGAAGGTCAGCACATGGGCATTTCTCCATCACACTGCCCAGAAATGCCATCACTGGTGTTGTGGTTTAACCCTGGCAGGCAGCTGAGCCCCATGCAGCTGCTCGCTCACTCTCCCACAGGGAGAAAACTCTTGCGTTGAGATGAAGACAGTTCAATGGGAAAAGCAGAAGCTGCAAGTGCAAGCAAAGCAAAATAAGGAATTTCTTCCCTACCTGGCATTGGCAGGTAGATGTTCAGCCATTTCCATGAAGGTAGGGCTCAGTCATATGTATCTGTTACATGGGAAGACAAACACCCTAACTGTGAACATATGTGTTGTGGTTTAACCCGGCCGGCAGCTAAACACCACACAGCCGTTCGCTCACCCTCCCCCCTCCCTCTCTGGGATGGGGGAGAGAAACGGGAAAGTGAAGTCGGTGAGTTGAGATAAAGACAGTTTATTAAGACAGGAATATAATAATAACAATAATAATAATAATAGTGATAATGATAATAGTATTAATAATAATAATGTGTAAGAAACAAGTGATGCACAATGCAATTGCTCACCACCCGCTGACCGATGCCCAGCCTATCCCCGAGCAGCCGGTCCCCCACCCCAGCTAGCCACCCCTATATATTGTTTAGCATGACGTCAGATGGTATGGAATACCCCTTTGGCCAGTTTGGGTCAGCTGTCCTGGGTCTGTCCCCTCCCAGCTCCTGCTGCACCCCTAGCCTGCTCGCTGGCAGGACAGAGCGAGAAGCCGAAAAGTCCTTGGCCTGGTGTAAACACTGCTCTGCAACAATTAAAACATCAGCATGTTATCAGCGCTCTTCTCATCCTAATCCAAAACATAGCACCCTACCAGCTACTATGAGGAAAAATTAACTCTGTCCTAACTGGAACCAGGACCGATATCCACCCCTTATTCCATACCATTTATGTCATGCTCAGGTTACACTCTTTTCAATACCTTGTAATTAATCACCATTTTCATCTATGATATATAGCAATCATGGTAGTGATGACATACAGTATTATATAATAATTAACATACTACAATTCAACTCATGGGCTATTCTCACCCAGTATCAAATCCCCTTGAGGTACACACCGGACCTCCCCATTCTTTTGCATTACCCACCAAGTGCATCCAGGTCCCTGAGCAAAAGCAATTCCACGAATAGGTTTGCCTTTTCCTGAGGCAGGAGTAGCCCAGACTGTTTTACCCAGCATGTTTCTTACGTGCACTACAGGAACTTTATCCCCTTCTACAGTGCGTAACAGGTTTGATTGGGCAGGTCCAGCTCGGTTGGCAGATCCCCTAGTATTGACTAACCAGGTGGCCTTTGCCAAATGTGTATCCCAATTTTTGAATGTCCCAGCACCCATTGCTTTCAGTGTAGTCTTCAACAGTCCATTGTATCGTTCAACTTTTCCAGAGGCTGGTGCATGATAGGGGATGTGATACACCCACTCAATACCATGTTCTTTGGCCCAAGTGTCTATAAGGTTGTTTCGGAAATGAGTCCCGTTGTCTGACTCAGTTCTCTCTGGGGTGCCATGTCGCCATAGGACTTGCTTTTTAGGATTTTGCAGTTGTTCAGGGGTGAATGTCCAAAACACTGGAGGTGACCACTGCTCTAGAAACCTGGCCATATCCTCCCACACTCCCTGCCACTCGCAACTATCCCGCCTCAAGACAGATCTCCAGATGAGATTCCTAAGTAGTTGTTTAACCCTCAACAAAACCTGAAGCGCATTCAGGAGACATAACAACAAGAGCAGGCTGGTCTGAGTATCCGAAGGATATTCAACATCTCAGAGAACCACCGTAACTAGCTCGGGGGATAAGAGGGTGGTGAAGGAGAAAGGGAGAGTGAACAGGTAGGGAAACATGTCTTCCCCTGTCCCCTTCACAGATTGGCTCCCTAATGAAAACAGGCAATAGGTGTAATTGCTAATAGTTTCCGAGATATGGTTTCCAAAGTATAGAGTCGACGTCAGTGCTGAGTACAAATACCAGGTTAGAGTTGTGACCAGATATTTCATCATTTCATAAGCCATTGTTACACCGCACAGTACCATAACAATCTTAAACCAGGGCCCGGAAAGGATAAACAGTGCAACAGGGAGCACATACAGAAAGTAACGCGCTATAAAACTCAATTTGGAAAACAGGCACAGCAGACCGGAGATTAAGGCAATCAACATCGTGACTAGCAACTATTAAGCAGGTCCAATACTTATACCAATTTTAGTTTAACACACTCTGGTCAAATTTGTCGATATCTCAACCCTTCGAGCCCCACGTTGGGCGCCAAAAGGACTGTTGTGGTTTAACCCGGCCGGCAGCTAAACACCACACAGCCGTTCGCTCACCCTCCCCCCTCCCTCTCTGGGATGGGGGAGAGAAACGGGAAAGTGAAGTCGGTGAGTTGAGATAAAGACAGTTTATTAAGACAGGAATATAATAATAACAATAATAATAATAATAGTGATAATGATAATAGTATCAATAATAATAATGTGTAAGAAACAAGTGATGCACAATGCAATTGCTCACCACCCGCTGACCGATGCCCAGCCTATCCCCGAGCAGCTGGCCCCCCACCCCGGCTAGCCACCCCTATATATTGTTTAGCATGACATCAGATGGTATGGAATACCCCTTTGGCCAGTTTGGGTCAGCTGTCCTGGGTCTGTCCCCTCCCAGCTCCTGCTGCACCCCTAGCCTGCTCACTGGCAGGACAGAGCGAGAAGCCGAAAAGTCCTTGGCCTGGTGTAAACACTGCTCTGCAACAATTAAAACATCAGCATGTTATCAGCGCTCTTCTCATCCTAATCCAAAACATAGCACCCTACCAGCTACTATGAGGAAAAATTAACTCTGTCCTAACTGGAACCAGGACAATATGCCCCCTACCTCTTCTTTTCCCTGGTTTCTATTGCTGAGCATGTTGTCAAATGGTGCAGGACTTCCCTTTTGTCCACTGGGGTCAGCTGTCCTAGCAGCGTTCTATACTCGAGCCAGGCTTTTGCATTTAAATATACCAGAAGCATGCCAAAGAGAACTGATTAAGAAGAACATACTTACCATAGCTTTTGATAAAGTGCACCTTAAACCAACAAGTCTGTGACAAATACTAATATCGTATTTGAATTGAACATTGTAAAGTCTATGAAAAAGTTACTCTAAGTATTAGTACATTAATCCATAATAAGGAAAATGTACAGGCTGAGTAAGTCAATCTTTTTTACCAGTGCAGAAATTGTACAAAAGAGTCTTAATTTTTACAGCTTCGTTTAGGAAAGAAAAAAAAGCCACCACATTCCGCAGTTAGCGTACAATCTATGCCCTGTCTTTCCTTTCCTTTTTTAAGTCATCCTTTCACCACCACCCTGTTATGTAGTCACCCTGTTACGATGTACTCTGAATCATGTTGCTAAGATGCTCTAAATGTGAAATTTCTCTCCTTCGCTCTTGATGTATCCCACCATCCTTTCTTCACTATAGAATATTGAGTCCCTATAGCCTTGGCGAGAGAAACAAAACTGGGTGAGTTTATGGTTTATGTTACTGTCTTGGGTTTATGTGGCAAGGGTTTGGTAGCAGGGGGGGCTACAGCGGTGACATCTATGAGAAGACTCCAGAAGTTGCCCCATGTGAGATAAGAGCCAGTTCAAAAGGCACCCACCACTGGCCAGAGCCAAGCCAATGAGCAATGTTGGTTGTACCTCTGTGAGAGCACATTTAAGAAAGGGAAAATTCTGCTACACACCAGCACCAGAGAGAGAGAAGAATAAGAAACAAGCCAGGTCAGTGAAGAAGGACATAGAACAGTTCTCCTGCAGACTGTGGAGAGGCCCATAGTGGAGCAGGCTGTCCCCCTGCAGCCCATGGTGTACCACGGCAGAGCAGATTTCCATGCTGCAGCTCATGAAGGAGCCCATGGTGGAGCTGGTGGATGTGGCCTGAGGAGTGTGCAGCCCATGGAGAGGCCCTGCAGGATTGTACTCTAGGCCGGACCTACAGCCTATGGAGAGGAACCCACACGGGAGCAGGGGATCTGTCGGGAGCTGCCGCCCTTGGGGGACCCATGCTGGAGCACGCTGCTCCTGGTGAATGGACCCCATGGTACAGACCCATATTGGAGCAGTTGTTGAAGAACTGCTGCCTGTGGGAAGCCCACACAGGATCACTTCAGGAACAATGGCATCCCATGAGAGGGGCCCCATGCTGGAGCAGGGGAAGAGAGTGATCATGAAGGAAAAGTGGAGACAAAGCATTATGGACTGCCCGCAACCCCCATTCCATGTTCTTCTGTGCTGCTTGAGGGTGACATAGAAGAGCGTGGGTTAAGGGTAGGGGGAAGGTGTTTTTAGCTTGCTGTTAGTTTCTCCCTGTTCTAGTACAGTAGTAGTAATAGGCAATCTATTATATTAATCTTCCTATGTTGAGTCTGTTTGGCCAAGACGGTAATTGGTGAGCAATCTCCCTGTCTTTATCTCAACCCTTGAGCCCTTTCCATCATATTTTCTCCCTCTTTTCCTTAGAGAAGGGAGAGTGAGAAAGAGGCTACGATGGAGTTCAGCTGCCCAGCAGGGTAAAACCATCACAGTTACCTTCACTGTCAAGCCAGCTGTAGTTTTGGCAAGAATTAAACTCTCCTGAGACCGATCCCTTTGGAGATACTTTTTAGAAAATAAAACCATAGAAAGATCCCCTGCAGAGTCTGGGCCTTTGAGGCCTGTTGCTGGCTTCCTGTATGTTCCTTGAGGCTGTGGAAGCTCAGGAAAGTTTGGCCCTGCATCTCCAGTATTATGAGTGGCTTTAAGCAATGGAAGGCAAGGCTCACAATCCCTGCTGAAATACCTGGGGACTTGTACCTGACTGAGAATCTTTGAATCCTTAAGGTTGGAAAAGACCTCCAGAATCCTCTAGTCCAAACGTCCCCTTACCACCAATATTAGTCACTAAACCATGTCCCTAAGCACCCCACCAAACCTTTGCTTAAACACCGCCAGGGACAGTGACTCCACCACTTCTCTGGGCAACCTGTTCCAATGCCTAACCACTCTTTCTGAGAAGCAGCTTCTCCTAATTTCCAAACTAAACCTCCCCATGCAAAACTTGAAGCCATGCCCTCTTGTCCTATCTCTAGTCATCTGTGAGAAGAGGCCAACTCCCAGTTCAACACAAGTTCCTTTCAGGTAGTTGTAGAGAGCAATAAGGGCTCCCCTGAGCCTCTTCTTCTCCAGACTAAACAACCCCATTTCCCTCAGCCACTCCTCATAAGACTTGTGTTCCAGACCCTTCACCAACTTGGTAGTCTTTCTCTGGACATGCTCCAGGGCCTCAATGTCTTTCTCGTACTGAGGGACCCCAAACTGAATGCAGTACTCGAGGTGCGGCCTCACCAGAACTGAGTACAGGGGGATGATTACCTCCCTGGTCCTGCTGGCTACACTATTCCTAATACAAGCCAGGATGCCGTTGGCCTTCTTGGCCACCTAGACACACTGCTGGCTCATGTTCAGGATAGCATTGACAAACACCCCCACATCCTTTTCCTCTGCACAGCTTTCCAGCCACTTCACCCCAGACCTGCAGCATTGCATGGGGAGTTGTGACCAAAGCACAGGATCTGGCATTTAGCCATGTTGAACCTCATCCCATTGGCCTCTGCCCATCGACCCATCCTGTCCAGGTCCCTCTGCAGGGCCTTCATACCCTCCAGCAGATTGTCACTTACCCCCAACTTGGTGGCATCTGCAAACTTACTAAGAGTACACTCAATTCCCTCATCTAAATCATCAATAAAGATGTTAAAGAGGATGGGCCCCAACACCGACCCCTAGGGAACACCACTGGTGACCGGTCACCAGCTGGATTTAACTCCATTCACCACCTCACTCTGGGCCAGCCTGCCAGACAGTTTTTCAGAATCACAGAATCACAGAATCGTCTAGGTTGGAAGAGACCTCCAAGATCATCTAGTCCAACCTCTGCCCTAACACTAACAAGTCCTACACTAAACCATACCACTAAGGGCTACATCTAAACGTCTTTTAAAGACCTCCAGGGATGGCGACTCAACCACCTCCCTGGGCAGCCCATTCCAATGCCTAACAACCCTATCAGTAATGAAGTTCTTCCTAACATCCAACCTAAACCTCCCCTGGCACAACTTTAGCCCATTCCCCCTCATCCTGTCACCAGGCACATGGGAGAATAGACCAACCCCCACCTCTCTACAGCCTCCTTTAAGGTACCTATAGAGAGCGATGAGGTCTCCCCTGAGCCTCCTCTTCTCCAGGCTAAACAACCCCAGCTCCCTCAGCCGCTCCTCGTAAGACTTGTTCTCCAGACCCCTCACCAGCTTCGTTGCCCTTCTCTGGACTCTCTCAAGCACCTCCATGTCCTTCTTGCAGCGAGGGGCCCAAAACTGAACACAGTACTCGAGGTGCGGCCTCACCAGAGCCGAGTACAGGGGGACAATCACCTCCCTAGACCTGCTGGCCACACTGTTTCTTATACAGGCCAGGATGCTGTTGGCCTTCTTGGCCACCTGAGCACACTGCTGGCTCATATTCAGCTGCCTATCAACCAGTATTCCCAGGTCCTTCTCTGCTAGGCAGCTTTCCAACCACTCCATCCACTTTTAACCCAGCCAAGAGTGTACCTGTCCAAGCCATGGGCTGCCAGCTTCTCCAGGAGAATAATGTGGTAGACCGTGTGAAAGGCTTTGCTGACATATAGGTAGGCTATGACAACAGCCTTTCCCTCATCCGCCAGGTGGACTACATGGTCATGGAAGGAGATGAGTTTGATCAGGCAGGTCTTGCCTTTCATGAATCCATGCTGGCTGGGCCTGATCTCCTGGTAGTCTTGCAAATCCTGGGTGATTGCTCTCATGATGATATGTTCCATACTCTTCCATGGTGGGGATGTCAGGCTGACAGGCCTGTAGTTTCTTGGAACCTCCTTACAGCGCTTCTTAGAGATAACGGTCACATTAGCAAGTCTCCATTCAACTGGGAACTCTGGTTGACCACGACCACTGATAGAGCTTATAGCCATCCAACCCAGTACTCCAGTTGTCAGAGAGGTCCCACGATATTTCAGTGATGACTTATACCACTCAGAAAAGATGACACCTAGAAATAAGTTCCATAAGTCATCAGTGCTACACCATTTTAAAACAGCAAAAAGGGCAAAATGATGTCCATAGTAAAAAATGATGTACATAGTAAAACCCACCATTTTGTGAAAGGACCCAACCCACCTGTTTTCGTACAGTATACTGGTATACTGTATATATAGTATACAGTACTGTATATAAATATAGTACATATATATATGCATATATATATAGTATATAGTACTGTATATATAGTATAGTACTATAACATACTGTATATGTTTCTATAAAGCCGTAACAGGTGTATGCTCAGGTGCTGGCACGGGGGGCTGCCGGTGGCCCCTAAGAATAAGCCAATATTGGTCCCATGCTGACACTGCTGTTACCAGCGGCACTGCCACAATGTATGGCAGAGCCTAGCCGCCAAGTAGGCGGGGCCTCGGGAGAAAGGTTGTCCTGAAAGGGCACTCAAAAAGGGCAAAATGCTGCTCAGCAGTGGGGGATGAGGAGGGAAAAGTGTGAGAAACAGCTGTGCAAACGCTAAGGTGAGAGTCGGAGCAGGAGGAAGGAAGGGGATGAGGGGTTTGGAGGGTCAGGAGGCACAAGAGGAGGAGAGGGAGGGGAAGGAGGAAGAGAAGGAGGAGCAGGAGGAGGAGCAGGAGGAGGAACAGGAGGAGGAGAAAGAGCAGGAGGTCTTCCAGCCACCAGAAACCATTTCTTAATGCCGCGCAGCCAGTGCAAGAGACCACGTTGGAGGAGGTCAGTGTGTCCTGAGGGAAGATGCGTCTCGCAGAGAGCAAGCGCAAGAGCCTGCAGGGCACTGTGCATGAGCAAAGCAAGCCGTCCTGCACTGCCTTCTGCTCTAGCAGCTTTGCAGTCTCTTTTTAGAACATGTCCCATCAGAAGAGCCCCTGCAGAGTCTGGGCCTTTGAGCCCTGTTGTTACGTTGCTGTACCCTCTTGGAGGCTGTGGAAACTCAGGCAACTTTGGCCCTGCATCTTCAGTACTATGTGTGGCTTTAAGCCACGAAAGGCAAGGTTAGCCCCTCACGCATCCCTGCTGAAATACCTGAGCAGACTTATAGCTGACTTGTAACACTGAGAAAAAAAAAAAGGCACCTTGACAGAAGCATGCACGAGACATCAGTGCCACAGGACTTCAAACCCCATAGGCACAGTCACGATGTGCAGGGATTCTCACATCTCTTGCAGAGAGCATAGAATCATAGAGTCATAGAATATCCCGAGTTGGAAGGGACCCATAATGATTGTCGAGTCCAACTCCTGGTACTACACAGGTCTACCAAAAAATTCAGACCATGTGACTAAGTGCACAGTCCAATCGCTTCTTAAATTTAGACAGGCTTGGTGCAGTGACTACTTCACTGGGAAGCCTGTTCCAGTGTGCAACAACCGTCTCAGTGAAGAACCTCTTCCTGACGTCTAGCCTAAACCTGCCGTGCGTCAGCTTGACACCATTCCCGCAGGTCTTATCATTGGTGACTAAAGAGAATAGATCAGCACCTTTCCCTCCACTCCCCCTCATGAGGAAGCTGTAGATCACGATGAGGTCTCCCCTCAGCCTTTTCTTCTCCAGGCTGAACAGGCCAAGTGACCTCAGCCGCTCCTTGTGTCTTCCCCTCTAGGCCCTTCACCATCTTTGTAGCCCTTCTCTGGACTCTCTCCAACAATTTTATGTCCTTTTTGTGCTGTGGTGCCCAGAACTGCACACAGTACTCAAGGTGAGGCCGCACCAGCGCAGAGCAGAGCGGGACAATCACTTCCCTCGACTAACTGGCAATGCCATGCTCAATGCACCCCAGGATACAGTTGGCCCTCCTGGCTGCCCAGGCACAATGCTGGCTCATATTCAACTTGCTGTCAACCACAACCCCCAGATTCCTCTCTGCTGGGCTGCCCTCCAGGGTCTCATCGCCCAGTTTGTATGTATAGCCAGGGTTGCCCCATCCCAGGTGCAGGACCCGGCACTTACTTTTGTTAAACTTCATGCGGTTGGTGATCACCCAGCTCTCCAATCTGTCCAGATCTCTCTGCAAGGTCTTTCCACCCTCAACAGAGTCCACAACTCCTCCAAGTTTAGTGTCATCAGCAAATTTGCTCAAAACACCTTCTAGTCCTACATCCAAATCGTTCATAAAAACATTGAAGAGGACTGGCCCTAAAATGGAGCCTTGAGGGACCCCACTGGTGACCATCCGCCAGCCTGATGTGGCCCCATTTACCACAACCCTCTGAGTCCTGCCTGTCAGCCAATTGCTCACCCGTCGTATGATGTTTTTGTTTAGCTGTATGCTGGACATTTTGTCCAATAGGATCCTATGGGAAACTGTGTCAAAAGCTTTACTGAAATCCAAAAAGATCACATCAGCTGGTTTCCCTTGATTGACTAGATGGGTGATCTTATCATAAAAGGAAATCAAATTTGTTAAACAGGACCCACCCGTCGTGAACCCACGTTGACTGGGACCAATGACTGCATTCTTCCCCCAGGTGCGCTTCAATAACTTCAAGGATAATCATCTCCATAATTTTACCAGGTACTGATGTGAGACTGACAGGCCTGTAATTGCCAGGGTCTTCTTTCTTACCCTTCTTGAAAATGGGTACAACATTTGCCAGCTTCCAGTCTACTGGGACCTCTCCAGATTCCCAAGACCATTGAAAAGTAATTGAGAGAGGTCCTGCAATGATGTCAGCCAGCTCTCTAAGCACCCTGAGATGAATCCCATCCGGACCCATGGATTTGTATGGATCCAGGTGGAGCAGCAAGTCCCACACACGTTCAGGGTCAGTTGGGAGTTTATCATTCCCACTGCCATGGTCCTCCAGCTCAGGGCACCTGGGTCCTGAAGCCCATCCTCAGCGTTTAAGATGGAGGCAAAGAAGGCATTAAACGTCTCTGCTTTGCCTGTGTCCTTGTCTGTGAGGTGACCTTCCCCATCAAGTAGCGGACCTATGTTTTCTTTGGTCCTCCTTTTTCTGTTCACATATCTAAAAAAAAAACTTTTTATTGTCTCCCAAAGACTTGGCCAGCCTCAACTCTAATTGGGCCTTGGCCACATTAATTTTCTCCCTACAAATGCAAACAATGTCCCTGTATTCCTTCCACGTTGCCTGACCCTGCTTCCAGCAGCCATACATTTTCTTTTTCTACCTAAGCTCCAAAATAAGATCCCTAGTCATCCAGGCCAGCCTTCTGCCCCGCCTGCTTGACTTCTGATATTTTGGAATTGCCTGATCCTGTGCTTTTAGGAGGCAGTGCTTAAAGACTGACCAGCACTGATGGACGCCAACGTCTCCTAAAGCAGTTTCCCAGGGGACCTTGCTAATTAGTTCCCTGAGCAGCCTGAAGTCTGCTTTCCCCATATCCAGGGCTGAAGTTTTGGTGGCAATTTTCCTTCTGCCACCGAGAATTTTAAACTCAACCATTTCATGGTCACTATGACTGAGATAGCCACCAGTTGCCACGTCCCCCACAAGACCCTCTCTATTCTCCAGCAACAGATCTAGGAGGGCATCTTTCCTAGTTGGCTCCCTTAGCACCTGCTCCAAGAAGTTATCATCTAGGTGCTTTATGAACCTCCTGGACTTGCTCATGTCAGCCGTGTGGTAATCCCAGTCTGGCAAGCTGAAGTCCCCCGTAAGGACAAGGGGAGTTGATCTTGAGGCGTCTCAGTTCCACAAAGAATAATTCATCAGCGTTGTCATTCTGACCGGGTGGTCTGTAATAGACACCCACAGTGACATCCCCTTTATTTGTTCATCCCTTAATCCTTACCCAGAGGCTCTCAACTTTGCCATCTCCAACTTGAAATTCCACACAGTCCAGCCCCTGCTTCACATATATTGCCACCCCACCACCTCGCCTACCCTGCCTGTCCCTCCTGAAGAGCCTGTAACCATCTTTTGCGACACGCCAGCCACAGGACTCATCCCACCAGGTTTTGCTTATGCTGATGATGTCGTAGCTGTTGGACTGGGCCAAGACTTCTAGCTCATCCATTTTATTCCTCATACTGCGTGCGTTTGTGTAGAAGCACTTCAAATGCGCCTCACTGCACACAGCACCTTGTGGAGCAGACCAAAGGACCTCACTAGCACACAGTCCCTCTGATTCTAGTGCACCATCCCTTCGCTTATAACTGGTGGGCCAGGTTTTATCCCTTTCCCCCTTCGACTCTAGCTTAAAGCCCTATCTAACAGCCCCACTAAATCCTGAGCAAAAAATCCTTTTGCCCTTCTGAGAGAAGGGCATCGCATCTGGTGCCAGCAGACCCGGGGTCGTGTAGACCTTCCCACGATCAACAAACCCAAAGTTCTTCCGGGTGCACCAGTCCCAAAGCCACATATTAATATGACAACTCTGCTTTTCAACATCGATCCCCCCTGTTGGAAGGACAGAGGCAAACACATCCTGTGCCCCTGAACCTTTAACTAGTCACCCCAAAGTCCTAAAGTCCCTTTTGATCGTTCTCAGACTTCTCCTTGCTACTTCATCATTACCAGCCTGAAAAAAACATTACCAAGTAGTAGCTGGTGGGCCGTACCAGGTGAGTGACTTTGCTAGCAATGTCTCTAACCCGAGCCCCAGGGAGGCAACAGACTTCCCTGTGGGTTGGGTGTGGTCAGCATATTGGACCCTCTGTCCCTTTCAGAAGGGAGTCCCCCATGATGATAACCCTTCTTTCTTTCTTAACAGAAGATGTAGCAATGTGGGGGGTAGGTTGCCTTCCCTTAGGCAACCTCTCCAACTAGGATGGACTTTCGTCCACATCGTTGTTTTGACTGTCATGTTCTAGAGCTTCATACCTGTTATATAAGGGTAGATGGGAAGGTGAGGTGGGCAGGGACAGGGCTCACCTGCTCACCCCGAGCAGAAACCTGCTTCCATTCCCCCCCTTGGCCTAGGTCCCCTCCTACTGCCTGGTGGGATGGGGGAATTTTTGTCTTCTGTGTAGCAGGAGACACTTGTGTTGTGGCAGGCTCATGAGTCTGTCTCAGTGTCCTGGTTTCAGTTAGGACAGAGTTAATTTTCCTCCTAGTAGCTGGTAGGGTGCTATGTTTTGGATTAGGGTGAGAAGAGTGTTGATAACGTGCTGATGTTTTAATTGTTGCAGAGCAGTGCTTACACCAAGCCAAGGACTTTTCAGCTTCTCGCTCTGTCCTGCCAGCGAGCAGGCTAGGGGTGCAGCAGGAGCTGGGAGGGGACAGACCCAGGACAGCTGACCCAAACTGGCCAAAGGGGTATTCCATACCATCTGACATCATGCTAAACAATATATAGGGGTGACTAGCTGGGGTGGGGGAGCCGGCTGCTCAGAGATAGGCTGGGCATCAGTCAGTGGGTGGTGAGCAATTGCATTGTGCATCACTTGTTTCGTACACATTATTAGTAGTAGTACTATTATCATTATTCTTATTATTATTTTCCTGTCTTAATAAACTGTTTTTATCTCAGCTCACAGGTTTCACTTTCCCATTTCTCTCCCCCATCCCAGAGAGGGAGAGGGGAGGGTGAGCGAATGGCTGTGTGGTGTTTAGCTGCCAACCGGGTTAAACCACAACACTCAGAGAGGGTAGAGTATGCATCCACCAGTCAATTTCCATGTCTGACTCCCCTGTGCTCCTAAGCCTACTCACTTCCTCCCGCAGCTCTGCTACCTGGCTGAGCAACTCTTCAACCTGGGCACACCTACCACAGGCTGCTGCTGTCAGATACCGACAGAAGACTCAGGCACACCCTGCAGCCCATGACCTAGACAACTGCGTGTTTCCCCAAGACCTCTGTCTGAGTAGCCACATTGGTGACTGTGGCTGGAGAGGCCACAAGAGATGCAGAGGCCATGGTTTTCTGCCTGGTGGATACCATGGCCGGGCTCTTCACAAGAAGGTTACAAGCACTGTTGGAAAAGATGGCTGTAAAAGAGCGGTGAGGCCGCTCTCCCTGCTCACCCTGCCTGCACGAACTGCCATGCAAACTGCCATGCCAAGCCCTACTGATGACGCACCACCCCCTGTTTGCCCATCCTGTTCACCGTGGCTCCTTGTCGCACATGCTCCCTAGGGGCTGCCTTTGAATGGCAGGGGAGGGGGCGCTGCTGGCTCCACCTATGCCTCCTCAGCCTCCGTCGTGAGGGCTGCCAGGTCCTGGCGGCTCCTTCGGCTGCCTCGAGTGGCCTCGATGTTGGAAAAAAAAAGCCCTCCCCACTCTGCTGCAGAACGCGTCTTCCCTGTGTGAGAAACTAAGTTGTGTTTTTGCAGTAGAGAACTAATTTTCTGTGTTCAAATGTAGCTGTATAGTCATAGCAAGGAGAAATGCTAAGTATATAAGTGGACAGTAGAAGGACTCACTGTTCCAAAATATGGTAAAAGCTTGCAAAAAACAAGATGAGCAGTGTGAGAACAGTAAAACAAAGATCACAAGTTCTGAAAATATAAGAAAGGAGGGAAAAAAAAAAAAGGAAAAAGGAGAAATTAAAGGGTTGAAGAAAGAAAAATTGTACATATATGGTACAGAGCAGCGTCAAGTAGTTTGTGAACCTGTAGTACTCAGCCAATGAGGAAACAGGAGAGGTGATCAGGTGTCAGGTAATAGGGAATAAAAGGTTATGATTTGTTTATTATAATGTGCTCCTAATTGGCAGGATGCCTGCCGTTGCAATCGCAAATAAAATAGCTTCACAGAAGATCCTGTCTGAAGGAAATTATTGAGATTTTTCTCCCAGTTTGGGGGCTTGTCTGGCATCCTGTCGCCTACTGAAGAGTTCTTGCCACTGCAGACAGGAAGGGGCTCCCAGCTGATTTCAGCAGTCCCGTCAGGTGGATTAGACAATGCCGGTATGGCTGGCAAAGGACTGAGACTGTTAATCTGAAGACAGGCTCTGAGAAGCACTGGGGAGAAGGGAGGCCAGCACTGACATACCACAGACACAGCGCAGACACAGTACAGGCACAGGGATTACTGCTGATAACCCAGACCGGGAAGCCGTGCATGGACTGAAGTAAGGGATACTTTACCATATATTGCCTTGGGTTAGGTTTAGGGATACTCTTGTGTGAAGTGTGAATGAGACGCACTTTTAGTGTGAAGTGAGTGTGGAGTCCCGATCCGCAAGGTTCTGTAGTCTGGCGAGGGGATGAACGAAGTCCCCTCGGCTGGAGACAGAAAAAGTGAAAGATAGATGAGCGAAAGAGAGTCTCGGGGGTTTGGGCCCTTAGCTATACGGTACCCCGAGCACGGTGAAGTGAGGCGCTCGGCAGTACACCCCACCTCTGTCCTAATCCTAAGTGAAGGCATGTGGTACCCTATGGGTGGTACAGTCTACAGCAGCATGTCAGGAAGAAATGGGGATTAAGGGTTCCAAGAGTCAGCGGGGTGGGGGTGGAGACCCCAGGACTGTGCCTAAAGATAGTCCTTTGGGGAGAACAAGGATTTGGAAAAACAACCCAAAAACTAGGGGAAAAGATAAAAGAACAATTGTTAAATATTGTGTAATTTGCTGGCCTAAAAAGCCAATAAGAGGAACTTCAGTATTTTGGCCAAAATATGTGTCTGATGAAAATTCAGGCATTAAATTCATATGTAAACAATAAAACTCCTTTTTTGGAGGAGGAATCAAATCATGCTCCCTATAATCCTAATATTGCACCAGAGGCAGCGGCAGCTGCTCCAGGCGGGGAGCCAGGGACTGCAATTGACACTGTCCCCAGAGAAGTCACGCTGGGGAGTGTGGAGCAGCGGGAGCGGAGGCGGAGTCGTCCCAGTGGGGCCTCAGGACCATGCAGGGGTGCCACGGGGCTGGTGCCACTCTCCCCTTACCAGCAGAGAGGTTAGGAGTTTTAAGAAGGAAATGAAGTCTTTAATTGAGGGCCTAGCAGAACAGTCATATCCATTTCTAAGGCCTAATTTGTATTCCTGGGGGGGAAATGTCAATCTTGAATATGTTACTCACTGGAGAAGAATGTTTAGGAGGGGAATGATTTGGCAGGCAGCTATGCAGGAATGGAAAAGAACTAACTCCCACCCGGACTGAGAGTAATTCCAATAGAGCAGAAATATCTGCTCATCTAACTGTGATAATAACAACCCACAACACAGAAATCAAATGAGAGACTAGGGGTCAGAATTAGAAAGTACTCGGGGATGAATCCTGAGGACCCAGTAGCCCAAGGGCTCTTTAAAGTTCATTTTGTGATTAAAGCCTGACCAGATATGCAGAAAAAGCTCCAGAAGGTGGGAGGATGGAGTGAACAGTGTAGGTAGCATGAAGGTGTATGCCAGGAGGGGAGATGAGAAGGAAAAACGGAGAGCGAAACAAATGGTATTCACAGCGTACTGCGTAGTGAAGCAGAGGGTTGGAGATAAAAGGACTTTCGGGGGAAGTTGGGCCCAGGATGGAAAGGAGGGGAAGAGAGGTAAAGGAAGAACAGACAAGGAAATCTACCTGTGTTGCAGCCTAAATCCTAGCAGGGATAGGCTTTGAGATGTTTTAAGTGTGGCCAGGCTGGCCACTTCAAATAGGAATATCCAGAGTGGAAGAAGGAGGAGAGATTGCTGTTATAAATTCAGAATAGGGGACTCAGGGCTTCTCAGAAAGCTAGTTCCCTGATAAATGAAAAAGTGTACATCAGGGGTTTCTCAAAGTGTACCTCAGTGGGGATTACTCTACAATTATCGCTGTGGGCAGAACAGACATCATAGGAAGATTAATAAAATGTATTACCTATTGCTGACGGGCTAGAGAAGAGAGAAACAGAGAAACAAGCTGGGGGCACCTTCCCCCATCCACTCTCTTCCACCTCTTCCCTGCCTTGAGTGGCGTGGGGCGGCCAGGAGTGGGGGCTGCAGTCAGTCTGTGGTGCTTTATTTCCACTGCTCCTTCACAGTTGCTCTCCCCCCTGCAACCTTTTCTGGTGTGGGGTCCCTCTCGTGGGGTGCCGACCTTCCTGGGCTGGTTCTGTGTGGGTTTCTCCATGGGCAGCGAAAAACGGGCTCTTTGGGAGCTGCTCCAGGTGTGGGTCTGTGCTACGGGGTCTATTCATCAGGACCGGGTTGGTCCGGCTTTGGGACCCCCTGGGGTCAACCCCCCCAGTCAACTGCTCCTGAATGGGCTCCTCTCCATGGGCTGCAGCGTAGAGATCTGCTCCGCTGTGGTACACCATGGGATGGGGGTGGGTCAGCCTTCCCCACCAGGGGCCTCTCTGTGGGCCATGGCGGGGCTTCGGCTCCGGCACCTGGAGCGCCTCTGCACTGCACTCCCCCTCCTCTGCACTGACCTTGGTGTCTGCAGGGAGGTTTCTCACTCCTCACTCTCCCAGCTGCTGTTGTGCAGCAGTTTTCTTTTCCTTTTCTTGGATGTGCTCTCACAGAGGCACAAACTGCATTGCTCATGGCTTGGCTCTGGGCAGTGGTGGGCCCCTTTGGAGCCAGCTGAAACTGGCCCTTATCTAACATGGGGCAGCTGCTGGATTCTTCTCACAGGGTCTACGACTGCAGCCCCCCTTCCTCCCTGGTACTAGAATGTTGCCATGTGAACCCAATACACTGAGGCAGCTAGGTCATTACTGGCCTGTAAATTATCAGGGCTTAAATTAACTAATGAAACCTTAAATGTGATGAGGGTAGAAGGGACTGGGATAACACTGCCACTTTTTGGGGACACCAAGCTGAGACTAGGGATAGAATGATCACTGGGCAATAATTGTATGCACCTGAGGCAGGGACTAACTTGTTGGGAAAGGATTTGATAACGAAATTGGGCATTCAAATAGTAAATTGTTAGGCTGGAATAATGGTGTTATTAATAGGGTGCTCTCAGACCCTGGGAGCAAAGGTATATTTGCCTTTGAGTGGAAAGACCCTGAAATGGGGCAGAAGCAACAATACAGATGGACAACTTTACCTCAGGGGTTTACAGGGCCACCTATTTATTTGGGCAAGTACTAGAACAAATTTTGAAGCAATTCCAACCTGCAGAGGAGGTGTTACTGTTACAATATGTGGATGATCTTTTATTGTCAGGACAGGAGAAAACAGTTGTGAAGGAAGCCACTAACAAGCTATTTGACTTTCTGGGAAAACAGGGCTTGAAAGTATTGGAAAATATATTACAGTATTTAGAATTAGAAGTCAAATATTTAGGGCATCTAGTATCTGAGGGGGAATGAAGAATAAATCCAGAGAGGATTCGGGGAATTGTTGAGCTACCCCTACCCAAAACTAAAAAGAACTAAAAAGTTCTAAGAGAAATAGGTTTTTAAGGAATTAGAAGTCATGAAGTCCAAAGGAAAACAGATACTCCCTGACGGGAGAGAAATGCTGAATAAAGTGCTAATAAGGCAAATATTAACTGTTTTGCATCAAGATGGTCATTGGGGAATTCAAGCAATGTGTGACGCTGTGCTATGGAAATATGTATGTGTAGGAATATATATACTCCGGCTGAACAAGTACGCAGGAGTTGTGTAGTATGTCAAAAGGTAAATAGGAAAATTATCCGCAGTCAGCCCAAAGGGGGGCAAGAACCAGGAATTCAACACTTCCAAAATGTACAGGTAGATTTTACAGAACTCCTTAGACTAGGTAGATTTAAATACTTATTAGTCTTTGTTGATCATTTGTCAGGGTGGGTGGAAGCTTTGCCTTCAGTATCTGCTACTGCAAACATAGTAACTAAAGTAATTCTAGAACAAATAACTCCCAGGTATGGAACTGTTGAAAATATTGACTCTGATCAAGGAAATCACTTTATGTCAGAAATATTACAAGGGCTAATGTGGACTCTAGGAATTAAGTGGAAATTTCACACTCCTTTGCATCCTTCCTTTTCTGGAAGGGTGGAGTGGATCAGACAGTAAAGAAGCAATTGACTAAGTTCTGGAAACTCAGCTTCTCCAAACGAAGTGCTTACCTTTAGCACTTCTCTGAATTCAAACTGCACCAACAAAATCTGTGGGAGTTTCACCATATGAAATATTATTTGGATTGCTGTACATGGATAAAGGGAATGAATTACCTCAATTTGAGACAAAAGATGCTTTTCTTAAGAACTATATACTCGGGCTGTCATCCTCTTTGTCATCTCTCAGGACCCGTGGATCATTAGCTAAAACCCTACCCTTGGAAGTCCTGATCCATCCATTCCGAGCAGGAGTTTGTGTTTTGATGTGAACGTGGAGAGAAGTGAAGCTGCAACCTAAGTGGGAAGGACTGTTCCAAGTGCTCCTGACTACTGAGACGACAGTAAGAAGGGCTGAGAAAGGGTGAACTCATACCTGGATAAAAGCATCAGTTAAACCTCATACCTGAAAGACTGCATTAACAAAGACTTTTAAGGTTAAAACTGTTAAAACTATCTATTGTAAACGTTTAACTTCTCCTTAGAAGAATTCTTAATGAATTAATGAGTAAAAGGGATTGAATTACACAGAATTGGAGTGTTTCCAGGAACACTCCCTGGAAATGGGAGAAAGGGGGGTATTTATTCCCCACCAGAAGAATCCTTATTAGTTTGTGCTTTTTATTGTTTTTCTTAATTATTTCTTAATTATTATAGGGGTGTGTGTATATATATATATATACATATGATTATATTTATGTATATATATATCATATATATATATGATGTATTTTAAGTTTATCTTAGTAATACCTATTCTCAATGGATTAGTGATATGACGGAGGGAAAAATCAGCATTTCCAATTAATCCAGAACATCTCTCTAGTTCTGTCTCAAAATAATTGTTGGATTTGCACCCAGATGCCTAGAAAGACTGAAAAGGCCTTGTTCCTGAGTGCTATTTCCAGCAGCAACCATGTCTGGATTCTCTAGATTTCTAAAAATGACTGGTCATACTCCGTGCCTGGAAGGAATGGATTTTGAAGTTGAGCTCCCTACACATAATCCTGGCTACATTATACTGTATTATCAAAGGTGCCTTTTAAACAACATTGATAGAAACTCAGGGGGCAATATTACTGACCCTGTGTGTGGAAATATCCATGAAGTAGGGAATAATCCATACTGTACCCAATATGGTAGCTATGGGAATATTAATATACATAATGCACACCAGATACAACATAAGAATCCTGTAACTGGATGGCCTGTCCCGAATGGCAAGGGGTGGTACTGGCTATGTGGCAATAAAACCAGGAAGGTGTTGCCCCTAGGATGGAAAGGAACTTGCACCCTGGGGGCAGTAATTCCAAATGTAACCTACATAGAGTAGCAGAAGATGACACTTCCTGGGGATTTAGAAACATATGGGAGACAGTAACTTCGTGGTTACCTGAATAGAATTGGCTCAGACAACTATTTGTTGGTATTGTAACAGTAATGGCAATGTATATCTGTCATCCCCCATGACATCCGAAGAAGAATATTCCACCTTAATGTTGGAAAAACTCAAGAGTACAGTATGTGAACAAGTGCTAAAAAACAACGATAGGAGTAACAAAAGAGGGGGGAATTGTGAGAAAATAAGTTGTGTTTTTGCAGTAGAGAACTAATTTTCTGTATTCAAAGGTAGCTATGTAGTCATAAAAACGAGAAATGCTAAGTATATAACTGGACAGTAGAAGGACTCACTGTTCCAAAATAAGATAAAAGCTTGAGAAAAACAAGATGAGCAGTGCGAGAACAGTAAAGAAAAGATCACAAGTTCCGGAAAAAATAAAGAAAAAAAATGGAAAAATGGGAAATTTAAGGGTTGAAGAAAGAAAAAATGCACATATATGAAATAGAGGAGCATCGAATACCTTGTAAACCTGTAGTACTCAGCCAAAGAGAAACAGAGGAGGTGATCAGGAGTCGGGTAATAGGGAATAAAAGGTTATGATTTGTTTACTATAATTTGCACCTCATTCGCACAGCCCTTCCATTACAGCCGCAAATAAAATAGCTTCACAGAACATATTCTCTGAAGAAAATTATTGAGATTTTTCTCCCAGCTGGAGCCGATAAATTTGTCTAGAAAAGTCCACATTGTTCTCAAGAAATGTGAGAACATACCCTCCACCAAAGCTGACAGCTAAACCCTTTCCACTGCCTGAATAAACAGTTGCAGGCCCGATTGACTATGATGATATCATGAACAATGCAGCAGGCGCAGCTGCTGCTTCTGCTGCTAGTGCAGCTCCACAGAGCCGGGTCTGCAGCCTGCAGCTCTTCCAAGCCACCAGCTGGAGGCGCTGGGCATACACCGCGTGGCAGGGCGGGGAAAGGGCCATTTGGGAAGGGCACGACTACGCTGCTGAGTGGCTCTCCCGGAGGTGGGATGGGCCAGGACAGGCAATCCCTCCCACCCACCCACAGCGGCGGGCACCATTTTGTTTCAGTCCGCATTCCACAGTGAGGAGCCGCCATTTTGTGAAAGGACCCAACCCACCTGTTTTCATACCGCTCTCTGATTGGCTTAGTGGCATTTCTTATTAAAACCCTGTCGTCTTCTCAGGCCTCCCTCTGACTGGGTGCCTGCTTCCAGACTGGGAGCTGCTCAGATGTAGGTATATAGACGTTTCTATAGACCCGTACCGGGTGTATGCTCAGGTGCTGGCACCCGGGGCTGCCGGTGGCTCTGAGTAAACACCAGGATCGGCCCAATGCTGACACTGCTGTTACCAGCGGCACTGCCGCAATGTATGGCAGAGCCTAGCCGCCAAGTGGGCGGGACCTCGGGAGAAAGGTTGTCCTGAAAGGGCACTCAAAAAGGGCAAAATGCTGCTCAGCAGTGGGAGGTGAGGAGGAAAAAGTGTGAGAAACAGCTGTGCAAACGCTAAGGTGAGAGTCGGAGCGGGAGGAAGGAAGGGGATGAGGGGTTTGGAGGGTCAGGAGGCACAAGAGGAGGAGAAGGAGGGTCAGGAGGAAGAGAAGGAGGAGCAGGAGGAGGAGCAGGAGGAGGAGAAAGAGCAGGAGGTCTTCCAGCCACCAGAAACCATTCCTTAATGCCGCGCAGCCAGTGCAAGAGACCACGTCGGAGGAGGTCAGTGTGTCCTGAGGGAAGATGCGTCTCGCAGAGAGCAAGAGCAAGAGCCTGCAGGGCACCGTGCATGAGCAAAGCAAGCCGTCCTGCACTGCCTTCTGCTCTAGCAGCTTTGCAGTCTCTTTTTAGAACATGTCCCATCAGAAGAGCCCCTGCAGAGTCTGGGCCTTTGAGCCCTGTTGTTACGTTGCTGTACCCTCTTGGAGGCTGTGGAAACTCAGGCAACTTTGGCCCTGCATCTTCAGTACTATGTGTGGCTTTAAGCCACGAAAGGCAAGGTTAGCCCCTCACGCATCCCTGCTGAAATACCTGAGCAGACTTATAGCTGACTTGTAACACTGAGAAAAAAAAAAAGGCACCTTGACAGAAGCATGCACGAGACATCAGTGCCACAGGACTTCAAACCCCATAGGCACAGTCACGATGTGCAGGCCATTCGTATTCTCACATCCCCTGCAAAGAGCAGGAACAGTCCACCTTGTTATAGTGAAATGCGCCAACACGCCCTCCACCAAAGCTGACAGCTAAACCCTTTCCACTGCCTGAATTCACAGTTGCAGGCCCGCTTGGCTATGCATGATATGCTGCGGAACACCTGCTACCAAGTGGCCGGTCAGATCATGAACACTGCAGCAGGCGCAGCTGCTGCTTCTGCTGCTAGTGCAGCTCCACAGAGCCGGGTCTGCAGCCTGCAGCTCTTCCAAGCCACCAGCTGGAGGCGCTGGGCATACAACGCGTGGCAGGGCGGGGAAAGGGCCATTTGGGAAGGGCACGACTACGCTGCTGAGTGGCTCTCCCGGAGGTGGGATGGGCCAGGACAGGCAATCCCTCCCACCCACCCACAGCGGCGGGCACCATTTTGTTTCAGTCCGCATTCCACAGTGAGGAGCCGCCATTTTGTGAAAGGACCCAACCCACCTGTTTTCATACCGCTCTCTGATTGGCTTAGTGGCATTTCTTATTAAAACCCTGTCGTCTTCTCAGGCCTCCCTCTGACTGGGTGCCTGCTTCCAGACTGGGAGCTGCTCAGATGTAGGTATATAGACGTTTCTATAGACCCGTACCGGGTGTATGCTCAGGTGCTGGCACCCGGGGCTGCCGGTGGCTCTGAGTAAACACCAGGATCGGCCCAATGCTGACACTGCTGTTACCAGCGGCACTGCCGCAATGTATGGCAGAGCCTAGACGCCAAGTGGGCGGGACCTCGGGAGAAAGGTTGTCCTGAAAGGGCACTCAAAAAGGGCAAAATGCTGCTCAGCAGTGGGAGGTGACGAGGGAAAAGTGTGAGAAACAGCTGTGCAAACGCTAAGGTGAGAGTCGGAGCGGGAGGAAGGAAGGGGATGAGGGGTTTGGAGGGTCAGGAGGCACAAGAGGAGGAGAAGAAGGGTCAGGAGGAAGAGAAGGAGGAGCAGGAGGAGGAGCAGGAGGAGGAGAAAGAGCAGGAGGTCTTCCAGCCACCAGAAACCATTCCTTAATGCCGCGCAGCCAGTGCAAGAGACCACGTCGGAGGAGGTCAGTGTGTCCTGAGGGAAGATGCGTCTCGCAGAGAGCAAGAGCAAGAGCCTGCAGGGCACCGTGCATGAGCAAAGCAAGCTGTCCTGCACTGCCTTCTGCTCTAGCAGCTTTGCAGTCTCTTTTTAGAACATGTCCCATCAGAAGAGCCCCTGCAGAGTCTGGGCCTTTGAGCCCTGTTGTTACGTTGCTGTACCCTCTTGGAGGCTGTGGAAACTCAGGCAACTTTGGCCCTGCATCTTCAGTACTATGTGTGGCTTTAAGCCACGAAAGGCAAGGTTAGCCCCTCACGCATCCCTGCTGAAATACCTGAGCAGACTTATAGCTGACTTGTAACACTGAGAAAAAAAAAAAAGGCACCTTGACAGAAGCATGCACGAGACATCAGTGCCACAGGACTTCAAACCCCATAGGCACAGTCACGATGTGCAGGCCATTCGTATTCTCACATCCCCTGCAAAGAGCAGGAACAGTCCGCCTTGTTATAGTGAAATGCGCCAACACGCCCTCCACCAAAGCTGACAGCTAAACCCTTTCCACTGCCTGAATTCACAGTTGCAGGCCCGCTTGGCTATGCATGATATGCTGCGGAACACCTGCTACCAAGTGGCCGGTCAGATCATGAACACTGCAGCAGGCGCAGCTGCTGCTTCTGCTGCTAGTGCAGCTCCACAGAGCCGGGTCTGCAGCCTGCAGCTCTTCCAAGCCACCAGCTGGAGGCGCTGGGCATACAACGCGTGGCAGGGCGGGGAAAGGGCCATTTGGGAAGGGCACGACTACGCTGCTGAGTGGCTCTCCCGGAGGTGGGATGGGCCAGGACAGGCAATCCCTCCCACCCACCCACAGCGGCGGGCACCATTTTGTTTCAGTCCGCATTCCACAGTGAGGAGCCGCCATTTTGTGAAAGGACCCAACCCACCTGTTTTCATACCGCTCTCTGATTGGCTTAGTGGCATTTCCTATTAAAACCCTGTCGTCTTCTCAGGCCTCCCTCTGACTGGGTGCCTGCTTCCAGACTGGGAGCTGCTCAGATGTAGGTATATAGACGTTTCTATAGACCCGTACCGGGTGTATGCTCAGGTGCTGGCACCCGGGGCTGCCGGTGGCTCTGAGTAAACACCAGGATCGGCCCAATGCTGACACTGCTGTTACCAGCGGCACTGCCGCAATGTATGGCAGAGCCTAGACGCCAAGTGGGCGGGACCTCGGGAGAAAGGTTGTCCTGAAAGGGCACTCAAAAAGGGCAAAATGCTGCTCAGCAGTGGGAGGTGAGGAGGAAAAAGTGTGAGAAACAGCTGTGCAAACCCTAAGGTAAGAGTCGGAGCGGGAGGAAGGAAGGGGATGAGGGGTTTGGAAGGTCAGGAGGCACAAGAGGAGGAGAAGGAGGGTCAGGAGGAAGAGAAGGAGGAGCAGGAGGAGGAGCAGGAGGAGGAGAAAGAGCAGGAGGTCTTCCAGCCACCAGAAACCATTCCTTAATGCCGCGCAGCCAGTGCAAGAGACCACGCCGGAGGAGGTCAGTGTGTCCTGAGGGAAGATGCGTCTCGCAGAGAGCAAGCGCAAGAGCCTGCAGGGCACCGTGCATGGGCAAAGCAAGCCATCCTGCACTGCCTTCTGCTCTAGCAGCTTTGCAGTCTCTTTTTAGAACATGTCCCATCAGAAGAGCCCCTGCAGAGTCTGGGCCTTTGAGCCCTGTTGTTACGTTGCTGTACCCTCTTGGAGGCTGTGGAAACTCAGGCAACTTTGGCCCTGCATCTTCAGTACTATGTGTGGCTTTAAGCCACGAAAGGCAAGGTTAGCCCCTCACGCATCCCTGCTGAAATACCTGAGCAGACTTATAGCTGACTTGTAACACTGAGAAAAAAAAAAAGGCACCTTGACAGAAGCATGCACGAGACATCAGTGCCACAGGACTTCAAACCCCATAGGCACAGTCACGATGTGCAGGCCATTCGTATTCTCACATCCCCTGCAAAGAGCAGGAACAGTCCACCTTGTTATAGTGAAATGCGCCAACACGCCCTCCACCAAAGCTGACAGCTAAACCCTTTCCACTGCCCGAATTCACAGTTGCAGGCCCGCTTGGCTATGCGTGATATGCTGCGGAACACCTGCTACCAAGCGGCCGGTCAGATCATGAACACTGCAGCAGGCGCAGCTGCTGCTTCTGCTGCTAGTGCAGCTCCACAGAGCCGGGTCTGCAGCCTGCAGCTCTTCCAAGCCACCAGCTGGAGGCGCTGGGCATACACCGCGTGGCAGGGCGGGGAAAGGGCCATTTGGGAAGGGCACGACTACGCTGCTGAGTGGCTCTCCCGGAGGTGGGATGGGCCAGGACAGGCAATCCCTCCCACCCACCCACAGCGGCGGGCACCATTTTGTTTCAGTCCGCATTCCACAGTGAGGAGCCGCCATTTTGTGAAAGGACCCAAACCACCTGTTTTCATACCGCTCTCTGATTGGCTTAGTGGCATTTCTTATTAAAACCCTGTCGTCTTCTCAGGCCTCCCTCTGACTGGGTGCCTGCTTCCAGACTGGGAGCTGCTCAGATGTAGGTATATAGACGTTTCTATAGACCCGTACCGGGTGTATGCTCAGGTGCTGGCACGGGGGGCTGCCGGTGGCTCTGAGTAAACACCAGGATCGGCCCAATGCTGACACTGCTGTTACCAGCGGCACTGCCGCAATGTATGGCAGAGCCTAGACGCCAAGTGGGCGGGGCCTCGGGAGAAAGGTTGTCCTGAAAGGGCACTCAAAAAGGGCAAAATGCTGCTCATCAGTGGGAGGTGAGGAGGAAAAAGTGTGAGAAACAGCTGTGCAAACGCTAAGGTGAGAGTCGGAGCGGGAGGAAGGAAGGGGATGAGGGGTTTGGAGGGTCAGGAGGCACAAGAGGAGGAGAGGGAGGGGAAGGAGGAAGAGAAGGAGGAGCAGGAGGAGGAGCAGGGGGAGGAACAGGAGGAGGAGAAAGAGCAGGAGGTCTTCCAGCCACCAGAAACCATTCCTTAATGCCGCGCAGCCAGTGCAAGAGACCACGCCGGAGGAGGTCAGTGTGTCCTGAGGGAAGATGCGTCTCGCAGAGAGCAAGCGCAAGAGCCTGCAGGGCACCGTGCATGGGCAAAGCAAGCCATCCTGCACTGCCTTCTGCTCTAGCAGCTTTGCAGTCTCTTTTTAGAACATGTCCCATCAGAAGAGCCCCTGCAGAGTCTGGGCCTTTGAGCCCTGTTGTTACGTTGCTGTACCCTCTTGGAGGCTGTGGAAACTCAGGCAACTTTGGCCCTGCATCTTCAGTACTATGTGTGGCTTTAAGCCACGAAAGGCAAGGTTAGCCCCTCACGCATCCCTGCTGAAATACCTGAGCAGACTTATAGCTGACTTGTAACACTGAGAAAAAAAAAAAAGGCACCTTGACAGAAGCATGCACGAGACATCAGTGCCACAGGACTTCAAACCCCATAGGCACAGTCACGATGTGCAGGCCATTCGTATTCTCACATCCCCTGCAAAGAGCAGGAACAGTCCACCTTGTTATAGTGAAATGCGCCAACACGCCCTCCACCAAAGCTGACAGCTAAACCCTTTCCACTGCCCGAATTCACAGTTGCAGGCCCGCTTGGCTATGCGTGATATGCTGCGGAACACCTGCTACCAAGCGGCCGGTCAGATCATGAACACTGCAGCAGGCGCAGCTGCTGCTTCTGCTGCTAGTGCAGCTCCACAGAGCCGGGTCTGCAGCCTGCAGCTCTTCCAAGCCACCAGCTGGAGGCGCTGGGCATACACCGCGTGGCAGGGAGGGGAAAGGGCCATTTGGGAAGGGCACGACTACGCTGCTGAGTGGCTCTCCCGGAGGTGGGATGGGCCAGGACAGGCAATCCCTCCCACCCACCCACAGCGGCGGGCACCATTTTGTTTCAGTCCGCATTCTACAGTGAGGAGCCGCCATTTTGTGAAAGGACCCAACCCACCTGTTTTCATACCGCTCTCTGATTGGCTTAGTGGCATTTCCTATTAAAACCCTGTCGTCTTCTCAGGCCTCCCTCTGACTGGGTGCCTGCTTCCAGACTGGGAGCTGCTCAGATGTAGGTATATAGACGTTTCTATAGACCCGTACCGGGTGTATGCTCAGGTGCTGGCACCGGGGGCTGCCGGTGGCTCTGAATAAACACCAGGATCGGCCCAATGCTGACACTGCTGTTACCAGCGGCACTGTCGCAATGTATGGCAGAGCCTAGACGCCAAGTAGGCGGGGCCTCGGGAGAAAGGTTGTCCTGAAAGGGCACTCAAAAAGGGCAAAATGCTGCTCATCAGTGGGGGGTGAGGAGGAAAAAGTGTGAGAAACAGCTGTGCAAACGCTAAGGTAAGAGTCGGAGCGGGAGGAAGGAAGGGGATGAGGGGTTTGGAGGGTCAGGAGGCACAAGAGGAGGAGAAGGAGGGTCAGGAGGAAGAGAAGGAGGAGCAGGAGGAGGAGCAGGAGGAGGAGAAAGAGCAGGAGGTCTTCCAGCCACCAGAAACCATTCCTTAATGCCGCGCAGCCAGTGCAAGAGACCACGCCGGAGGAGGTCAGTGTGTCCTGAGGGAAGATGCGTCTCGCAGAGAGCAAGCGCAAGAGCCTGCAGGGCACCGTGCATGGGCAAAGCAAGCCATCCTGCACTGCCTTCTGCTCTAGCAGCTTTGCAGTCTCTTTTTAGAACATGTCCCATCAGAAGAGCCCCTGCAGAGTCTGGGCCTTTGAGCCCTGTTGTTACGTTGCTGTACCCTCTTGGAGGCTGTGGAAACTCAGGCAACTTTGGCCCTGCATCTTCAGTACTATGTGTGGCTTTACGCCACGAAAGGCAAGGTTAGCCCCTCACGCATCCCTGCTGAAATACCTGAGCAGACTTATAGCTGACTTGTAACACTGAGAAAAAAAAAAAGGCACCTTGACAGAAGCATGCACGAGACATCAGTGCCACAGGACTTCAAACCCCATAGGCACAGTCACGATGTGCAGGCCATTCGTATTCTCACATCCCCTGCAAAGAGCAGGAACAGTCCACCTTGTTATAGTGAAATGCGCCAACACGCCCTCCACCAAAGCTGACAGCTAAACCCTTTCCACTGCCCGAATTCACAGTTGCAGGCCCGCTTGGCTATGCGTGATATGCTGCGGAACACCTGCTACCAAGCAGCCGGTCAGATCATGAACACTGCAGCAGGCGCAGCTGCTGCTTCTGCTCCTAGTGCAGCTCCACAGAGCCGGGTCTGCAGCCTGCAGCTCTTCCAAGCCACCAGCTGGAGGCGCTGGGCATACACCGCGTGGCAGGGAGGGGAAAGGGCCATTTGGGAAGGGCACGACTACGCTGCTGAGTGGCTCTCCCAGAGGTGGGATGGGCCAGGACAGGCAATCCCTCCCACCCACCCACAGCGGCGGGCACCATTTTGTTTCAGTCCGCATTCTACAGTGAGGAGCCGCCATTTTGTGAAAGGACCCAACCCACCTGTTTTCATACCGCTCTCTGATTGGCTTAGTGGCATTTCTTATTAAAACCCTGTCGTCTTCTCAGGCCTCCCTCTGACTGGGTGCCTGCTTCCAGACTGGGAGCTGCTCAGATGTAGGTATATAGACGTTTCTATAGACCCGTACCGGGTGTATGCTCAGGTGCTGGCACCGGCGGCTGCCGGTGGCTCTGAATAAACACCAGGATCGGCCCAATGCTGACACTGCTGTTACCAGCGGCACTGCCACAATGTATGGCAGAGCCTAGCCGCCAAGTAGGCGGGGCCTCGGGAGAAAGGTTGTCCTGAAAGGGCACTCAAAAAGGGCAAAATGCTGCTCAGCAGTGGGGGGTGAGGAGGAAAAAGTGTGAGAAACAGCTGTGCAAACGCTAAGGTGAGAGTCGGAGCAGGAGGAAGGAAGGGGATGAGGGGTTTGGAGGGTCAGGAGGCACAAGAGGAGGAGAGGGAGGGGCAGGAGGAAGAGAAGGAGGAGCAGGAGGAGGAGCAGGAGGAGGAGCAGGAGGAGGAGGTCTTCCAGCCACCAGAAACCATTCCTTAATGCCGCGCAGCCAGTGCAAGAGACCACGCCGGAGGAGGTCAGTGTGTCCTGAGGGAAGATGCGTCTCGCAGAGAGCAAGAGCAAGAGCCTGCAGGGCACCGTGCATGAGCAAAGCAAGCCGTCCTGCACTGCCTTTTGCTCTAGCAGCTTTGCAGTCTCTTTTTAGAACATGTCCCATCAGAAGAGCCCCTGCAGAGTCTGGGCCTTTGAGCCCTGTTGTTACGTTGCTGTACCCTCTTGGAGGCTGTGGAAACTCAGGCAACTTTGGCCCTGCATCTTCAGTACTATGTGTGGCTTTAAGCCACGAAAGGCAAGGTTAGCCCCTCACGCATCCCTGCTGAAATACCTGAGCAGACTTATAGCTGACTTGTAACACTGAGAAAAAAAAAAAGGCACCTTGACAGAAGCATGCACGAGACATCAGTGCCACAGGACTTCAAACCCCATAGGCACAGTCACGATGTGCAGGCCATTCGTATTCTCACATCCCCTGCAAAGAGCAGGAACAGTCCACCTTGTTATAGTGAAATGCGCCAACACGCCCTCCACCAAAGCTGACAGCTAAACCCTTTCCACTGCCCGAATTCACAGTTGCAGGCCCGCTTGGCTATGCGTGATATGCTGCGGAACACCTGCTACCAAGCGGCCGGTCAGATCATGAACACTGCAGCAGGCGCAGCTGCTGCTTCTGCTGCTAGTGCAGCTCCACAGAGCCGGGTCTGCAGCCTGCAGCTCTTCCAAGCCACCAGCTGGTGGCGCTGGGCATACACCGCGTGGCAGGGCGGGGAAAGGACCATTTGGGAAGGGCAGGACTACGCTGATGAGTGGCTCTCCCGGAGGTGGGATGGGCCAGGACAGGCAATCCCTCCCACCCACCCACAGCGGCGGGCACCATTTTGTTTCAGTCCGCATTCCACAGTGAGGAGCCGCCATTTTGTGAAAGGACCCAACCCACCTGTTTTCATACCGCTCTCTGATTGGCTTAGTGGCATTTCTTATTAAAACCCTGTCGTCTTCTCAGGCCTCCCTCTGACTGGGTGCCTGCTTCCAGACTGGGAGCTGCTCAGATGTAGGTATATAGACGTTTCTATAGACCCGTACCGGGTGTATGCTCAGGTGCTGGCACCGGCGGCTGCCGGTGGCTCTGAATAAACACCAGGATCGGCCCAATGCTGACACTGCTGTTACCAGCGGCACTGTCGCAATGTATGGCAGAGCCTAGCCGCCAAGTGGGCGGGGCCTCGGGAGAAAGGTTGTCCTGAAAGGGCACTCAAAAAGGGCAAAATGCTGCTCAGCAGTGGGGGGTGAGGAGGGAAAAGTGTGAGAAACAGCTGTGCAAACGCTAAGGTGAGAGTCGGAGCGGGAGGAAGGAAGGGGATGAGGGGTTTGGAGGGTCAGGAGGCACAAGAGGAGGAGAGGGAGGGGCAGGAGGAAGAGAAGGAGGAGCAGGAGGAGGAGCAGGAGGAGGAGAAAGAGCAGGAGGTCTTCCAGCCACCAGAAACCATTCCTTAATGCCGCGCAGCCAGTGCAAGAGACCACGCCGGAGGAGGTCAGTGTGTCCTGAGGGAAGATGCGTCTCACAGAGAGCAAGCGCAAGAGCCTGCAGGGCACCGTGCATGGGCAAAGCAAGCCATCCTGCACTGCCTTCTGCTCTAGCAGCTTTGCAGTCTCTTTTTAGAACATGTCCCATCAGAAGAGCCCCTGCAGAGTCTGGGCCTTTGAGCCCTGTTGTTACGTTGCTGTACCCTCTTGGAGGCTGTGGAAACTCAGGCAACTTTGGCCCTGCATCTTCAGTACTATGTGTGGCTTTAAGCCACGAAAGGCAAGGTTAGCCCCTCACGCATCCCTGCTGAAATACCTGAGCAGACTTATAGCTGACTTGTAACACTGAGAAAAAAAAAAAAGGCACCTTGACAGAAGCATGCACGAGACATCAGTGCCACAGGACTTCAAACCCCATAGGCACAGTCACGATGTGCAGGCCATTCGTATTCTCACATCCCCTGCAAAGAGCAGGAACAGTCCACCTTGTTATAGTGAAATGCGCCAACACGCCCTCCACCAAAGCTGACAGCTAAACCCTTTCCACTGCCCGAATTCACAGTTGCAGGCCCGCTTGGCTATGCGTGATATGCTGCGGAACACCTGCTACCAAGCGGCCGGTCAGATCATGAACACTGCAGCAGGCGCAGCTGCTGCTTCTGCTGCTAGTGCAGCTCCACAGAGCCGGGTCTGCAGCCTGCAGCTCTTCCAAGCCACCAGCTGGTGGCGCTGGGCATACACCGCGTGGCAGGGCGGGGAAAGGACCATTTGGGAAGGGCAGGACTACGCTGATGAGTGGCTCTCCCGGAGGTGGGATGGGCCAGGACAGGCAATCCCTCCCACCCACCCACAGCGGCGGGCACCATTTTGTTTCAGTCCGCATTCCACAGTGAGGAGCCGCCATTTTGTGAAAGGACCCAACCCACCTGTTTTCATACCGCTCTCTGATTGGCTTAGTGGCATTTCTTATTAAAACCCTGTCGTCTTCTCAGGCCTCCCTCTGACTGGGTGCCTGCTTCCAGACTGGGAGCTGCTCAGATGTAGGTATATAGACGTTTCTATAGACCCGTACCGGGTGTATGCTCAGGTGCTGGCACCGGGGGCTGCCCGTGGCTCTGAATAAACACCAGGATCGGCCCAATGCTGACACTGCTGTTACCAGCGGCACTGCCACAATGTATGGCAGAGCCTAGCCGCCAAGTAGGCGGGGCCTCGGGAGAAAGGTTGTCCTGAAAGGGCACTCAAAAAGGGCAAAATGCTGCTCAGCAGTGGGGGGTGAGGAGGAAAAAGTGTGAGAAACAGCTGTGCAAACGCTAAGGTGAGAGTCGGAGCAGGAGGAAGGAAGGGGATGAGGGGTTTGGAGGGTCAGGAGGCACAAGAGGAGGAGAGGGAGGGGAAGGAGGAAGAGAAGGAGGAGCAGGAGGAGGAGCAGGAGGAGGAACAGGAGGAGGAGAAAGAGCAGGAGGTCTTCCAGCAACCAGAAACCATTCCTTAATGCCGCGCAGCCAGTGCAAGAGACCACGCCGGAGGAGGTCAGTGTGTCCTGAGGGAAGATGCGTCTCGCAGAGAGCAAGAGCAAGAGCCTGCAGGGCACCGTGCATGAGCAAAGCAAGCCGTCCTGCACTGCCTTTTGCTCTAGCAGCTTTGCAGTCTCTTTTTAGAACATGTCCCATCAGAAGAGCCCCTGCAGAGTCTGGGCCTTTGAGCCCTGTTGTTACGTTGCTGTACCCTCTTGGAGGCTGTGGAATCTCAGGCAACTTTGGCCCTGCATCTTCAGTACTATGTGTGGCTTTAAGCCACGAAAGGCAAGGTTAGCCCCTCACGCATCCCTGCTGAAATACCTGAGCAGACTTATAGCTGACTTGTAACACTGAGAAAAAAAAAAAAGGCACCTTGACAGAAGCATGCACGAGACATCAGTGCCACAGGACTTCAAACCCCATAGGCACAGTCACGATGTGCAGGCCATTCGTATTCTCACATCCCCTGCAAAGAGCAGGAACAGTCCACCTTGTTATAGTGAAATGCGCCAACACGCCCTCCACCAAAGCTGACAGCTAAACCCTTTCCACTGCCCGAATTCACAGTTGCAGGTCCGCTTGGCTATGCGTGATATGCTGCGGAACACCTGCTACCAAGCGGCCGGTCAGATCATGAACACTGCAGCAGGCGCAGCTGCTGCTTCTGCTGCTAGTGCAGCTCCACAGAGCCGGGTCTGCAGCCTGCAGCTCTTCCAAGCCACCAGCTGGTGTCGCTGGGCATACACCGCGTGGCAGGGCGGGGAAAGGACCATTTGGGAAGGGCAGGACTACGCTGCTGAGTGGCTCTCCCGGAGGTGGGATGTGCCAGGACAGGCAATCCCTCCCACCCACCCACAGCGGCGGGCACCATTTTGTTTCAGTCCGCATTCCACAGTGAGGAGCCGCCATTTTGTGAAAGGACCCAACCCACCTGTTTTCATACCGCTCTCTGATTGGCTTAGTGGCATTCCCTATTAAAACCCTGTCGTCTTCTCAGGCCTCCCTCTGACTGGGTGCCTGCTTCCAGACTGGGAGCTGCTCAGATGTAGGTATATAGACGTTTCTATAGACCCGTACCGGGTGTATGCTCAGGTGCTGGCACCGGGGGCTGCCGGTGGCTCTGAATAAACACCAGGATCGGCCCAATGCTGACACTGCTGTTACCAGCGGCACTGCCACAATGTATGGCAGAGCCTAGACGCCAAGTGGGCGGGGCCTCGGGAGAAAGGTTGTCCTGAAAGGGCACTCAAAAAGGGCAAAATGCTGCTCAGCAGTGGGGGGTGAGGAGGAAAAAGTGTGAGAAACAGCTGTGCAAACGCTAAGGTGAGAGTCGGAGCAGGAGGAAGGAAGGGGATGAGGGGTTTGGAGGGTCAGGAGGCACAAGAGGAGGAGAGGGAGGGGAAGGAGGAAGAGAAGGAGGAGCAGGAGGAGGAGCAGGAGGAGGAGAAAGAGCAGGAGGTCTTCCAGCCACCAGAAACCATTCCTTAATGCCGCGCAGCCAGTGCAAGAGACCACGCCGGAGGAGGTCAGTGTGTCCTGAGGGAAGATGCGTCTCGCAGAGAGCAAGCGCAAGAGCCTGCAGGGCACCGTGCATGGGCAAAGCAAGCCATCCTGCACTGCCTTCTGCTCTAGCAGCTTTGCAGTCTCTTTTTAGAACATGTCCCATCAGAAGAGCCCCTGCAGAGTCTGGGCCTTTGAGCCCTGTTGTTACGTTGCTATACCCTCTTGGAGGCTGTGGAAACTCAGGCAACTTTGGCCCTGCATCTTCAGTACTATGTGTGGCTTTAAGCCACGAAAGGCAAGGTTAGCCCCTCACGCATCCCTGCTGAAATACCTGAGCAGACTTATAGCTGACTTGTAACACTGAGAAAAAAAAAAAGGCACCTTGACAGAAGCATGCACGAGACATCAGTGCCACAGGACTTCAAACCCCATAGGCACAGTCACGATGAGCAGGCCATTCGTATTCTCACATCCCCTGCAAAGAGCAGGAACAGTCCACCTTGTTATAGTGAAATGCGCCAACACGCCCTCCACCAAAGCTGACAGCTAAACCCTTTCCACTGCCCGAATTCACAGTTGCAGGCCCGCTTGGCTATGCGTGATATGCTGCGGAACACCTGCTACCAAGCAGCCGGTCAGATCATGAACACTGCAGCAGGCGCAGCTGCTGCTTCTGCTGCTAGTGCAGCTCCACAGACGCGGGTCTGCAGCCTGCAGCTCTTCCAAGCCACCAGCTGGAGGCGCTGGGCATACAACGCGTGGCAGGGAGGGGAAAGGGCCATTTGGGAAGGGCACGACTACGCTGCTGAGTGGCTCTCCCGGAGGTGGGATGGGCCAGGACAGGCAATCCCTCCCACCCACCCACAGCGGCGGGCACCATTTTGTTTCAGTCCGCATTCTACAGTGAGGAGCCGCCATTTTGTGAAAGGACCCAACCCACCTGTTTTCATACCGCTCTCTGATTGGCTTAGTGGCATTTCTTATTAAAACCCTGTCGTCTTCTCAGGCCTCCCTCTGACTGGGTGCCTGCTTCCAGACTGGGAGCTGCTCAGATGTAGGTATATAGACGTTTCTATAGACCCGTACCGGGTGTATGCTCAGGTGCTGGCACCGGGGGCTGCCGGTGGCTCTGAATAAACACCAGGATCGGCCCAATGCTGACACTGCTGTTACCAGCGGCACTGCCACAATGTATGGCAGAGCCTAGCCGCCAAGTAGGCGGGGCCTCGGGAGAAAGGTTGTCCTGAAAGGGCACTCAAAAAGGGCAAAATGCTGCTCAGCAGTGGGGGGTGAGGAGGAAAAAGTGTGAGAAACAGCTGTGCAAACGCTAAGGTGAGAGTCGGAGCAGGAGGAAGGAAGGGGATGAGGGGTTTGGAGGGTCAGGAGGCACAAGAGGAGGAGAGGGAGGGGCAGGAGGAAGAGAAGGAGGAGCAGGAGGAGGAGCAGGAGGAGGAGCAGGAGGAGGAGGTCTTCCAGCCACCAGAAACCATTCCTTAATGCCGCGCAGCCAGTGCAAGAGACCACGCCGGAGGAGGTCAGTGTGTCCTGAGGGAAGATGCGTCTCGCAGAGAGCAAGAGCAAGAGCCTGCAGGGCACCGTGCATGAGCAAAGCAAGCCGTCCTGCACTGCCTTTTGCTCTAGCAGCTTTGCAGTCTCTTTTTAGAACATGTCCCATCAGAAGAGCCCCTGCAGAGTCTGGGCCTTTGAGCCCTGTTGTTACGTTGCTATACCCTCTTGGAGGCTGTGGAAACTCAGGCAACTTTGGCCCTGCATCTTCAGTACTATGTGTGGCTTTAAGCCACGAAAGGCAAGGTTAGTCCCTCACGCATCCCTGCTGAAATACCTGAGCAGACTCATAGCTGACTTGTAACACTGAGAAAAAAAAAAGGCACCTTGACAGAAGCATGCACGAGACATCAGTGCCACAGGACTTCAAACCCCATAGGCACAGTCACGATGTGCAGGCCATTCGTATTCTCACATCCCCTGCAAAGAGCAGGAACAGTCCACCTTGTTATAGTGAAATGCGCCAACACGCCCTCCACCAAAGCTGACAGCTAAACCCTTTCCACTGCCCGAATTCACAGTTGCAGGCCCGCTTGGCTATGCGTGATATGCTGCGGAACACCTGCTACCAAGCGGCCGGTCAGATCATGAACACTGCAGCAGGCGCAGCTGCTGCTTCTGTTGCTAGTGCAGCTCCACAGAGCCGGGTCTGCAGCCTGCAGCTCTTCCAAGCCACCAGCTGGAGGCGCTGGGCATACACCGCGTGGCAGGCCTGGGAAAGGGCCATTTGGGAAGGGCACGACTACGCTGCTGAGTGGCTCTCCCGGAGGTGGGATGGGCCAGGACAGGCAATCCCTCCCACCCACCCACAGCGGCGGGCACCATTTTGTTTCAGTCCGCATTCCACAGTGAGGAGCCGCCATTTTGTGAAAGCACCCAACCCACCTGTTTTCATACCGCTCTCTGATTGGCTTAGTGGCATTTCTTATTAAAACCCTGTCGTCTTCTCAGGCCTCCCTCTGACTGGGTGCCTGCTTCCAGACTGGGAGCTGCTCAGATGTAGGTATATAGACGTTTCTATAGACCTGTACCGGGTGTATGCTCAGGTGCTGGCACCGGGGGCTGCCGGTGGCTCTGAATAAACACCAGGATCGGCCCAATGCTGACACTGCTTTTACCAGCGGCACTGTCGCAATGTATGGCAGAGCCTAGCCGCCAAGTAGGCGGGGCCTCGGGAGAAAGGTTGTCCTGAAAGGGCACTCAAAAAGGGCAAAATGCTGCTCATCAGTGGGGGGTGAGGAGGAAAAAGTGTGAGAAACAGCTGTGCAAACGCTAAGGTGAGAGTCGGAGCAGGAGGAAGGAAGGGGATGAGGGGTTTGGAGGGTCAGGAGGCACAAGAGGAGGAGAGGGAGGGGAAGGAGGAAGAGAAGGAGGAGCAGGAGGAGGAGCAGGAGGAGGAGCAGGAGGAGGAGAAAGAGCAGGAGGTCTTCCAGCCACCAGAAACCATTCCTTAATGCCGCGCAGCCAGTGCAAGAGACCACGCCAGAGGAGGTCAGTGTGTCCTGAGGGAAGAAGCGTCTCACAGAGAGCAAGCGCAAGAGCCTGCAGGGCACCGTGCATGGGCAAACAAGCCATCCTGCACGGCCTTCTGCTCTAGCAGCTTTGCAGTCTCTTTTTAGAACATGTCCCATCAGAAGAGCCCCTGCAGAGTCTGGGCCTTTGAGCCCTGTTGTTACGTTGCTATACCCTCTTGGAGGCTGTGGAAACTCAGGCAACTTTGGCCCTGCATCTTCAGTACTATGTGTGGCTTTAAGCCACGAAAGGCAAGGTTAGTCCCTCACGCATCCCTGCTGAAATACCTGAGCAGACTCATAGCTGACTTGTAACACTGAGAAAAAAAAAAAGGCACCTTGACAGAAGCATGCACGAGACATCAGTGCCACAGGACTTCAAACCCCATAGGCACAGTCACAATGTGCAGGCCATTCGTATTCTCACATCCCCTGCAAAGAGCAGGAACAGTCCACCTTGTTATAGTGAAATGCGCCAACACGCCCTCCACCAAAGCTGACAGCTAAACCCTTTCCACTGCCCGAATTCACAGTTGCAGGCCCGCTTGGCTATGCGTGATATGCTGCGGAACACCTGCTACCAAGCGGCCGGTCAGATCATGAACACTGCAGCAGGCGCAGCTGCTGCTTCTGCTGCTAGTGCAGCTCCACAGAGCCGGGTCTGCAGCCTGCAGCTCTTCCAAGCCACCACCTGGAGGCGCTGGGCATACACCGCCTGGTAGGGCAGGGAAAGGGCCATTTGGGAAGGGCACGACTACGCTGCTGAGTGGCTCTCCCGGAGGTGGGATGGGCCAGGACAGGCAATCCATCCCACCCACCCACAGCGGCGGGCACCATTTTGTTTCAGTCCGCATTCCACAGTGAGGAGCCGCCATTTTGTGAAAGGACCCAACCCACCTGTTTTCATACCGCTCTCTGATTGGCTTAGTGGCATTTCTTATTAAAACCCTGTCGTCTTCTCAGGCCTCCCTCTGACTGGGTGCCTGCTTCCAGACTGGGAGCTGCTCAGATGTAGGTATATAGACGTTTCTATAGACCCGTACCGGGTGTATGCTCAGGTGCTGGCACCAGGGGCTGCCGGTGGCTCTGAATAAACACCAGGATCGGCCCAATGCTGACACTGCTGTTACCAGCGGCACTGTCGCAATGTATGGCAGAGCCTAGACGCCAAGTAGGCGGGGCCTTGGGAGAAAGGTTGTCCTGAAAGGGCACTCAAAAAGGGCAAAATGCTGCTCAGCAGTGGGGGGTGAGGAGGAAAAAGTGTGAGAAACAGCTGTGCAAACGCTAAGGTGAGAGTCGGAGCAGGAGGAAGGAAGGGGATGAGGGGTTTGGAGGGTCAGGAGGCACAAGAGGAGGAGAGGGAGGGGCAGGAGGAAGAGAAGGAGGAGCAGGAGGAGGAGCAGGAGGAGGAGAAAGAGCAGGAGGTCTTCCAGCCACCAGAAACCATTCCTTAATGCCGCGCAGCCAGTGCAAGAGACCACGCCGGAGGAGGTCAGTGTGTCCTGAGGGAAGATGCGTCTCGCAGAGAGCAAGCGCAAGAGCCTGCAGGGCACCGTGCATGGGCAAAGCAAGCCATCCTGCACGGCCTTCTGCTCTAGCAGCTTTGCAGTCTCTTTTTAGAACATGTCCCATCAGAAGAGCCCCTGCAGAGTCTGGGCCTTTGAGCCCTGTTGTTACGTTGCTATACCCTCTTGGAGGCTGTGGAAACTCAGGCAACTTTGGCCCTGCATCTTCAGTACTATGTGTGGCTTTAAGCCACGAAAGGCAAGGTTAGCCCCTCACGCATCCCTGCTGAAATACCTGAGCAGACTTATAGCTGACTTGTAACACTGAGAAAAAAAAAAAGGCACCTTGACAGAAGCATGCACGAGACATCAGTGCCACAGGACTTCAAACCCCATAGGCACAGTCACGATGAGCAGGCCATTCGTATTCTCACATCCCCTGCAAAGAGCAGGAACAGTCCACCTTGTTATAGTGAAATGCGCCAACACGCCCTCCACCAAAGTTGACAGCTAAACCCTTTCCACTGCCCGAATTCACAGTTGCAGGCCCGCTTGGCTATGCGTGATATGCTGCGGAACACCTGCTACCAAGCGGCCGGTCAGATCATGAACACTGCAGCAGGCGCAGCTGCTGCTTCTGCTGCTAGTGCAGCTCCACAGAGCCGGGTCTGCAGCCTGCAGCTCTTCCAAGCCACCAGCTGGAGGCGCTGGGCATACACCGCGTGGCAGGGCGGGGAAAGGGCCATTTGGGAAGGGCACGACTACGCTGCTGAGTGGCTCTCCCGGAGGTGGGATGGGCCAGGACAGGCAATCCCTCCCACCCACCCACAGCGGCGGGCACCATTTTGTTTCAGTCCGCATTCCACAGTGAGGAGCCGCCATTTTGTGAAAGGACCCAACCCACCTGTTTTCATACCGCTCTCTGATTGGCTTAGTGGCATTTCCTATTAAAACCCTGTCGTCTTCTCAGGCCTCCCTCTGACTGGGTGCCTGCTTCCAGACTGGGAGCTGCTCAGATGTAGGTATATAGACGTTTCTATAGACCCGTACCGGGTGTATGCTCAGGTGCTGGCACCGGGGGCTGCCGGTGGCTCTGAGTAAACACCAGGATCGGCCCAATGCTGACACTGCTGTTACCAGCGGCACTGCCGCAATGCATGGCAGAGCCTAGCCGCCAAGTAGGCGGGGCCTCGGGAGAAAGGTTGTCCTGAAAGGGCACTCAAAAAGGGCAAAATGCTGCTCATCAGTGGGGGGTGAGGAGGAAAAAGTGTGAGAAACAGCTGTGCAAACGCTAAGGTGAGAGTCGGAGCAGGAGGAAGGAAGGGGATGAGGGGTTTGGAGGGTCAGGAGGCACAAGAGGAGGAGAGGGAGGGGAAGGAGGAAGAGAAGGAGGAGCAGGAGGAGGAGCAGGAGGAGGAGCAGGAGGAGGAGAAAGAGCAGGAGGTCTTCCAGCCACCAGAAAACATTCCTTAATGCCGCGCAGCCAGTGCAAGAGACCACGCCAGAGGAGGTCAGTGTGTCCTGAGGGAAGATGCGTCTCACAGAGAGCAAGCGCAAGAGCCTGCAGGGCACCGTGCATGGGCAAAGCAAGCCATCCTGCACGGCCTTCTGCTCTAGCAGCTTTGCAGTCTCTTTTTAGAACATGTCCCATCAGAAGAGCCCCTGCAGAGTCTGGGCCTTTGAGCCCTGTTGTTACGTTGCTATACCCTCTTGGAGGCTGTGGAAACTCAGGCAACTTTGGCCCTGCATCTTCAGTACTATGTGTGGCTTTAAGCCACGAAAGGCAAGGTTAGTCCCTCACGCATCCCTGCTGAAATACCTGAGCAGACTCATAGCTGACTTGTAACACTGAGAAAAAAAAAAGGCACCTTGACAGAAGCATGCACGAGACATCAGTGCCACAGGACTTCAAACCCCATAGGCACAGTCACGATGTGCAGGCCATTCGTATTCTCACATCCCCTGCAAAGAGCAGGAACAGTCCACCTTGTTATAGTGAAATGCGCCAACACGCCCTCCACCAAAGCTGACAGCTAAACCCTTTCCACTGCCCAAATTCACAGTTGCAGGCCCGCTTGGCTATGCGTGATATGCTGCGGAACACCTGCTACCAAGCGGCCGGTCAGATCATGAACACTGCAGCAGGCGCAGCTGCTGCTTCTGTTGCTAGTGCAGCTCCACAGAGCCGGGTCTGCAGCCTGCAGCTCTTCCAAGCCACCAGCTGGAGGCGCTGGGCATACACCGCGTGGCAGGCCTGGGAAAGGGCCATTTGGGAAGGGCACGACTACGCTGCTGAGTGGCTCTCCCGGAGGTGGGATGGGCCAGGACAGGCAATCCCTCCCACCCACCCACAGCGGCGGGCACCATTTTGTTTCAGTCCGCATTCCACAGTGAGGAGCCGCCATTTTGTGAAAGCACCCAACCCACCTGTTTTCATACCGCTCTCTGATTGGCTTAGTGGCATTCCCTATTAAAACCCTGTCGTCTTCTCAGGCCTCCCTCTGACTGGGTGCCTGCTTCCAGACTGGGAGCTGCTCAGATGTAGGTATATAGACGTTTCTATAGACCCGTACCGGGTGTATGCTCAGGTGCTGGCACCGGGGGCTGCCGGTGGCTCTGAATAAACACCAGGATCGGCCCAATGCTGACACTGCTGTTACCAGCGGCACTGTCGCAATGTATGGCAGAGCCTAGACGCCAAGTGGGCGGGGCCTCGGGAGAAAGGTTGTCCTGAAAGGGCACTCAAAAAGGGCAAAATGCTGCTCAGCAGTGGGGGGTGAGGAGGAAAAAGTGTGAGAAACAGCTGTGCAAACGCTAAGGTGAGAGTCGGAGCAGGAGGAAGGAAGGGGATGAGGGGTTTGGAGGGTCAGGAGGCACAAGAGGAGGAGAGGGAGGGGAAGGAGGAAGAGAAGGAGGAGCAGGAGGAGGAGCAGGAGGAGGAGAAAGAGCAGGAGGTCTTCCAGCCACCAGAAACCATTCCTTAATGCCGCGCAGCCAGTGCAAGAGACCACGCCGGAGGAGGTCAGTGTGTCCTGAGGGAAGATGCGTCTCGCAGAGAGCAAGCGCAAGAGCCTGCAGGGCACCGTGCATGGGCAAAGCAAGCCATCCTGCACTGCCTTCTGCTCTAGCAGCTTTGCAGTCTCTTTTTAGAACATGTCCCATCAGAAGAGCCCCTGCAGAGTCTGGGCCTTTGAGCCCTGTTGTTACGTTGCTATACCCTCTTGGAGGCTGTGGAAACTCAGGCAACTTTGGCCCTGCATCTTCAGTACTATGTGTGGCTTTAAGCCACGAAAGGCAAGGTTAGCCCCTCACGCATCCCTGCTGAAATACCTGAGCAGACTTATAGCTGACTTGTAACACTGAGAAAAAAAAAAAGGCACCTTGACAGAAGCATGCACGAGACATCAGTGCCACAGGACTTCAAACCCCATAGGCACAGTCACGATGAGCAGGCCATTCGTATTCTCACATCCCCTGCAAAGAGCAGGAACAGTCCACCTTGTTATAGTGAAATGCGCCAACACGCCCTCCACCAAAGCTGACAGCTAAACCCTTTCCACTGCCCGAATTCACAGTTGCAGGCCCGCTTGGCTATGCGTGATATGCTGCGGAACACCTGCTACCAAGCAGCCGGTCAGATCATGAACACTGCAGCAGGCGCAGCTGCTGCTTCTGCTGCTAGTGCAGCTCCACAGACGCGGGTCTGCAGCCTGCAGCTCTTCCAAGCCACCAGCTGGAGGCGCTGGGCATACAACGCGTGGCAGGGAGGGGAAAGGGCCATTTGGGAAGGGCACGACTACGCTGCTGAGTGGCTCTCCCGGAGGTGGGATGGGCCAGGACAGGCAATCCCTCCCACCCACCCACAGCGGCGGGCACCATTTTGTTTCAGTCCGCATTCTACAGTGAGGAGCCGCCATTTTGTGAAAGGACCCAACCCACCTGTTTTCATACCGCTCTCTGATTGGCTTAGTGGCATTTCTTATTAAAACCCTGTCGTCTTCTCAGGCCTCCCTCTGACTGGGTGCCTGCTTCCAGACTGGGAGCTGCTCAGATGTAGGTATATAGACGTTTCTATAGACCTGTACCTGGTGTATGCTCAGGTGCTGGCACCGGGGGCTGCCGGTGGCTCTGAATAAACACCAGGATCGGCCCAATGCTGACACTGCTGTTACCAGCGGCACTGTCGCAATGTATGGCAGAGCCTAGCCGCCAAGTAGGCGGGGCCTCGGGAGAAAGGTTGTCCTGAAAGGGCACTCAAAAAGGGCAAAATGCTGCTCATCAGTGGGGGGTGAGGAGGAAAAAGTGTGAGAAACAGCTGTGCAAACGCTAAGGTGAGAGTCGGAGCAGGAGGAAGGAAGGGGATGAGGGGTTTGGAGGGTCAGGAGGCACAAGAGGAGGAGAGGGAGGGGAAGGAGGAAGAGAAGGAGGAGCAGGAGGAGGAGCAGGAGGAGGAGCAGGAGGAGGAGAAAGAGCAGGAGGTCTTCCAGCCACCAGAAACCATTCCTTAATGCCGCGCAGCCAGTGCAAGAGACCACGCCAGAGGAGGTCAGTGTGTCCTGAGGGAAGAAGCGTCTCACAGAGAGCAAGCGCAAGAGCCTGCAGGGCACCGTGCATGGGCAAACAAGCCATCCTGCACTGCCTTCTGCTCTAGCAGCTTTGCAGTCTCTTTTTAGAACATGTCCCATCAGAAGAGCCCCTGCAGAGTCTGGGCCTTTGAGCCCTGTTGTTACGTTGCTATACCCTCTTGGAGGCTGTGGAAACTCAGGCAACTTTGGCCCTGCATCTTCAGTACTATGTGTGGCTTTAAGCCACGAAAGGCAAGGTTAGTCCCTCACGCATCCCTGCTGAAATACCTGAGCAGACTCATAGCTGACTTGTAACACTGAGAAAAAAAAAAAGGCACCTTGACAGAAGCATGCACGAGACATCAGTGCCACAGGACTTCAAACCCCATAGGCACAGTCACAATGTGCAGGCCATTCGTATTCTCACATCCCCTGCAAAGAGCAGGAACAGTCCACCTTGTTATAGTGAAATGCGCCAACACGCCCTCCACCAAAGCTGACAGCTAAACCCTTTCCACTGCCCGAATTCACAGTTGCAGGCCCGCTTGGCTATGCGTGATATGCTGCGGAACACCTGCTACCAAGCGGCCGGTCAGATCATGAACACTGCAGCAGGCGCAGCTGCTGCTTCTGCTGCTAGTGCAGCTCCACAGAGCCGGGTCTGCAGCCTGCAGCTCTTCCAAGCCACCAGCTGGAGGCGCTGGGCATACACCGCGTGGCAGGGCGGGGAAAGGGCCATTTGGGAAGGGCACGACTACGCTGCTGAGTGGCTCTCCCGGAGGTGGGATGGGCCAGGACAGGCAATCCCTCCCACCCACCCACAGCGGCGGGCACCATTTTGTTTCAGTCCGCATTCCACAGTGAGGAGCCGCCATTTTGTGAAAGGACCCAACCCACCTGTTTTCATACCGCTCTCTGATTGGCTTAGTGGCATTTCCTATTAAAACCCTGTCGTCTTCTCAGGCCTCCCTCTGACTGGGTGCCTGCTTCCAGACTGGGAGCTGCTCAGATGTAGGTATATAGACGTTTCTATAGACCCGTACCGGGTGTATGCTCAGGTGCTGGCACCGGGGGCTGCCGGTGGCTCTGAGTAAACACCAGGATCGGCCCAATGCTGACACTGCTGTTACCAGCGGCACTGCCGCAATGCATGGCAGAGCCTAGCCGCCAAGTAGGCGGGGCCTCGGGAGAAAGGTTGTCCTGAAAGGGCACTCAAAAAGGGCAAAATGCTGCTCATCAGTGGGGGGTGAGGAGGAAAAAGTGTGAGAAACAGCTGTGCAAACGCTAAGGTGAGAGTCGGAGCAGGAGGAAGGAAGGGGATGAGGGGTTTGGAGGGTCAGGAGGCACAAGAGGAGGAGAGGGAGGGGAAGGAGGAAGAGAAGGAGGAGCAGGAGGAGGAGCAGGAGGAGGAGCAGGAGGAGGAGAAAGAGCAGGAGGTCTTCCAGCCACCAGAAAACATTCCTTAATGCCGCGCAGCCAGTGCAAGAGACCACGCCAGAGGAGGTCAGTGTGTCCTGAGGGAAGATGCGTCTCACAGAGAGCAAGCGCAAGAGCCTGCAGGGCACCGTGCATGGGCAAAGCAAGCCATCCTGCACGGCCTTCTGCTCTAGCAGCTTTGCAGTCTCTTTTTAGAACATGTCCCATCAGAAGAGCCCCTGCAGAGTCTGGGCCTTTGAGCCCTGTTGTTACGTTGCTATACCCTCTTGGAGGCTGTGGAAACTCAGGCAACTTTGGCCCTGCATCTTCAGTACTATGTGTGGCTTTAAGCCACGAAAGGCAAGGTTAGTCCCTCACGCATCCCTGCTGAAATACCTGAGCAGACTCATAGCTGACTTGTAACACTGAGAAAAAAAAAAGGCACCTTGACAGAAGCATGCACGAGACATCAGTGCCACAGGACTTCAAACCCCATAGGCACAGTCACGATGTGCAGGCCATTCGTATTCTCACATCCCCTGCAAAGAGCAGGAACAGTCCACCTTGTTATAGTGAAATGCGCCAACACGCCCTCCACCAAAGCTGACAGCTAAACCCTTTCCACTGCCCGAATTCACAGTTGCAGGCCCGCTTGGCTATGCGTGATATGCTGCGGAACACCTGCTACCAAGCGGCCGGTCAGATCATGAACACTGCAGCAGGCGCAGCTGCTGCTTCTGTTGCTAGTGCAGCTCCACAGAGCCGGGTCTGCAGCCTGCAGCTCTTCCAAGCCACCAGCTGGAGGCGCTGGGCATACACCGCGTGGCAGGCCTGGGAAAGGGCCATTTGGGAAGGGCACGACTACGCTGCTGAGTGGCTCTCCCGGAGGTGGGATGGGCCAGGACAGGCAATCCCTCCCACCCACCCACAGCGGCGGGCACCATTTTGTTTCAGTCCGCATTCCACAGTGAGGAGCCGCCATTTTGTGAAAGCACCCAACCCACCTGTTTTCATACCGCTCTCTGATTGGCTTAGTGGCATTTCTTATTAAAACCCTGTCGTCTTCTCAGGCCTCCCTCTGACTGGGTGCCTGCTTCCAGACTGGGAGCTGCTCAGATGTAGGTATATAGACGTTTCTATAGACCCGTACCGGGTGTATGCTCAGGTGCTGGCACCGGGGGCTGCCGGTGGCTCTGAATAAACACCAGGATCGGCCCAATGCTGACACTGCTGTTACCAGCGGCACTGTCGCAATGTATGGCAGAGCCTAGCCGCCAAGTAGGCGGGGCCTCGGGAGAAAGGTTGTCCTGAAAGGGCACTCAAAAAGGGCAAAATGCTGCTCATCAGTGGGGGGTGAGGAGGAAAAAGTGTGAGAAACAGCTGTGCAAACGCTAAGGTGAGAGTCGGAGCAGGAGGAAGGAAGGGGATGAGGGGTTTGGAGGGTCAGGAGGCACAAGAGGAGGAGAGGGAGGGGAAGGAGGAAGAGAAGGAGGAGCAGGAGGAGGAGCAGGAGGAGGAGCAGGAGGAGGAGGTCTTCCAGCCACCAGAAACCATTCCTTAATGCCGCGCAGCCAGTGCAAGAGACCACGCCGGAGGAGGTCAGTGTGTCCTGAGGGAAGATGCGTCTCGCAGAGAGCAAGAGCAAGAGCCTGCAGGGCACCGTGCATGAGCAAAGCAAGCCGTCCTGCACTGCCTTTTGCTCTAGCAGCTTTGCAGTCTCTTTTTAGAACATGTCCCATCAGAAGAGCCCCTGCAGAGTCTGGGCCTTTGAGCCCTGTTGTTACGTTGCTATACCCTCTTGGAGGCTGTGGAAACTCAGGCAACTTTGGCCCTGCATCTTCAGTACTATGTGTGGCTTTAAGCCACGAAAGGCAAGGTTAGTCCCTCACGCATCCCTGCTGAAATACCTGAGCAGACTCATAGCTGACTTGTAACACTGAGAAAAAAAAAAGGCACCTTGACAGAAGCATGCACGAGACATCAGTGCCACAGGACTTCAAACCCCATAGGCACAGTCACGATGTGCAGGCCATTCGTATTCTCACATCCCCTGCAAAGAGCAGGAACAGTCCACCTTGTTATAGTGAAATGCGCCAACACGCCCTCCACCAAAGCTGACAGCTAAACCCTTTCCACTGCCCGAATTCACAGTTGCAGGCCCGCTTGGCTATGCGTGATATGCTGCGGAACACCTGCTACCAAGCGGCCGGTCAGATCATGAACACTGCAGCAGGCGCAGCTGCTGCTTCTGTTGCTAGTGCAGCTCCACAGAGCCGGGTCTGCAGCCTGCAGCTCTTCCAAGCCACCAGCTGGAGGCGCTGGGCATACACCGCGTGGCAGGCCTGGGAAAGGGCCATTTGGGAAGGGCACGACTACGCTGCTGAGTGGCTCTCCCGGAGGTGGGATGGGCCAGGACAGGCAATCCCTCCCACCCACCCACAGCGGCGGGCACCATTTTGTTTCAGTCCGCATTCCACAGTGAGGAGCCGCCATTTTGTGAAAGCACCCAACCCACCTGTTTTCATACCGCTCTCTGATTGGCTTAGTGGCATTTCTTATTAAAACCCTGTCGTCTTCTCAGGCCTCCCTCTGACTGGGTGCCTGCTTCCAGACTGGGAGCTGCTCAGATGTAGGTATATAGACGTTTCTATAGACCTGTACCGGGTGTATGCTCAGGTGCTGGCACCGGGGGCTGCCGGTGGCTCTGAATAAACACCAGGATCGGCCCAATGCTGACACTGCTGTTACCAGCGGCACTGTCGCAATGTATGGCAGAGCCTAGCCGCCAAGTAGGCGGGTCCTCGGGAGAAAGGTTGTCCTGAAAGGGCACTCAAAAAGGGCAAAATGCTGCTCATCAGTGGGGGGTGAGGAGGAAAAAGTGTGAGAAACAGCTGTGCAAACGCTAAGGTGAGAGTCGGAGCAGGAGGAAGGAAGGGGATGAGGGGTTTGGAGGGTCAGGAGGCACAAGAGGAGGAGAGGGAGGGGAAGGAGGAAGAGAAGGAGGAGCAGGAGGAGGAGCAGGAGGAGGAGCAGGAGGAGGAGAAAGAGCAGGAGGTCTTCCAGCCACCAGAAACCATTCCTTAATGCCACGCAGCCAGTGCAAGAGACCACGCCAGAGGAGGTCAGTGTGTCCTGAGGGAAGAAGCGTCTCACAGAGAGCAAGCGCAAGAGCCTGCAGGGCACCGTGCATGGGCAAACAAGCCATCCTGCACGGCCTTCTGCTCTAGCAGCTTTGCAGTCTCTTTTTAGAACATGTCCCATCAGAAGAGCCCCTGCAGAGTCTGGGCCTTTGAGCCCTGTTGTTACGTTGCTATACCCTCTTGGAGGCTGTGGAAACTCAGGCAACTTTGGCCCTGCATCTTCAGTACTATGTGTGGCTTTAAGCCACGAAAGGCAAGGTTAGTCCCTCACGCATCCCTGCTGAAATACCTGAGCAGACTCATAGCTGACTTGTAACACTGAGAAAAAAAAAAAGGCACCTTGACAGAAGCATGCACGAGACATCAGTGCCACAGGACTTCAAACCCCATAGGCACAGTCACAATGTGCAGGCCATTCGTATTCTCACATCCCCTGCAAAGAGCAGGAACAGTCCACCTTGTTATAGTGAAATGCGCCAACACGCCCTCCACCAAAGCTGACAGCTAAACCCTTTCCACTGCCCGAATTCACAGTTGCAGGCCCGCTTGGCTATGCGTGATATGCTGCGGAACACCTGCTACCAAGCAGCCGGTCAGATCATGAACACTGCAGCAGGCGCAGCTGCTGCTTCTGCTGCTAGTGCAGCTCCACAGACGCGGGTCTGCAGCCTGCAGCTCTTCCAAGCCACCAGCTGGAGGCGCTGGGCATACAACGCGTGGCAGGGAGGGGAAAGGGCCATTTGGGAAGGGCACGACTACGCTGCTGAGTGGCTCTCCCGGAGGTGGGATGGGCCAGGACAGGCAATCCCTCCCACCCACCCACAGCGGCGGGCACCATTTTGTTTCAGTCCGCATTCTACAGTGAGGAGCCGCCATTTTGTGAAAGGACCCAACCCACCTGTTTTCATACCGCTCTCTGATTGGCTTAGTGGCATTTCTTATTAAAACCCTGTCGTCTTCTCAGGCCTCCCTCTGACTGGGTGCCTGCTTCCAGACTGGGAGCTGCTCAGATGTAGGTATATAGACGTTTCTATAGACCCGTACCGGGTGTATGCTCAGGTGCTGGCACCGGGGGCTGCCGGTGGCTCTGAATAAACACCAGGATCGGCCCAATGCTGACACTGCTGTTACCAGCGGCACTGCCACAATGTATGGCAGAGCCTAGCCGCCAAGTAGGCGGGGCCTCGGGAGAAAGGTTGTCCTGAAAGGGCACTCAAAAAGGGCAAAATGCTGCTCAGCAGTGGGGGGTGAGGAGGAAAAAGTGTGAGAAACAGCTGTGCAAACGCTAAGGTGAGAGTCGGAGCAGGAGGAAGGAAGGGGATGAGGGGTTTGGAGGGTCAGGAGGCACAAGAGGAGGAGAGGGAGGGGCAGGAGGAAGAGAAGGAGGAGCAGGAGGAGGAGCAGGAGGAGGAGCAGGAGGAGGAGGTCTTCCAGCCACCAGAAACCATTCCTTAATGCCGCGCAGCCAGTGCAAGAGACCACGCCGGAGGAGGTCAGTGTGTCCTGAGGGAAGATGCGTCTCGCAGAGAGCAAGAGCAAGAGCCTGCAGGGCACCGTGCATGAGCAAAGCAAGCCGTCCTGCACTGCCTTTTGCTCTAGCAGCTTTGCAGTCTCTTTTTAGAACATGTCCCATCAGAAGAGCCCCTGCAGAGTCTGGGCCTTTGAGCCCTGTTGTTACGTTGCTATACCCTCTTGGAGGCTGTGGAAACTCAGGCAACTTTGGCCCTGCATCTTCAGTACTATGTGTGGCTTTAAGCCACGAAAGGCAAGGTTAGTCCCTCACGCATCCCTGCTGAAATACCTGAGCAGACTCATAGCTGACTTGTAACACTGAGAAAAAAAAAAGGCACCTTGACAGAAGCATGCACGAGACATCAGTGCCACAGGACTTCAAACCCCATAGGCACAGTCACGATGTGCAGGCCATTCGTATTCTCACATCCCCTGCAAAGAGCAGGAACAGTCCACCTTGTTATAGTGAAATGCGCCAACACGCCCTCCACCAAAGCTGACAGCTAAACCCTTTCCACTGCCCGAATTCACAGTTGCAGGCCCGCTTGGCTATGCGTGATATGCTGCGGAACACCTGCTACCAAGCGGCCGGTCAGATCATGAACACTGCAGCAGGCGCAGCTGCTGCTTCTGTTGCTAGTGCAGCTCCACAGAGCCGGGTCTGCAGCCTGCAGCTCTTCCAAGCCACCAGCTGGAGGCGCTGGGCATACACCGCGTGGCAGGGAGGGGAAAGGGCCATTTGGGAAGGGCACGACTACGCTGCTGAGTGGCTCTCCCGGAGGTGGGATGGGCCAGGACAGGCAATCCCTCCCACCCACCCACAGCGGCGGGCACCATTTTGTTTCAGTCCGCATTCCACAGTGAGGAGCCGCCATTTTGTGAAAGGACCCAACCCACCTGTTTTCATACCGCTCTCTGATTGGCTTAGTGGCATTTCTTATTAAAACCCTGTCGTCTTCTCAGGCCTCCCTCTGACTGGGTGCCTGCTTCCAGACTGGGAGCTGCTCAGATGTAGGTATATAGACGTTTCTATAGACCTGTACCGGGTGTATGCTCAGGTGCTGGCACCGGGGGCTGCCGGTGGCTCTGAATAAACACCAGGATCGGCCCAATGCTGACACTGCTGTTACCAGCGGCACTGTCGCAATGTATGGCAGAGCCTAGCCGCCAAGTAGGCGGGTCCTCGGGAGAAAGGTTGTCCTGAAAGGGCACTCAAAAAGGGCAAAATGCTGCTCATCAGTGGGGGGTGAGGAGGAAAAAGTGTGAGAAACAGCTGTGCAAACGCTAAGGTGAGAGTCGGAGCAGGAGGAAGGAAGGGGATGAGGGGTTTGGAGGGTCAGGAGGCACAAGAGGAGGAGAGGGAGGGGAAGGAGGAAGAGAAGGAGGAGCAGGAGGAGGAGCAGGAGGAGGAGCAGGAGGAGGAGAAAGAGCAGGAGGTCTTCCAGCCACCAGAAACCATTCCTTAATGCCGTGCAGCCAGTGCAAGAGACCACGCCAGAGGAGGTCAGTGTGTCCTGAGGGAAGAAGCGTCTCACAGAGAGCAAGCGCAAGAGCCTGCAGGGCACCGTGCATGGGCAAACAAGCCATCCTGCACGGCCTTCTGCTCTAGCAGCTTTGCAGTCTCTTTTTAGAACATGTCCCATCAGAAGAGCCCCTGCAGAGTCTGGGCCTTTGAGCCCTGTTGTTACGTTGCTGTACCCTCTTGGAGGCTGTGGAAACTCAGGCAACTTTGGCCCTGCATCTTCAGTACTATGTGTGGCTTTAAGCCACGAAAGGCAAGGTTAGTCCCTCACGCATCCCTGCTGAAATACCTGAGCAGACTCATAGCTGACTTGTAACACTGAGAAAAAAAAAAAGGCACCTTGACAGAAGCATGCACGAGACATCAGTGCCACAGGACTTCAAACCCCATAGGCACAGTCACAATGTGCAGGCCATTCGTATTCTCACATCCCCTGCAAAGAGCAGGAACAGTCCACCTTGTTATAGTGAAATGCGCCAACACGCCCTCCACCAAAGCTGACAGCTAAACCCTTTCCACTGCCCGAATTCACAGTTGCAGGCCCGCTTGGCTATGCGTGATATGCTGCGGAACACCTGCTACCAAGCGGCCGGTCAGATCATGAACACTGCAGCAGGCGCAGCTGCTGCTTCTGCTGCTAGTGCAGCTCCACAGAGCCGGGTCTGCAGCCTGCAGCTCTTCCAAGCCACCAGCTGGAGGCGCTGGCCATACACCGCGTGGCAGGGCGGGGAAAGGGCCATTTGGGAAGGGCACGACTACGCTGCTGAGTGGCTCTCCCGGAGGTGGGATGGGCCAGGACAGGCAATCCCTCCCACCCACCCACAGCGGCGGGCACCATTTTGTTTCAGTCCGCATTCTACAGTGAGGAGCCGCCATTTTGTGAAAGGACCCAACCCACCTGTTTTCATACCGCTCTCTGATTGGCTTAGTGGCATTTCTTATTAAAACCCTGTCGTCTTCTCAGGCCTCCCTCTGACTGGGTGCCTGCTTCCAGACTGGGAGCTGCTCAGATGTAGGTATATAGACGTTTCTATAGACCCGTACCGGGTGTATGCTCAGGTGCTGGCACCGGGGGCTGCCGGTGGCTCTGAATAAACACCAGGATCGGCCCAATGCTGACACTGCTGTTACCAGCGGCACTGCCACAATGTATGGCAGAGCCTAGCCGCCAAGTAGGCGGGGCCTCGGGAGAAAGGTTGTCCTGAAAGGGCACTCAAAAAGGGCAAAATGCTGCTCAGCAGTGGGGGGTGAGGAGGAAAAAGTGTGAGAAACAGCTGTGCAAACGCTAAGGTGAGAGTCGGAGCAGGAGGAAGGAAGGGGATGAGGGGTTTGGAGGGTCAGGAGGCACAAGAGGAGGAGAGGGAGGGGCAGGAGGAAGAGAAGGAGGAGCAGGAGGAGGAGCAGGAGGAGGAGCAGGAGGAGGAGGTCTTCCAGCCACCAGAAACCATTCCTTAATGCCGCGCAGCCAGTGCAAGAGACCACGCCGGAGGAGGTCAGTGTGTCCTGAGGGAAGATGCGTCTCGCAGAGAGCAAGAGCAAGAGCCTGCAGGGCACCGTGCATGAGCAAAGCAAGCCGTCCTGCACTGCCTTTTGCTCTAGCAGCTTTGCAGTCTCTTTTTAGAACATGTCCCATCAGAAGAGCCCCTGCAGAGTCTGGGCCTTTGAGCCCTGTTGTTACGTTGCTATACCCTCTTGGAGGCTGTGGAAACTCAGGCAACTTTGGCCCTGCATCTTCAGTACTATGTGTGGCTTTAAGCCACGAAAGGCAAGGTTAGTCCCTCACGCATCCCTGCTGAAATACCTGAGCAGACTCATAGCTGACTTGTAACACTGAGAAAAAAAAAAGGCACCTTGACAGAAGCATGCACGAGACATCAGTGCCACAGGACTTCAAACCCCATAGGCACAGTCACGATGTGCAGGCCATTCGTATTCTCACATCCCCTGCAAAGAGCAGGAACAGTCCACCTTGTTATAGTGAAATGCGCCAACACGCCCTCCACCAAAGCTGACAGCTAAACCCTTTCCACTGCCCGAATTCACAGTTGCAGGCCCGCTTGGCTATGCGTGATATGCTGCGGAACACCTGCTACCAAGCGGCCGGTCAGATCATGAACACTGCAGCAGGCGCAGCTGCTGCTTCTGTTGCTAGTGCAGCTCCACAGAGCCGGGTCTGCAGCCTGCAGCTCTTCCAAGCCACCAGCTGGAGGCGCTGGGCATACACCGCGTGGCAGGGAGGGGAAAGGGCCATTTGGGAAGGGCACGACTACGCTGCTGAGTGGCTCTCCCGGAGGTGGGATGGGCCAGGACAGGCAATCCCTCCCACCCACCCACAGCGGCGGGCACCATTTTGTTTCAGTCCGCATTCCACAGTGAGGAGCCGCCATTTTGTGAAAGGACCCAACCCACCTGTTTTCATACCGCTCTCTGATTGGCTTAGTGGCATTTCTTATTAAAACCCTGTCGTCTTCTCAGGCCTCCCTCTGACTGGGTGCCTGCTTCCAGACTGGGAGCTGCTCAGATGTAGGTATATAGACGTTTCTATAGACCTGTACCGGGTGTATGCTCAGGTGCTGGCACCGGGGGCTGCCGGTGGCTCTGAATAAACACCAGGATCGGCCCAATGCTGACACTGCTGTTACCAGCGGCACTGTCGCAATGTATGGCAGAGCCTAGCCGCCAAGTAGGCGGGTCCTCGGGAGAAAGGTTGTCCTGAAAGGGCACTCAAAAAGGGCAAAATGCTGCTCATCAGTGGGGGGTGAGGAGGAAAAAGTGTGAGAAACAGCTGTGCAAACGCTAAGGTGAGAGTCGGAGCAGGAGGAAGGAAGGGGATGAGGGGTTTGGAGGGTCAGGAGGCACAAGAGGAGGAGAGGGAGGGGAAGGAGGAAGAGAAGGAGGAGCAGGAGGAGGAGCAGGAGGAGGAGCAGGAGGAGGAGAAAGAGCAGGAGGTCTTCCAGCCACCAGAAACCATTCCTTAATGCCGTGCAGCCAGTGCAAGAGACCACGCCAGAGGAGGTCAGTGTGTCCTGAGGGAAGAAGCGTCTCACAGAGAGCAAGCGCAAGAGCCTGCAGGGCACCGTGCATGGGCAAACAAGCCATCCTGCACGGCCTTCTGCTCTAGCAGCTTTGCAGTCTCTTTTTAGAACATGTCCCATCAGAAGAGCCCCTGCAGAGTCTGGGCCTTTGAGCCCTGTTGTTACGTTGCTGTACCCTCTTGGAGGCTGTGGAAACTCAGGCAACTTTGGCCCTGCATCTTCAGTACTATGTGTGGCTTTAAGCCACGAAAGGCAAGGTTAGTCCCTCACGCATCCCTGCTGAAATACCTGAGCAGACTCATAGCTGACTTGTAACACTGAGAAAAAAAAAAAGGCACCTTGACAGAAGCATGCACGAGACATCAGTGCCACAGGACTTCAAACCCCATAGGCACAGTCACAATGTGCAGGCCATTCGTATTCTCACATCCCCTGCAAAGAGCAGGAACAGTCCACCTTGTTATAGTGAAATGCGCCAACACGCCCTCCACCAAAGCTGACAGCTAAACCCTTTCCACTGCCCGAATTCACAGTTGCAGGCCCGCTTGGCTATGCGTGATATGCTGCGGAACACCTGCTACCAAGCGGCCGGTCAGATCATGAACACTGCAGCAGGCGCAGCTGCTGCTTCTGCTGCTAGTGCAGCTCCACAGAGCCGGGTCTGCAGCCTGCAGCTCTTCCAAGCCACCAGCTGGAGGCGCTGGCCATACACCGCGTGGCAGGGCGGGGAAAGGGCCATTTGGGAAGGGCACGACTACGCTGCTGAGTGGCTCTCCCGGAGGTGGGATGGGCCAGGACAGGCAATCCCTCCCACCCACCCACAGCGGCGGGCACCATTTTGTTTCAGTCCGCATTCTACAGTGAGGAGCCGCCATTTTGTGAAAGGACCCAACCCACCTGTTTTCATACCGCTCTCTGATTGGCTTAGTGGCATTTCTTATTAAAACCCTGTCGTCTTCTCAGGCCTCCCTCTGACTGGGTGCCTGCTTCCAGACTGGGAGCTGCTCAGATGTAGGTATATAGACGTTTCTATAGACCCGTACCGGGTGTATGCTCAGGTGCTGGCACCGGGGGCTGCCGGTGGCTCTGAATAAACACCAGGATCGGCCCAATGCTGACACTGCTGTTACCAGCGGCACTGTCGCAATGTATGGCAGAGCCTAGCCGCCAAGTAGGCGGGGCCTTGGGAGAAAGGTTGTCCTGAAAGGGCACTCAAAAAGGGCAAAATGCTGCTCAGCAGTGGGGGGTGAGGAGGAAAAAGTGTGAGAAACAGCTGTGCAAACGCTAAGGTGAGAGTCGGAGCAGGAGGAAGGAAGGGGATGAGGGGTTTGGAGGGTCAGGAGGCACAAGAGGAGGAGAGGGAGGGGCAGGAGGAAGAGAAGGAGGAGCAGGAGGAGGAGCAGGAGGAGGAGAAAGAGCAGGAGGTCTTCCAGCCACCAGAAACCATTCCTTAATGCCGCGCAGCCAGTGCAAGAGACCACGCCGGAGGAGGTCAGTGTGTCCTGAGGGAAGATGCGTCTCGCAGAGAGCAAGAGCAAGAGCCTGCAGGGCACCGTGCATGGGCAAAGCAAGCCATCCTGCACTGCCTTCTGCTCTAGCAGCTTTGCAGTCTCTTTTTAGAACATGTCCCATCAGAAGAGCCCCTGCAGAGTCTGGGCCTTTGAGCCCTGTTGTTACGTTGCTATACCCTCTTGGAGGCTGTGGAAACTCAGGCAACTTTGGCCCTGCATCTTCAGTACTATGTGTGGCTTTAAGCCACGAAAGGCAAGGTTAGCCCCTCACGCATCCCTGCTGAAATACCTGAGCAGACTTATAGCTGACTTGTAACACTGAGAAAAAAAAAAAGGCACCTTGACAGAAGCATGCACGAGACATCAGTGCCACAGGACTTCAAACCCCATAGGCACAGTCACGATGAGCAGGCCATTCGTATTCTCACATCCCCTGCAAAGAGCAGGAACAGTCCACCTTGTTATAGTGAAATGCGCCAACACGCCCTCCACCAAAGCTGACAGCTAAACCCTTTCCACTGCCCGAATTCACAGTTGCAGGCCCGCTTGGCTATGCGTGATATGCTGCGGAACACCTGCTACCAAGCGGCCGGTCAGATCATGAACACTGCAGCAGGCGCAGCTGCTGCTTCTGCTGCTAGTGCAGCTCCACAGAGCCGGGTCTGCAGCCTGCAGCTCTTCCAAGCCACCAGCTGGAGGCGCTGGCCATACACCGCGTGGCAGGGCGGGGAAAGGGCCATTTGGGAAGGGCACGACTACGCTGCTGAGTGGCTCTCCCGGAGGTGGGATGGGCCAGGACAGGCAATCCCTCCCACCCACCCACAGCGGCGGGCACCATTTTGTTTCAGTCCGCATTCCACAGTGAGGAGCCGCCATTTTGTGAAAGGACCCAACCCACCTGTTTTCATACCGCTCTCTGATTGGCTTAGTGGCATTTCCTATTAAAACCCTGTCGTCTTCTCAGGCCTCCCTCTGACTGGGTGCCTGCTTCCAGACTGGGAGCTGCTCAGATGTAGGTATATAGACGTTTCTATAGACCTGTACCGGGTGTATGCTCAGGTGCTGGCACCGGGGGCTGCCGGTGGCTCTGAGTAAACACCAGGATCGGCCCAATGCTGACACTGCTGTTACCAGCGGCACTGCCGCAATGCATGGCAGAGCCTAGCCGCCAAGTAGGCAGGGCCTCGGGAGAAAGGTTGTCCTGAAAGGGCACTCAAAAAGGGCAAAATGCTGCTCAGCAGTGGGGGATGAGGAGGGAAAAGTGTGAGAAACAGCTGTGCAAACGCTAAGGTGAGAGTCGGAGCAGGAGGAAGGAAGGGGATGAGGGGTTTGGAGGGTCAGGAGGCACAAGAGGAGGAGAGGGAGGGGAAGGAGGAAGAGAAGGAGGAGCAGGAGGAGGAGCAGGAGGAGGAGCAGGAGGAGGAGAAAGAGCAGGAGGTCTTCCAGCCACCAGAAACCATTCCTTAATGCCGCGCAGCCAGTGCAAGAGACCACGCCGGAGGAGGTCAGTGTGTCCTGAGGGAAGATGCGTCTCGCAGAGAGCAAGAGCAAGAGCCTGCAGGGCACCGTGCATGAGCAAAGCAAGCCGTCCTGCACTGCCTTTTGCTCTGCAGCTTTGCAGTCTCTTTTTAGAACATGTCCCATCAGAAGAGCCCCTGCAGAGTCTGGGCCTTTGAGCCCTGTTGTTACGTTGCTGTACCCTCTTGGAGGCTGTGGAAACTCAGGCAACTTTGGCCCTGCATCTTCAGTACTATGTGTGGCTTTAAGCCACGAAAGGCAAGGTTAGCCCCTCACGCATCCCTGCTGAAATACCTGAGCAGACTTATAGCTGACTTGTAACACTGAGAAAAAAAAAAAGGCACCTTGACAGAAGCATGCACGAGACATCAGTGCCACAGGACTTCAAACCCCATAGGCACAGTCACGATGTGCAGGCCATTCGTATTCTTACATCCCCTGCAAAGAGCAGGAACAGTCTACCTTGTTATAGTGAAATGCGCCAACACGCCCTCCACCAAAGCTGACAGCTAAACCCTTTCCACTGCCCGAATTCACAGTTGCAGGCCCGCTTGGCTATGCGTGATATGCTGCGGAACACCTGCTACCAAGCGGCCGGTCAGATCATGAACACTGCAGCAGGCGCAGCTGCTGCTTCTGCTGCTAGTGCAGCTCCACAGAGCCGGGTCTGCAGCCTGCAGCTCTTCCAAGCCACCAGCTGGTGGCGCTGGGCATACACCGCGTGGCAGGGCGGGGAAAGGGCCATTTGGGAAGGGCACGACTACGCTGCTGAGTGGCTCTCCCGGAGGTGGGATGGGCCAGGACAGGCAATCCCTCCCACCCACCCACAGCGGCGGGCACCATTTTGTTTCAGTCCGCATTCCACAGTGAGGAGCCGCCATTTTGTGAAAGGACCCAACCCACCTGTTTTCATACCGCTCTCTGATTGGCTTAGTGGCATTTCTTATTAAAACCCTGTCATCTTCTCAGGCCTCCCTCTGACTGGGTGCCTGCTTCCAGACTGGGAGCTGCTCAGATGTAGGTATATAGATGTTTCTATAGACCCGTACCGGGTGTATGCTCAGGTGCTGGCACCGGGGGCTGCCGGTGGCTCTGAATAAACACCAGGATCGGCCCAATGCTGACACTGCTGTTACCAGCGGCACTGTCGCAATGTATGGCAGAGCCTAGCCGCCAAGTAGGCTGGGCCTCGGGAGAAAGGTTGTCCTGAAAGGGCACTCAAAAAGGGCAAAATGCTGCTCATCAGTGGGGGGTGAGGAGGAAAAAGTGTGAGAAACAGCTGTGCAAACGCTAAGGTGAGAGTCGGAGCAGGAGGAAGGAAGGGGATGAGGGGTTTGGAGGGTCAGGAGGCACAAGAGGAGGAGAGGGAGGGGAAGGAGGAAGAGAAGGAGGAGCAGGAGGAGGAGCAGGAGGAGGAGCAGGAGGAGGAGAAAGAGCAGGAGGTCTTCCAGCCACCAGAAACCATTCCTTAATGCCGCGCAGCCAGTGCAAGAGACCACGCCGGAGGAGGTCAGTGTGTCCTGAGGGAAGATGCGTCTCACAGAGAGCAAGCGCAAGAGCCTGCAGGGCACCGTGCATGGGCAAAGCAAGCCATCCTGCACGGCCTTCTGCTCTAGCAGCTTTGCAGTCTCTTTTTAGAACATGTCCCATCAGAAGAGCCCCTGCAGAGTCTGGGCCTTTGAGCCCTGTTGTTACGTTGCTATACCCTCTTGGAGGCTGTGGAAACTCAGGCAACTTTGGCCCTGCATCTTCAGTACTATGTGTGGCTTTAAGCCACGAAAGGCAAGGTTAGCCCCTCACGCATCCCTGCTGAAATACCTGAGCAGAGTTATAGCTGACTTGTAACACTGAGAAAAAAAAAAAGGCACCTTGACAGAAGCATGCACGAGACATCAGTGCCACAGGACTTCAAACCCCATAGGCACAGTCACGATGTGCAGGCCATTCGTATTCTCACATCCCCTGCAAAGAGCAGGAACAGTCCACCTTGTTATAGTGAAATGCGCCAACACGCCCTCCACCAAAGCTGACAGCTAAACCCTTTCCACTGCCCGAATTCACAGTTGCAGGCCCGCTTGGCTATGCGTGATATGCTGCGGAACACCTGCTACCAAGCGGCCGGTCAGATCATGAACACTGCAGCAGGCGCAGCTGCTGCTTCTGCTGCTAGTGCAGCTCCACAGAGCCGGGTCTGCAGCCTGCAGCTCTTCCAAGCCACCAGCTGGAGGCGCTGGCCATACACCGCGTGGCAGGGCGGGGAAAGGGCCATTTGGGAAGGGCACGACTACGCTGCTGAGTGGCTCTCCAGGAGGTGGGATGGGCCAGGACAGGCAATCCCTCCCACCCACCCACAGCGGCGGGCACCATTTTGTTTCAGTCCGCATTCCACAGTGAGGAGCCGCCATTTTGTGAAAGGACCCAAACCACCTGTTTTCATACCGCTCTCTGATTGGCTTAGTGGCATTTCATATTAAAACCCTGTCGTCTTCTCAGGCCTCCCTCTGACTGGGTGCCTGCTTCCAGACTGGGAGCTGCTCAGATGTAGGTATATAGACGTTTCTATAGACCCGTACCAGGTGTATGCTCAGGTGCTGGCACCGGGGGCTGCCGGTGGCTCTGAGTAAACACCAGGATCGGCCCAATGCTGACACTGCTGTTACCAGCGGCACTGTCGCAATGCATGGCAGACCCTAGCCGCCAAGTAGGCGGGGCCTCAGGAGAAAGGTTGTCCTGAAAGGGCACTCAAAAAGGGCAAAATGCTGCTCAGCAGTGGGGGATGAGGAGGGAAAAGTGTGAGAAACAGCTGTGCAAACGCTAAGGTGAGAGTCGGAGCAGGAGGAAGGAAGGGGATGAGGGGTTTGGAGGGTCAGGAGGCACAAGAGGAGGAGAAGGAGGATCAGGAGAAAGAGAAGGAGGAGCAGGAGGAGGAGCAGGAGGAGGAGCAGGAGGAGGAGAAAGAGCAGGAGGTCTTCCAGCCACCAGAAACCATTCCTTAATGCCGCGCAGCCAGTGCAAGAGACCACGCCGGAGGAGGTCAGTGTGTCCTGAGGGAAGATGAGTCTCACAGAGAGCAAGCGCAAGAGCCTGCAGGGCACCGTGCATGGGCAAAGCAAGCCGTCCTGCACGGCCTTCTGCTCTAGCAGCTTTGCAGTCTCTTTTTAGAACATGTACCATCAGAAGAGCCCCTGCAGAGTCTGGGCCTTTGAGCCCTGTTGTTACGTTGCTATACCCTCTTGGAGGCTGTGGAAACTCAGGCAACTTTGGCCCTGCATCTTCAGTACTATGTGTGGCTTTAAGCCACGAAAGGCAAGGTTAGCCCCTCACGCATCCCTGCTGAAATACCTGAGCAGACTTATAGCTGACTTGTAACACTGAGAAAAAAAAAAAGGCACCTTGACAGAAGCATGCACGAGACATCAGTGCCACAGGACTTCAAACCCCATAGGCACAGTCACGATGTGCAGGCCATTCGTATTCTCACATCCCCTGCAAAGAGCAGGAACAGTCCACCTTGTTATAGTGAAATGCGCCAACACGCTCTCCACCAAAGCTGACAGCTAAACCCTTTCCACTGCCCGAATTCACAGTTGCAGGCCCGCTTGGCTATGCGTGATATGCTGCGGAACACCTGCTACCAAGCGGCCGGTCAGATCATGAACACTGCAGCAGGCGCAGCTGCTGCTTCTGCTGCTAGTGCAGCTCCACAGAGCCGGGTCTGCAGCCTGCAGCTCTTCCAAGCCACCAGCTGGAGGCGCTGGGCATACACCGCGTGGCAGGGCGGGGAAAGGGCCATTTGGGAAGGGCACGACTATGCTGCTGAGTGGCTCTCCCGGAGGTGGGATGGGCCAGGACAGGCAATCCCTCCCACCCACCCACAGCGGCGGGCACCATTTTGTTTCAGTCCGCATTCCACAGTGAGGAGCCGCCATTTTGTGAAAGGACCCAAACCACCTGTTTTCATACCGCTCTCTGATTGGCTTAGTGGCATTTCATATTAAAACCCTGTCGTCTTCTCAGGCCTCCCTCTGACTGGGTGCCTGCTTCCAGACTGGGAGCTGCTCAGATGTAGGTATATAGACGTTTCTATAGACCCGTACCGGGTGTATGCTCAGGTGCTGGCACCGGGGGCTGCCGGTGGCTCTGAGTAAACACCAGGATCGGCCCAATGCTGACACTGCTTTTACCAGCGGCACTGTCGCAATGCATGGCAGAGCCTAGCCGCCAAGTAGGCGGGGCCTCGGGAGAAAGGTTGTCCTGAAAGGGCACTCAAAAAGGGCAAAATGCTGCTCAGCAGTGGGGGGTGAGGAGGGAAAAGTGTGAGAAACAGCTGTGCAAACTCTAAGGTGAGAGTCGGAGCAGGAGGAAGGAAGGGGATGAGGGGTTTGGAGGGTCAGGAGGCACAAGAGGAGGAGAGGGAGGGGAAGGAGGAAGAGAAGGAGGAGCAGGAGGAGGAGCAGGAGGAGGAACAGGAGGAGGAGAAAGAGCGGGAGGTCTTCCAGCCACCAGAAACCATTCCTTAATGCCGCGCAGCCAGTGCAAGAGACCACGCCAGAGGAGGTCAGTGTGTCCTGAGGGAAGATGCGTCTCGCAGAGAGCAAGCGCAAGAGCCTGCAGGGCACCGTGCATGGGCAAAGCAAGCCGTCCTGCACTGCCTTCTGCTCTAGCAGCTTTGCAGTCTCTTTTTAGAACATGTCCCATCAGAAGAGCCCCTGCAGAGTCTGGGCCTTTGAGCCCTGTTGTTACGTTGCTGTACCCTCTTGGAGGCTGTGGAGACTCAGGCAACTTTGGCCCTGCATCTTCAGTACTATGTGTGGCTTTAAGCCACGAAAGGCAAGGTTAGCCCCTCACGCATCCCTGCTGAAATACCTGAGCAGACATATAGCTGACTTGTATCACTGAGAAAAAAAAAAAAAGGCACCTTGACAGAAGCATGCACGAGACATCAGTGCCACAGGACTTCAAACCCTATAGGCACAGTCACGATGTGCAGGCCATTCGTATTCTCACATCCCCTGCAAAGAGCAGGAACAGTCCACCTTGTTATAGTGAAATGCGCCAACACGCCCTCCACCAAAGCTGACAGCTAAACCCTTTCCACTGCCCGAATTCACAGTTGCAGGCCCGCTTGGCTATGCGTGATATGCTGCGGAACACCTGCTACCAAGCGGCCGGTCAGATCATGAACACTGCAGCAGGCGCAGCTGCTGCTTCTGCTGCTAGTGCAGCTCCACAGAGCCGGGTCTGCAGCCTGCAGCTCTTCCAAGCCACCAGCTGGAGGCGCTGGGCATACACCGCGTGGCAGGGCGGGGAAAGGGCCATTTGGGAAGGGCACGACTACGCTGCTGAGTGGCTCTCCCGGAGGTGGGATGGGCCAGGACAGGCAATCCCTCCCACCCACCCACAGCGGCGGGCACCATTTTGTTTCAGTCCGCATTCCACAGTGAGGAGCCGCCATTTTGTGAAAGGACCCAAACCACCTGTTTTCATACCGCTCTCTGATTGGCTTAGTGGCATTTCATATTAAAACCCTGTCGTCTTCTCAGGCCTCCCTCTGACTGGGTGCCTGCTTCCAGACTGGGAGCTGCTCAGATGTAGGTATATAGACGTTTCTATAGACCCGTACCGGGTGTATGCTCAGGTGCTGGCACCGGGGGCTGCCGGTGGCTCTGAGTAAACACCAGGATCGGCCCAATGCTGACACTGCTGTTACCATCGGCACTGCCGCAATGCATGGCAGAGCCTAGCCGCCAAGTGGGCGGGGCCTCGGGAGAAAGGTTGTCCTGAAAGGGCACTCATAAAGGGCAAAATGCTGCTCAGCAGTGGGGTTGAGGAGGAAAAAGTGTGAGAAACAGCTGTGCAAACGCTAAGGTGAGAGTCGGAGCGGGAGGAAGGAAGAGGATGAGGGGTTTGGAGGGTCAGGAGGCACAAGAGGAGGAGAGGGAGGGGCAGGAGGAAGAGAAGGAGGAGCAGGAGGAGGAGCAGGAGGAGGAACAGGAGGAGGAGAAAGAGCGGGAGGTCTTCCAGCCACCAGAAAACATTCCTTAATGCCGCGCAGCCAGTGCAAGAGACCACGCCGGAGGAGGTCAGTGTGTCCTGAGGGAAGATGCGTCTCACAGAGAGCAAGCGCAAGAGCCTGCAGGGCACCGTGCATGGGCAAAGCAAGCCGTCCTGCACTGCCTTCTGCTCTAGCAGCTTTGCAGTCTCTTTTTAGAACATGTCCCATCAGAAGAGCCCCTGCAGAGTCTGGGCCTTTGAGCCCTGTTGTTACGTTGCTGTACCCTCTTGGAGGCTGTGGAGACTCAGGCAACTTTGGCCCTGCATCTTCAGTACTATGTGTGGCTTTAAGCCACGAAAGGCAAGGTTAGCCCCTCACGCATCCCTGCTGAAATACCTGAGCAGACATATAGCTGACTTGTAACACTGAGAAAAAAAAAAAAAGGCACCTTGACAGAAGCATGCACGAGACATCAGTGCCACAGGACTTCAAACCCTATAGGCACAGTCACGATGTGCAGGCCATTCGTATTCTCACATCCCCTGCAAAGAGCAGGAACAGTCCACCTTGTTATAGTGAAATGCGCCAACACGCCCTCCACCAAAGCTGACAGCTAAACCCTTTCCACTGCCCGAATTCACAGTTGCAGGCCCGCTTGGCTATGCGTGATATGCTGCGGAACACCTGCTACCAAGCGGCCGGTCAGATCATGAACACTGCAGCAGGCGCAGCTGCTGCTTCTGCTGCTAGTGCAGCTCCACAGAGCCGGGTCTGCAGCCTGCAGCTCTTCCAAGCCACCAGCTGGAGGCGCTGGGCATACACCGCGTGGCAGGGCGGGGAAAGGGCCATTTGGGAAGGGCACGACTACGCTGCTGAGTGGCTCTCCCGGAGGTGGGATGGGCCAGGACAGGCAATCCCTCCCACCCACCCACAGCGGCGGGCACCATTTTGTTTCAGTCCGCATTCCACAGTGAGGAGCCGCCATTTTGTGAAAGGACCCAAACCACCTGTTTTCATACCGCTCTCTGATTGGCTTAGTGGCATTTCATATTAAAACCCTGTCGTCTTCTCAGGCCTCCCTCTGACTGGGTGCCTGCTTCCAGACTGGGAGCTGCTCAGATGTAGGTATATAGACGTTTCTATAGACCCGTACCGGGTGTATGCTCAGGTGCTGGCACCGGGGGCTGCCGGTGGCTCTGAGTAAACACCAGGATCGGCCCAATGCTGACACTGCTTTTACCAGCGGCACTGTCGCAATGCATGGCAGAGCCTAGCCGCCAAGTAGGCGGGGCCTCGGGAGAAAGGTTGTCCTGAAAGGGCACTCAAAAAGGGCAAAATGCTGCTCAGCAGTGGGGGATGAGGAGGGAAAAGTGTGAGAAACAGCTGTGCAAACTCTAAGGTGAGAGTCGGAGCAGGAGGAAGGAAGGGGATGAGGGGTTTGGAGGGTCAGGAGGCACAAGAGGAGGAGAGGGAGGGGCAGGAGGAAGAGAAGGAGGAGCAGGAGGAGGAGCAGGAGGAGGAACAGGAGGAGGAGAAAGAGCAGGAGGTCTTCCAGCCACCAGAAACCATTCCTTAATGCCGCGCAGCCAGTGCAAGAGACCACGCCGGAGGAGGTCAGTGTGTCCTGAGGGAAGATGCGTCTCGCAGAGAGCAAGCGCAAGAGCCTGCAGGGCACCGTGCATGGGCAAAGCAAGCCGTCCTGCACTGCCTTCTGCTCTAGCAGCTTTGCAGTCTCTTTTTAGAACATGTCCCATCAGAAGAGCCCCTGCAGAGTCTGGGCCTTTGAGCCCTGTTGTTACGTTGCTGTACCCTCTTGGAGGCTGTGGAGACTCAGGCAACTTTGGCCCTGCATCTTCAGTACTATGTGTGGCTTTAAGCCACGAAAGGCAAGGTTAGCCCCTCACGCATCCCTGCTGAAATACCTGAGCAGACATATAGCTGACTTGTATCACTGAGAAAAAAAAAAAAAGGCACCTTGACAGAAGCATGCACGAGACATCAGTGCCACAGGACTTCAAACCCTATAGGCACAGTCACGATGTGCAGGCCATTCGTATTCTCACATCCCCTGCAAAGAGCAGGAACAGTCCACCTTGTTATAGTGAAATGCGCCAACACGCCCTCCACCAAAGCTGACAGCTAAACCCTTTCCACTGCCCGAATTCACAGTTGCAGGCCCGCTTGGCTATGCGTGATATGCTGCGGAACACCTGCTACCAAGCGGCCGGTCAGATCATGAACACTGCAGCAGGCGCAGCTGCTGCTTCTGCTGCTAGTGCAGCTCCACAGAGCCGGGTCTGCAGCCTGCAGCTCTTCCAAGCCACCAGCTGGAGGCGCTGGGCATACACCGCGTGGCAGGGCGGGGAAAGGGCCATTTGGGAAGGGCACGACTACGCTGCTGAGTGGCTCTCCCGGAGGTGGGATGGGCCAGGACAGGCAATCCCTCCCACCCACCCACAGCGGCGGGCACCATTTTGTTTCAGTCCGCATTCCACAGTGAGGAGCCGCCATTTTGTGAAAGGACCCAACCCTCCTGTTTTCATACCGCTCTCTGATTGGCTTAGTGGCATTTCCTATTAAAACCCTGTCGTCTTCTCAGGCCTCCCTCTGACTGGGTGCCTGCTTCCAGACTGGGAGCTGCTCAGATGTAGGTATATAGACGTTTCTATAGACCCGTACCGGGTGTATGCTCAGGTGCTGGCACCGGGGGCTGCCGGTGGCTCTGAGTAAACACCAGGATCGGCCCAATGCTGACACTGCTGTTACCATCGGCACTGCCGCAATGCATGGCAGAGCCTAGCCGCCAAGTGGGCGGGGCCTCGGGAGAAAGGTTGTCCTGAAAGGGCACTCATAAAGGGCAAAATGCTGCTCAGCAGTGGGGTTGAGGAGGAAAAAGTGTGAGAAACAGCTGTGCAAACGCTAAGGTGAGAGTCGGAGCGGGAGGAAGGAAGGGGATGAGGGGTTTGGAGGGTCAGGAGGCACAAGAGGAGGAGAGGGAGGGGCAGGAGGAAGAGAAGGAGGAGCAGGAGGAGGAGCAGGAGGAGGAACAGGAGGAGGAGAAAGAGCGGGAGGTCTTCCAGCCACCAGAAACCATTCCTTAATGCCGCGCAGCCAGTGCAAGAGACCACGCCAGAGGAGGTCAGTGTGTCCTGAGGGAAGATGCGTCTCGCAGAGAGCAAGCGCAAGAGCCTGCAGGGCACCGTGCATGGGCAAAGCAAGCCGTCCTGCACTGCCTTCTGCTCTAGCAGCTTTGCAGTCTCTTTTTAGAACATGTCCCATCAGAAGAGCCCCTGCAGAGTCTGGGCCTTTGAGCCCTGTTGTTACGTTGCTGTACCCTCTTGGAGGCTGTGGAGACTCAGGCAACTTTGGCCCTGCATCTTCAGTACTATGTGTGGCTTTAAGCCACGAAAGGCAAGGTTAGCCCCTCACGCATCCCTGCTGAAATACCTGAGCAGACATATAGCTGACTTGTATCACTGAGGAAAAAAAAAAAAAGGCACCTTGACAGAAGCATGCACGAGACATCAGTGCCACAGGACTTCAAACCCTATAGGCACAGTCACGATGTGCAGGCCATTCGTATTCTCACATCCCCTGCAAAGAGCAGGAACAGTCCACTTTGTTACAGTGAAATGCGCCAACACGCCCTCCACCAAAGCTGACAGCTAAACCCTTTCCACTGCCCGAATTCACAGTTGCAGGCCCGCTTGGCTATGCGTGATATGCTGCGGAACACCTGCTACCAAGCGGCCGGTCAGATCATGAACACTGCAGCAGGCGCAGCTGCTGCTTCTGCTGCTAGTGCAGCTCCACAGAGCCGGGTCTGCAGCCTGCAGCTCTTCCAAGCCACCAGCTGGTGGCGCTGGGCATACACCGCGTGGCAGGGCGGGGAAAGGGCCATTTGGGAAGGGCAGGACTACGCTGCTGAGTGGCTCTCCCGGAGGTGGGATGGGCCAGGACAGGCAATCCCTCCCACCCACCCACAGCGGCGGGCACCATTTTGTTTCAGTCCGCATTCCACAGTGAGGAGCCGCCATTTTGTGAAAGGACCCAACCCACCTGTTTTCATACCGCTCTCTGATTGGCTTAGTGGCATTTCCTATTAAAACCCTGTCGTCTTCTCAGGCCTCCCTCTGACTGGGTGCCTGCTTCCAGACTGGGAGCTGCTCAGATGTAGGTATATAGACGTTTCTATAGACCCGTACCAGGTGTATGCTCAGGTGCTGGCACCGGGGGCTGCCGGTGGCTCTGAGTAAACACCAGGATCGGCCCAATGCTGACACTGCTGTTACCATCGGCACTGCCGCAATGCATGGCAGAGCCTAGCCGCCAAGTGGGCGGGGCCTCGGGAGAAAGGTTGTCCTGAAAGGGCACTCATAAAGGGCAAAATGCTGCTCAGCAGTGGGGTTGAGGAGGAAAAAGTGTGAGAAACAGCTGTGCAAACGCTAAGGTGAGAGTCGGAGCGGGAGGAAGGAAGGGGATGAGGGGTTTGGAGGGTCAGGAGGCACAAGAGGAGGAGAGGGAGGGGAAGGAGGAAGAGAAGGAGGAGCAGGAGGAGGAGCAGGAGGAGGAACAGGAGGAGGAGAAAGAGCGGGAGGTCTTCCAGCCACCAGAAACCATTCCTTAATGCCGCGCAGCCAGTGCAAGAGACCACGCCAGAGGAGGTCAGTGTGTCCTGAGGGAAGATGCGTCTCGCAGAGAGCAAGCGCAAGAGCCTGCAGGGCACCGTGCATGGGCAAAGCAAGCCGTCCTGCACTGCCTTCTGCTCTAGCAGCTTTGCAGTCTCTTTTTAGAACATGTCCCATCAGAAGAGCCCCTGCAGAGTCTGGGCCTTTGAGCCCTGTTGTTACGTTGCTGTACCCTCTTGGAGGCTGTGGAGACTCAGGCAACTTTGGCCCTGCATCTTCAGTACTATGTGTGGCTTTAAGCCACGAAAGGCAAGGTTAGCCCCTCACGCATCCCTGCTGAAATACCTGAGCAGACATATAGCTGACTTGTATCACTGAGAAAAAAAAAAAAAGGCACCTTGACAGAAGCATGCACGAGACATCAGTGCCACAGGACTTCAAACCCTATAGGCACAGTCACGATGTGCAGGCCATTCGTATTCTCACATCCCCTGCAAAGAGCAGGAACAGTCTACCTTGTTATAGTGAAATGCGCCAACACGCCCTCCACCAAAGCTGACAGCTAAACCCTTTCCACTGCCCGAATTCACAGTTGCAGGCCCGCTTGGCTATGCGTGATATGCTGCGGAACACCTGCTACCAAGCGGCCGGTCAGATCATGAACACTGCAGCAGGCGCAGCTGCTGCTTCTGCTGCTAGTGCAGCTCCACAGAGCCGGGTCTGCAGCCTGCAGCTCTTCCAAGCCACCAGCTGGTGGCGCTGGGCATACACCGCGTGGCAGGGCGGGGAAAGGGCCATTTGGGAAGGGCAGGACTACGCTGCTGAGTGGCTCTCCCGGAGGTGGGATGGGCCAGGACAGGCAATCCCTCCCACCCACCCACAGCGGCGGGCACCATTTTGTTTCAGTCCGCATTCCACAGTGAGGAGCCGCCATTTTGTGAAAGGACCCAAACCACCTGTTTTCATACCGCTCTCTGATTGGCTTAGTGGCATTTCATATTAAAACCCTGTCGTCTTCTCAGGCCTCCCTCTGACTGGGTGCCTGCTTCCAGACTGGGAGCTGCTCAGATGTAGGTATATAGACGTTTCTATAGACCCGTACCGGGTGTATGCTCAGGTGCTGGCACCGGGGGCTGCCGGTGGCTCTGAGTAAACACCAGGATCGGCCCAATGCTGACACTGCTGTTACCATCGGCACTGCCGCAATGCATGGCAGAGCCTAGCCGCCAAGTGGGCGGGGCCTCGGGAGAAAGGTTGTCCTGAAAGGGCACTCAAAAAGGGCAAAATGCTGCTCAGCAGTGGGGTTGAGGAGGAAAAAGTGTGAGAAACAGCTGTGCAAACGCTAAGGTGAGAGTCGGAGCGGGAGGAAGGAAGGGGATGAGGGGTTTGGAGGGTCAGGAGGCACAAGAGGAGGAGAGGGAGGGGCAGGAGGAAGAGAAGGAGGAGCAGGAGGAGGAACAGGAGGAGGAGAAAGAGCGGGAGGTCTTCCAGCCACCAGAAACCATTCCTTAATGCCGCGCAGCCAGTGCAAGAGACCACGCCGGAGGAGGTCAGTGTGTCCTGAGGGAAGATGCGTCTCGCAGAGAGCAAGCGCAAGAGCCTGCAGGGCACCGTGCATGGGCAAAGCAAGCCATCCTGCACTGCCTTCTGCTCTAGCAGCTTTGCAGTCTCTTTTTAGAACATGTACCATCAGAAGAGCCCCTGCAGAGTCTGGGCCTTTGAGCCCTGTTGTTACGTTGCTATACCCTCTTGGAGGCTGTGGAGACTCAGGCAACTTTGGCCCTGCATCTTCAGTACTATGTGTGGCTTTAAGCCACGAAAGGCAAGGTTAGCCCCTCACGCATCCCTGCTGAAATACCTGAGCAGACTTATAGCTGACTTGTAACACTGAGAAGAAAAAAAAGGCACCTTGACAGAAGCATGCACGAGACATCAGTGCCACAGGACTTCAAACCCTATAGGCACAGTCACGATGTGCAGGCCATTCGTATTCTCACATCCCCTGCAAAGAGCAGGAACAGTCCACTTTGTTATAGTGAAATGCGCCAACACGCCCTCCACCAAAGCTGACAGCTAAACCCTTTCCACTGCCCGAATTCACAGTTGCAGGCCCGCTTGGCTATGCGTGATATGCTGCGGAACACCTGCTACCAAGCGGCCGGTCAGATCATGAACACTGCATCAGGCGCAGCTGCTGCTTCTGCTGCTAGTGCAGCTCCACAGAGCCGGGTCTGCAGCCTGCAGCTCTTCCAAGCCACCAGCTGGAGGCGCTGGGCATACACCGCGTGGCAGGGTGGGGAAGTGGTCATCAGTGAAGCTTAGGACTATGCTGCTGTGTGGCTCAAACCAGAATAAGACCCATGATTACACTGCTGGTACACGTGGCAGTGCCGCATATTAGAGCAGATACTAGTAGCCCTGAAGGTGGGTCTTCTGGAGAAAGATTATTTGAAAGGAGAGCCTAAAAGGAAAAAATTCTGCTCAACAATGGATAGTGATATGGACAATGTGTAGGAAAGAGATGTGCAAAACCAAGTGTAAATTAGGATCGGGAGTGAGGAGTCAGATGAGGGGCTTGACGTTCAGGAGGAGCATGAGGAGTGGAAGGAGGTGCAGGAGGAAGAGAAGGAGGAGCAAAAGGAGGATCAGGAGGAGGGGCAGGACAAGGAGAAAAACCAGGAGGCGCCAGAAACAATTTTTCAATGCAGCGCCGCTTCTGCAACAGAAAATGTCGGAGCAGGACAATGTGTCCTGAGGGAAGCTGCAGCCCACAGAGAGCACGCTGATTTGATGGTGATGTGCTGACACCCATTCAGTACCCTGACCTACCTAACGACGACCACTACATAACCACAAGGTGCAGGTGCTGTTAAATGCAAGGATGCTCTTCCTGATACACCATTCCAAGTATGTACCTTCACCACAGGAACATACTCATCATTGAATATTGAGTTCCTTTAGCTATGGCAAGAAAACCAAAACTGTGTGAGTTTATCATTTAGATCACCTGCACTAGCCACCCAGCAGTAGCTTTGGCTTTAAGTCATGGAAGGCAAAGTTAAGCCCCCATGCATCCCTGCTGGAAGACCTGGGGACTCATAGGTGACTTGCGACACTCAGAAAAGAAGACACTTGGACACAAGCATTCACAGGGCATCTGTATCAGTGACACAGGACATCGCACCACATAAAAACAGCCACGATGTGCAGGTCACTTCTTCCCTCCTCTTTCTTGCTAAGCGCAGGAACTGGCCGCCTTCCAATCTTGAAAAGCGCAAACAACCCCTTCCCAGATCTCACGGCTAGCCCCACTCCCACTCCCCAGATTTACAGTTTCAAGCCCCTTTGATTACACGTGATGCGCAGTAGAAGCACCTCCTTCCACTTGGCCGCGGAGATGCCAAGCACCGCAGTAGGCGCAGATGCTGCCTTCACTGCTGCTGCTGCTGCCACTGCCCCCACTCTCGCTGCTCCACAGAGCTGCACCTCCAGTCTGCAGCTCTTTCAAGCCAGCAGATGGCAGCGCTGGGCAGTCTGCATGCTGTGGGCGGGGAAAGGGCCGTGGGTGAAGGGCAGGACTACACTGCCCATTGGCCCGCCCACCTCTGGGATGGGCAGGACCGGAAATCCCTTCCACCTACCTACATAGGGAGGCTCCATTTTGGTTCAGTCCGTGTTCCACGCCAAGGAGCCGCCATTTCATGAAGCTTCATAATCCACCTGTTTTGGCTTTGCTCTGTGATTGGCTCGGTGGTTTTTTGTTTTTTTTTTTTAAACGCTGTCATCTTCTCAGGTCTCCCTCTGATTGGCTGCCTGCTTCCTCTGGACCAGGAAGTGCTCAGCTGTAAAAAGACATACATCTCTATACAACTGGACCAGATGTAGGTGCCCAGGTGCTGGCACTGAGGGCCCTCCGACAGCCTCTGAAGAAAAACTGGGGCTGCCCTGTGCCAAACAAAGCCTGTTCCAGACAGCTCTGGCAGAATTGTCACAGGGCACAGTTGAGTCCAGCAGCCAAGACGACAGCGCCTAAGGGAAACCATGGTTACGAAAGGGCATAGAAAGCAAAACGCTGCCCAGCAGTGCGGAGTGAGGAAGAAAAAGTGTGAGAAACAGAGCCGTGAACACCGGGGTGTGAGGAGAACAAGGAGGAGGAGGAAGAAAAGGAGAAGGAGGAGCACAGAAGGAAGGGCAGGAGGAGCAAGAGGTGCTCCAGGCACTGGAACTGAGACTGCTCTGTAGCACAACCCGTAAAAGGAGAATAGAGGGAGCAAGTTGACGAGCCCCGACGGAAGCTGCAGCCTGCAGGGAGCCAGCACAGGAGCTGTGAGAAACACCGTAACTGTGAACATCTTCCCTGCACCACCTCTGTCCCCCAGTTTCTCTTGCTGAGCACAGTATCACAGCGTATGGGACATCCCTTTAGATCCAGCTGTGGTCAGCTGTCCTGCCTGTATCCCCTTCCAGCTTCTTGTGCACCCCTAGCCTGCTAACTGGTAGGTCAGCATGACAAGCAGAAAAGGCCTCGACTCTGTGCAAGCACTGCTCGGAACACGTACAACATTGATGTGTTCTCAACAGTCACAATCACAGAATTACAGAATAGTTTGCAGAGCACCAATTTGTTGGGGACTTTGCAATTCCATTACCGTGCTGCGTTCCAGCCGGGGGTAATAGCAAAAAGTGCCCTACAGAGACGTATGATACGATGTGGATCACCAGCAGCACATCAACATAATTAGCCTTGGAATAAAGACCGCCTAGAAGAAGAACATCTCATTTTGCTCTGGGAAGGTCATTGTGAAGCTGCGTCTTTGGCCCAGAAGTATCTGATCTTTTAGGAAGCCACGTCAAAGTGGTACTGGTGAAAAATTACGTGGAGCCACCTTTGAAGGTGGATGTATACAGAGCCCAGTGTGGCAACGGTCTCTCGAGTGTTCAAGGCATTACTATGATGCATGACGTCAGTCTTGGAGGAAAATTCAGCAGCCTTCTTAGAAAGACCATCCCACCGCTAAAAGGGGGATTGGACATCATTTATCTACACGTTGAAAGCACCACTCAAGGTACTTCAACACACAGCTGCACCTTTCCTGGAAGCTTATAAAAGCTGACAGGTCCAACCTGCATACTGGTAAGGCTGTGGGCCTTGTGAGTTTCCCTCTGGCTTCTACTTGCAGCCAGATGGATGTCAGGCTGGGGAACTGAATGATAAGCCAGAGCAACAACAGCTACTCCTACCGCATCTGCACTGGGATGCTTCTCAACTACGGCCATGATGTGCTGTCCATGCACTTCTCCGTGTGGCTGCTCTACAAAGACACAGGCGCGCAGCAGGAAGCGGTCACATTGGATGGCATCGGCAATTCAGGAAACGCTGGGCTCTGACAGCCCTAACCATGAGTGAACGATTCGGACCTCTCCATGGTCGTCAGTCTTTCAAGACAAGCCTGTATAGAACAGCGTGAATGTAGAAATTAAGCTGACACACAGCACAGACAGGCTTGGCCAGCTCCCTGGAAGCAGAAACTGGTTATTACAGCTGCCTCACCGCTGGTGAAGAAAGTGCAGATGGCACCTGGAGCATGCTTAAGGTACGCTGAGGAATTGCTTACAGCCAATGCCACATAGCCCGCAGACCAGATGGGCACAGAAGTGTTAAGCCAGCAAAACTTCATTTTCAAACAGCTATCCAAATTATGCTTGTAGCAGAAATTATGATAAGAACCCTCTCAACTTTAAGCATTATGATGTAAAACTTGTGGCCCTCCCTGTATGTCAACACATACCAGTGAAAGTGCTGCTACCCAATTTCAGAGTGTCTGCTCTGGAATACAGACAAATGCCGTTGGTTCTGACACCAAAAAGCACATCCTTGGGGACCAGTGGTGCGTTTGACTATGAACTCTGAAGGCTCCCCCTCTCGTTTTGTAGTAGCGACCCACTCATGCTCCCGCATAAAGCTCGGAGCATTCCAGTCATTGGTGTGGTAGCACTTGATACAGACATGGAAAAAACACCCATCCGATTCAAAAGCTCTCAGCACCCCATCAACACCTGCATTGCCTTCCAAGAAGTATGATCCCATTTGATACTCATCACCTTGCAATGCAGAGGTGCTCTCCAGGGTTTGGGCCAGACTACAGGGTCAGGCACTCCTCTGCTTGAGGAGTGTCAAAAAGGGACAACGCAGACTCTTCTGCTGTGCCCCACAGTCTCTCCTCCCACCCTTCCAAAAGTGGTCTCATCGCAAAGAGAGCCGGATGAGTTGCATACTCCAGGGACTGTGACGTGCTCACCGCAAGACCTTATAGGTAACATGCGGAGTCATTTCTCTGACATTTTTATTCCACAGGGATCGATTCAGAACAATGGTGAATGTCTTGGGAGAAGCCCTTGGTACGGGGAGAGTGGAGAAGCTCTCTGAACAGGAGCTGGAGCTGGTGGATGTCAACCTTTCTGCCTCGCAAACAAAATTACTCTGAAGCCAGTAGCTTTAGAACTGCCTCCTCATAAATGGGCATCAATAGCTCCAACAGCCCTACCTGATCTTCTCGGGAGTAGCACAGCATTCCACATCTCCCCTGCATTACAAAACACCACTACAAAATCCCTTTCCACATCTTTGCCCCCTAAACACCCTGCACGGTACCAGACACCTCCTGTAACATGGTCACGTGCCAAAATACTCTGTTCTGCAGCTGAGAAGTCACCACTGGGGCCAACTGAGTCAGAAAGGAATAGACCAGCAAGGCCTCCTAGTAAGTATTTCAGCGTGAACAGGGTTTCATTGTTCTTTAATCGTGAAATAACTGGGCACGGAAGAGCTGCTGCTGCTTACGTAAAGAGGCTTCCCCTGGCCTTCCCTGTGGCTGCTAGCCGCTGGCATCGGCCTTCCGATGTGAAACACACACCTGTGCGTTTGCTCTTTGGCATTTGAAGAGTTCTGATAAAGCAAAACTTCACCAGCTTTGGTCCGCTTTGATGGCCTCCTGGTACATTTCCATCAGAAGCAGGAATAAGGTAGTTCAGCTTTGAATCTAACCAAATATTGACCAGCCCAAAAGTAGGCAGAGGTCGGGAACGTGAAGGCAGACTGTAAAGCAACACATAATGCAAGTTCTAAATCTTTCCTCCACGAAACAAAAGTGCAGGCAGACTGTAAAGCAACACATAATGCAAGTTCTAAACCTTTCCTCCACGAAACAAAAGCGCATGTCGTATGAAGGGTAGAGGAGGCATGCCTCGTTCGAGAAGGAAGCCACTGTCATGCTAAGCTTTTCACACAGACCGGTTGCTTTCTTGCTCCTTGGCTTAGTTCACCGGTTGAACGGGCACGTTTGTAGCTGCGACACCACTAGGGTGCCAACATACGTAGCAGCTACGCTGCATCTCATGAAGCATTTCTGGACCCAGAAGGTCATGCGTTCTGGTGGCCTGCGGCAGCATAAGAGGCACCAAGAATTCCCTCATAGGAAATCTCCATTTTCTAAAACATTTTATACCGGATTTCCGTGGTGCAAAAATCACTCCCTCCAGGAAGGACTTGCAGCAAGAACTCTCTTGCCTCGCAGAGCCGTGTTTTCCTTGTAAATGGAAACTCATATACGGTTCTGTAATCCTAAGAAAGCTGGTGGTAAACCTAAATCTGCTCTCCTGTGTAGCGTAAAACCTTCGTGTTCCTGCCGTCTGCTGAACACGAGGAAGGCCTACACTTGTGTATTTAAACAAATCAGAAGAGTGCCACGGAGAACCGATTGACAAGAACATATTTACCCTGGGTTTTTGTACAGATTGCATTTGTATGGCTTTGCTTCGGAGAAGATAAAAGAAACACCAGGTTCCACAACTAGCGTATGACCTGTGCTTTGCCTTTCCTTTGCCTTTTAGAGTCACCCTTCTTCCAACACCCCATTATTATATGCAGTCGCCCTATTAGGATGTGTGCTGAATCGTGTTCCTAACACGGCCTAAATAAAGAATTTCACTCCTCCGCTCTTGTTTTCAACTCCCATCCTCTACTCACCGTTGCATATTGAGTTCCTTTAGCTACGGCAACAAAAGCAAAACTGCGTCAGTTTATCATTTACGCCACCTTCACTAGCCACCCAGCTGTAGCTTTGGCAAGAATTCATCTCTACTGCCAACAAAGTGCAGTGTTCTCGCAAAAACACAGCACTGAGTCTGCAAGCAAACCCTTTAACTACGGCGGATCTGGGCTGGGGGTATGCTTTTAAACACGCGCTAAATAGCCCACTATTAATTTAGACAAATCAGATTCCGATTTGATGGTGCTGCGTTGACATCCATTCGCTACCGAGACCTACCTAATGACTACCACTACCTAACCACAAGCTGAAGGTGCCGCTAAGTGCAGGGATGCTTCTCCTGACGTACCATTCCAAGTATGTACGTTTGCCACGGATGGAAACACCCTGCTTGGGCAAAGCATCCTCTTCTCCAAAGCCTGCTGGCCTGCAAGCTTTGGAGAGCACTAGAGAATGTCCCGTCGCAATATACCCTGCGGAGTTTGGGCCTTCGAGACATGTTGTTGGGTTGCTGTAGGCTCTTGGAGCCTGCAGAAGCTAGGGCAGGATTGGACTCTGCGCTTTCAATACTGCATGGGGCTTTAAGCCATGGAAGGCAAAGTTGACCCCACCCTCCACCCCCCGCTTCCCTGCCGAAACACCTGGGGTCTCACAGACAACTTACAACACTCTGAAAAGAAGACACCTGGACACAAGCGTTCTCAGATTATCTGTATCAGTGACACAGGACTCCACACCGCATAAACACAGCCACGATGTGCAGGTCACTTCTTCCCTCATCTTCCCTGCTAACAGGAACTGTCCGCCTTCCGACCTTGAAAGGCGCAAACAACCCCTCCCCAGAACTCTCGGCTAACCCCACTCCCGCTCCCTGGATTTACAGTTTCAAGCCCCTTTGATCCCGCGTGATGCGCAGCAGGAGCACCTCCTTCCACTCGGCTACCGAGCACCGCAGTAGGCACAGCTGCTGCTACCACTGATGCTGATGCTGCCACTGCCATCGCTGCCGCCGCTCCACAGGCCTACACCTCCGGCATGCAGCTCTTCCAAGCCGCTGGATTACAGCCTTGGGCGGTCTACGTACCGGGCTGGGGAAAGGGCTGTGCATAAAGGGCAGAACCACGCTGCCCATCGGCCCGCCAGGAAGTGGGATGGGCCAGGACAGGAAATCCCTCCCACCTACCTACATAGGGAGGCGCCATTTTCTTTCTGTCCGCATTCCACACTGAGGAGCCGCCATTTTGTGAAGCTTCGTAATCCACGTGTTTTGGCATCGCTCTGTGATTGGCTCGGTGCGTGTGTTTTTTTTTATACACTCTCATCTTCTCAGGTCTCCCTCAGATTGGCTGCCCGCTTCCTCTGGACCAGGAAGTGCTCAGCTGTAAAAACATATACATTTCTATACAACTGGACCAGATGTAGGTGCCCAAGTGCTGGCACCGGGGGGCCGCCGACGGCCTCTGAGGAAAAGCCGGGGCAGCCCTGTGCTGGACAAAGCTGGTTCCAGCCAGCTCTGGCAGCACCGTCACAGGGCACAGCTGAACCCGGCAGCCAAGACGGCAGCGCCTAAGGGAAACCATAGTAAAGGAAGGGCAAAAAAGGACAAAACGCTGCCCAGCAGTGCGGAGTGAGGAAGAAAAAGTGTGAGAAACAGAGCCGTGAACACCGGGGTGTGAGGAGAACAAGGAGGAGGAGCGGGAGGAAGAGAAGCAGGAGGAGGAGGAAGAAAAGGAGAAGGAGCAGGAAGGGAGCAGAAGGTCTTCCAGGCACTGGAGCTGAGGCTGCTCTGCAGCGCAGCCCGTAAAAGGAGAACAGAGGGAGAGGGTCGATATGCCCCGAGGGAAGCTGCGGCCTGCGGGGAGCCAGCACAGGAGCCGTGAGAAACAGCCTAACCGTGAACATCTTCCCCGCACCACTTCTGTGCTCCGGTTTCTAGTGCTGAGCATAACGTCATAACGTACGGGACATCCCTTTCGACCCAGCTGTGGTCAGCTGTCCTGCCTGGGTCCCCTCCCAGCTTCTTGTGCACCCCTAGCCTGCTGACAGGCAGGGCAGCATGACGAGCAGAAAAGGCCTCGACTCCGTGCAAGCGCTGCTCAGCAACAACTACAACATCGATGTGTTCTCAGCACTAAAGATCATGGAATCACGGAACAGTTTGCGTTGGAAAGGACTTTAAAGATCATCTCAGTCCAACCTCCCTGCCATGGCCACAGACTCATTCTGCTAGACCAGGTTGCTCAAAGCCCCACCAGCCTACTCCAGTGACTCGCCACCCTCTGAGTAAAGAACTTTCTGCGAATGTCGGATCTATATCTACCCTCTTTCAGTTTAAAGCCGTTAACGCCTAGTCCTATCACTGCACTCTCAGATGAAGAGTCCCTCCCCAGCTTTCATGAAGGCCCCCTATAGGTATGGGAAAGCCACTATAAGGTCTCCCCAGAGGGTTCTCTTCTCCAGACTCAACAACCCCAAGTCCCTCAGCCTGTCTTCGTAAGAGAGATGCTCCAGCCCCTTGATCGTCCTTCGTGGCCCTCCTCTGGCCTCTGCCCAATTTCAGAGTGTCTGCTCTGGAATACAGACAAATGCCGTTGGTTCTGACACCAAAAAGCACATCCTTGGGGACCAGTGGTGCGTTTGACTATGAACTCTGAAGGCTCCCCCTCTCGTTTTGTAATAGCGACCCACTCATGCTCCCGCATAAAGCTCGGAGCATTCCAGTCATTGGTGTAATAGCACTTGATACAGACATGGAAAAAACACCCATCCGATTCAAAAGCTCTCAGCACCCCATCAACACCTGCATTGCCTTCCAAGAAGTATGATCCCATTTGATACTCATCACCTTGCAATGCAGAGGTGCTCTCCAGGGTTTGGGCCAGACTACAGGGTCAGGCACTCCTCTGCTTGAGGAGTGTCAAAAAGGGACAACGCAGACTCTTCTGCTGTGCCCCACAGTCTCTCCTCCCACCCTTCCAAAAGTGGTCTCATCGCAAAGAGAGCCGGATGAGTTGCATACTCCAGGGACTGTGACGTGCTCACCGCAAGACCTTATAGGTAACATGCGGAGTCATTTCTCTGACATTTTTATTCCACAGGGATCGATTCAGAACAATGGTGAATGTCTTGGGAGAAGCCCTTGGTACGGGGAGAGTGGAGAAGCTCTCTGAACAGGAGCTGGAGCTGGTGGATGTCAACCTTTCTGCCTCGCAAACAAAATTACTCTGAAGCCAGTAGCTTTAGAACTGCCTCCTCATAAATGGGCATCAATAGCTCCAACAGCCCTACCTGATCTTCTCGGGAGTAGCACAGCATTCCACATCTCCCCTGCATTACAAAACACCACTACAAAATCCCTTTCCACATCTTTGCCCCCTAAACACCCTGCACGGTACCAGACACCTCCTGTAACATGGTCACGTGCCAAAATACTCTGTTCTGCAGCTGAGAAGTCACCACTGGGGCCAACTGAGTCAGAAAGGAATAGACCAGCAAGGCCTCCTAGTAAGTATTTCAGCGTGAACAGGGTTTCATTGTTCTTTAATCGTGAAATAACTGGGCATGGAAGAGCTGCTGCTGCTTACGTAAAGAGGCTTCCCCTGGCCTTCCCTGTGGCTGCTAGCCGCTGGCATCGGCCTTCCGATGTGAAACACACACCTGTGCGTTTGCTCTTTGGCATTTGAAGAGTTCTGATAAAGCAAAACTTCACCAGCTTTGGTCCGCTTTGATGGCCTCCTGGTACATTTCCATCAGAAGCAGGAATAAGGTAGTTCAGCTTTGAATCTAACCAAATATTGACCAGCCCAAAAGTAGGCAGAGGTCGGGAACGTGAAGGCAGACTGTAAAGCAACACATAATGCAAGTTCTAAATCTTTCCTCCACGAAACAAAAGTGCAGGCAGACTGTAAAGCAACACATAATGCAAGTTCTAAACCTTTCCTCCACGAAACAAAAGCGCATGTCGTATGAAGGGTAGAGGAGGCATGCCTCGTTCGAGAAGGAAGCCACTGTCATGCTAAGCTTTTCACACAGACCGGTTGCTTTCTTGCTCCTTGGCTTAGTTCACCGGTTGAACGGGCACGTTTGTAGCTGCGACACCACTAGGGTGCCAACATACGTAGCAGCTACGCTGCATCTCATGAAGCATTTCTGGACCCAGAAGGTCATGCGTTCTGGTGGCCTGCGGCAGCATAAGAGGCACCAAGAATTCCCTCATAGGAAATCTCCATTTTCTAAAACATTTTATACCGGATTTCCGTGGTGCAAAAATCACTCCCTCCAGGAAGGACTTGCAGCAAGAACTCTCTTGCCTCGCAGAGCCGTGTTTTCCTTGTAAATGGAAACTCATATACGGTTCTGTAATCCTAAGAAAGCTGGTGGTAAACCTAAATCTGCTCTCCTGTGTAGCGTAAAACCTTCGTGTTCCTGCCGTCTGCTGAACACGAGGAAGGCCTACACTTGTGTATTTAAACAAATCAGAAGAGTGCCACGGAGAACCGATTGACAAGAACATATTTACCCTGGGTTTTTGTACAGATTGCATTTGTATGGCTTTGCTTCGGAGAAGATAAAAGAAACACCAGGTTCCACAACTAGCGTATGACCTGTGCTTTGCCTTTCCTTTGCCTTTTAGAGTCACCCTTCTTCCAACACCCCATTATTATATGCAGTCGCCCTATTAGGATGTGTGCTGAATCGTGTTCCTAACATGGCCTAAATAAAGAATTTCACTCCTCCGCTCTTGTTTTCAACTCCCATCCTCTACTCACCGTTGCATATTGAGTTCCTTTAGCTACGGCAACAAAAGCAAAACTGCGTCAGTTTATCATTTACGCCACCTTCACTAGCCACCCAGCTGTAGCTTTGGCAAGAATTCATCTCTACTGCCAACAAAGTGCAGTGTTCTCGCAAAAACACAGCACTGAGTCTGCAAGCAAACCCTTTAACTACGGCGGATCTGGGCTGGGGGTATGCTTTTAAACACGCGCTAAATAGCCCACTATTAATTTAGACAAATCAGATTCCGATTTGATGGTGCTGCGTTGACATCCATTCGCTACCGAGACCTACCTAATGACTACCACTACCTAACCACAAGCTGAAGGTGCCGCTAAGTGCAGGGATGCTTCTCCTGACGTACCATTCCAAGTATGTACGTTTGCCACGGATGGAAACACCCTGCTTGGGCAAAGCATCCTCTTCTCCAAAGCCTGCTGGCCTGCAAGCTTTGGAGAGCACTAGAGAATGTCCCGTCGCAATATACCCTGCGGAGTTTGGGCCTTCGAGACATGTTGTTGGGTTGCTGTAGGCTCTTGGAGCCTGCAGAAGCTAGGGCAGGATTGGACTCTGCGCTTTCAATACTGCATGGGGCTTTAAGCCATGGAAGGCAAAGTTGACCCCACCCTCCACCCCCCGCTTCCCTGCCGAAACACCTGGGGTCTCACAGACAACTTACAACACTCTGAAAAGAAGACACCTGGACACAAGCGTTCTCAGATTATCTGTATCAGTGACACAGGACTCCACACCGCATAAACACAGCCACGATGTGCAGGTCACTTCTTCCCTCATCTTCCCTGCTAACAGGAACTGTCCGCCTTCCGACCTTGAAAGGCGCAAACAACCCCTCCCAGAACTCTCGGCTAACCCCACTCCCGCTCCCTGGATTTACAGTTTCAAGCCCCTTTGATCCCGCGTGATGCGCAGCAGGAGCACCTCCTTCCACTCGGCTACCGAGCACCGCAGTAGGCACAGCTGCTGCTACCACTGATGCTGATGCTGCCACTGCCATCGCTGCCGCCGCTCCACAGGCCTACACCTCCGGCATGCAGCTCTTCCAAGCCGCTGGATTACAGCCTTGGGCGGTCTACGTACCGGGCTGGGGAAAGGGCTGTGCATAAAGGGCAGAACCACGCTGCCCATCGGCCCGCCAGGAAGTGGGATGGGCCAGGACAGGAAATCCCTCCCACCTACCTACATAGGGAGGCGCCATTTTCTTTCTGTCCGCATTCCACACTGAGGAGCCGCCATTTTGTGAAGCTTCGTAATCCACGTGTTTTGGCATCGCTCTGTGATTGGCTCGGTGCGTGTGTTTTTTTTTATACACTCTCATCTTCTCAGGTCTCCCTCAGATTGGCTGCCCGCTTCCTCTGGACCAGGAAGTGCTCAGCTGTAAAAACATATACATTTCTATACAACTGGACCAGATGTAGGTGCCCAAGTGCTGGCACCGGGGGGCCGCCGACGGCCTCTGAGGAAAAGCCGGGGCAGCCCTGTGCTGGACAAAGCTGGTTCCAGCCAGCTCTGGCAGCACCGTCACAGGGCACAGCTGAACCCGGCAGCCAAGACGGCAGCGCCTAAGGGAAACCATAGTAAAGGAAGGGCAAAAAAGGACAAAACGCTGCCCAGCAGTGCGGAGTGAGGAAGAAAAAGTGTGAGAAACAGAGCCGTGAACACCGGGGTGTGAGGAGAACAAGGAGGAGGAGCGGGAGGAAGAGAAGCAGGAGGAGGAGGAAGAAAAGGAGAAGGAGCAGGAACGGAGCAGAAGGTCTTCCAGGCACTGGAGCTGAGGCTGCTCTGCAGCGCAGCCCGTAAAAGGAGAACAGAGGGAGAGGGTCGATATGCCCCGAGGGAAGCTGCGGCCTGCGGGGAGCCAGCACAGGAGCCGTGAGAAACAGCCTAACCGTGAACATCTTCCCCGCACCACTTCTGTGCTCCGGTTTCTAGTGCTGAGCATAACGTCATAACGTACGGGACATCCCTTTCGACCCAGCTGTGGTCAGCTGTCCTGCCTGGGTCCCCTCCCAGCTTCTTGTGCACCCCTAGCCTGCTGACAGGCAGGGCAGCATGACGAGCAGAAAAGGCCTCGACTCCGTGCAAGCGCTGCTCAGCAACAACTACAACATCGATGTGTTCTCAGCACTAAAGATCATGGAATCACGGAACAGTTTGCGTTGGAAAGGACTTTAAAGATCATCTCAGTCCAACCTCCCTGCCATGGCCACAGACTCATTCTGCTAGACCAGGTTGCTCAAAGCCCCACCAGCCTACTCCAGTGACTCGCCACCCTCTGAGTAAAGAACTTTCTGCGAATGTCGGATCTATATCTACCCTCTTTCAGTTTAAAGCCGTTAACGCCTAGTCCTATCACTGCACTCTCAGATGAAGAGTCCCTCCCCAGCTTTCATGAAGGCCCCCTATAGGTATGGGAAAGCCACTATAAGGTCTCCCCAGAGGGTTCTCTTCTCCAGACTCAACAACCCCAAGTCCCTCAGCCTGTCTTCGTAAGAGAGATGCTCCAGCCCCTTGATCGTCCTTCGTGGCCCTCCTCTGGCCTCTGCCCAATTTCAGAGTGTCTGCTCTGGAATACAGACAAATGCCGTTGGTTCTGACACCAAAAAGCACATCCTTGGGGACCAGTGGTGCGTTTGACTATGAACTCTGAAGGCTCCCCCTCTCGTTTTGTAATAGCGACCCACTCATGCTCCCGCATAAAGCTCGGAGCATTCCAGTCATTGGTGTGGTAGCACTTGATACAGACATGGAAAAAACACCCATCCGATTCAAAAGCTCTCAGCACCCCATCAACACCTGCATTGCCTTCCAAGAAGTATGATCCCATTTGATACTCATCACCTTGCAATGCAGAGGTGCTCTCCAGGGTTTGGGCCAGACTACAGGGTCAGGCACTCCTCTGCTTGAGGAGTGTCAAAAAGGGACAACGCAGACTCTTCTGCTGTGCCCCACAGTCTCTCCTCCCACCCTTCCAAAAGTGGTCTCATCGCAAAGAGAGCCGGATGAGTTGCATACTCCAGGGACTGTGACGTGCTCACCGCAAGACCTTATAGGTAACATGCGGAGTCATTTCTCTGACATTTTTATTCCACAGGGATCGATTCAGAACAATGGTGAATGTCTTGGGAGAAGCCCTTGGTACGGGGAGAGTGGAGAAGCTCTCTGAACAGGAGCTGGAGCTGGTGGATGTCAACCTTTCTGCCTCGCAAACAAAATTACTCTGAAGCCAGTAGCTTTAGAACTGCCTCCTCATAAATGGGCATCAATAGCTCCAACAGCCCTACCTGATCTTCTCGGGAGTAGCACAGCATTCCACATCTCCCCTGCATTACAAAACACCACTACAAAATCCCTTTCCACATCTTTGCCCCCTAAACACCCTGCACGGTACCAGACACCTCCTGTAACATGGTCACGTGCCAAAATACTCTGTTCTGCAGCTGAGAAGTCACCACTGGGGCCAACTGAGTCAGAAAGGAATAGACCAGCAAGGCCTCCTAGTAAGTATTTCAGCGTGAACAGGGTTTCATTGTTCTTTAATCGTGAAATAACTGGGCACGGAAGAGCTGCTGCTGCTTACGTAAAGAGGCTTCCCCTGGCCTTCCCTGTGGCTGCTAGCCGCTGGCATCGGCCTTCCGATGTGAAACACACACCTGTGCGTTTGCTCTTTGGCATTTGAAGAGTTCTGATAAAGCAAAACTTCACCAGCTTTGGTCCGCTTTGATGGCCTCCTGGTACATTTCCATCAGAAGCAGGAATAAGGTAGTTCAGCTTTGAATCTAACCAAATATTGACCAGCCCAAAAGTAGGCAGAGGTCGGGAACGTGAAGGCAGACTGTAAAGCAACACATAATGCAAGTTCTAAATCTTTCCTCCACGAAACAAAAGTGCAGGCAGACTGTAAAGCAACACATAATGCAAGTTCTAAACCTTTCCTCCACGAAACAAAAGCGCATGTCGTATGAAGGGTAGAGGAGGCATGCCTCGTTCGAGAAGGAAGCCACTGTCATGCTAAGCTTTTCACACAGACCGGTTGCTTTCTTGCTCCTTGGCTTAGTTCACCGGTTGAACGGGCACGTTTGTAGCTGCGACACCACTAGGGTGCCAACATACGTAGCAGCTACGCTGCATCTCATGAAGCATTTCTGGACCCAGAAGGTCATGCGTTCTGGTGGCCTGCGGCAGCATAAGAGGCACCAAGAATTCCCTCATAGGAAATCTCCATTTTCTAAAACATTTTATACCGGATTTCCGTGGTGCAAAAATCACTCCCTCCAGGAAGGACTTGCAGCAAGAACTCTCTTGCCTCGCAGAGCCGTGTTTTCCTTGTAAATGGAAACTCATATACGGTTCTGTAATCCTAAGAAAGCTGGTGGTAAACCTAAATCTGCTCTCCTGTGTAGCGTAAAACCTTCGTGTTCCTGCCGTCTGCTGAACACGAGGAAGGCCTACACTTGTGTATTTAAACAAATCAGAAGAGTGCCACGGAGAACCGATTGACAAGAACATATTTACCCTGGGTTTTTGTACAGATTGCATTTGTATGGCTTTGCTTCGGAGAAGATAAAAGAAACACCAGGTTCCACAACTAGCGTATGACCTGTGCTTTGCCTTTCCTTTGCCTTTTAGAGTCACCCTTCTTCCAACACCCCATTATTATATGCAGTCGCCCTATTAGGATGTGTGCTGAATCGTGTTCCTAACACGGCCTAAATAAAGAATTTCACTCCTCCGCTCTTGTTTTCAACTCCCATCCTCTACTCACCGTTGCATATTGAGTTCCTTTAGCTACGGCAACAAAAGCAAAACTGCGTCAGTTTATCATTTACGCCACCTTCACTAGCCACCCAGCTGTAGCTTTGGCAAGAATTCATCTCTACTGCCAACAAAGTGCAGTGTTCTCGCAAAAACACAGCACTGAGTCTGCAAGCAAACCCTTTAACTACGGCGGATCTGGGCTGGGGGTATGCTTTTAAACACGCGCTAAATAGCCCACTATTAATTTAGACAAATCAGATTCCGATTTGATGGTGCTGCGTTGACATCCATTCGCTACCGAGACCTACCTAATGACTACCACTACCTAACCACAAGCTGAAGGTGCCGCTAAGTGCAGGGATGCTTCTCCTGACGTACCATTCCAAGTATGTACGTTTGCCACGGATGGAAACACCCTGCTTGGGCAAAGCATCCTCTTCTCCAAAGCCTGCTGGCCTGCAAGCTTTGGAGAGCACTAGAGAATGTCCCGTCGCAATATACCCTGCGGAGTTTGGGCCTTCGAGACATGTTGTTGGGTTGCTGTAGGCTCTTGGAGCCTGCAGAAGCTAGGGCAGGATTGGACTCTGCGCTTTCAATACTGCATGGGGCTTTAAGCCATGGAAGGCAAAGTTGACCCCACCCTCCACCCCCCGCTTCCCTGCCGAAACACCTGGGGTCTCACAAACAACTTACAACACTCTGAAAAGAAGACACCTGGACACAAGCGTTCTCAGATTATCTGTATCAGTGACACAGGACTCCACACCGCATAAACACAGCCACGATGTGCAGGTCACTTCTTCCCTCATCTTCCCTGCTAACAGGAACTGTCCGCCTTCCGACCTTGAAAGGCGCAAACAACCCCTCCCAGAACTCTCGGCTAACCCCACTCCCGCTCCCTGGATTTACAGTTTCAAGCCCCTTTGATCCCGCGTGATGCGCAGCAGGAGCACCTCCTTCCACTCGGCTACCGAGCACCGCAGTAGGCACAGCTGCTGCTACCACTGATGCTGATGCTGCCACTGCCATCGCTGCCGCCGCTCCACAGGCCTACACCTCCGGCATGCAGCTCTTCCAAGCCGCTGGATTACAGCCTTGGGCGGTCTACGTACCGGGCTGGGGAAAGGGCTGTGCATAAAGGGCAGAACCACGCTGCCCATCGGCCCGCCAGGAAGTGGGATGGGCCAGGACAGGAAATCCCTCCCACCTACCTACATAGGGAGGCGCCATTTTCTTTCTGTCCGCATTCCACACTGAGGAGCCGCCATTTTGTGAAGCTTCGTAATCCACGTGTTTTGGCATCGCTCTGTGATTGGCTCGGTGCGTGTGGTTTTTTTTATACACTCTCATCTTCTCAGGTCTCCCTCAGATTGGCTGCCCGCTTCCTCTGGACCAGGAAGTGCTCAGCTGTAAAAACATATACATTTCTATACAACTGGACCAGATGTAGGTGCCCAAGTGCTGGCACCGGGGGGCCGCCGACGGCCTCTGAGGAAAAGCCGGGGCAGCCCTGTGCTGGACAAAGCTGGTTCCAGCCAGCTCTGGCAGCACCGTCACAGGGCACAGCTGAACCCGGCAGCCAAGACGGCAGCGCCTAAGGGAAACCATAGTAAAGGAAGGGCAAAAAAGGACAAAACGCTGCCCAGCAGTGCGGAGTGAGGAAGAAAAAGTGTGAGAAACAGAGCCGTGAACACCGGGGTGTGAGGAGAACAAGGAGGAGGAGCGGGAGGAAGAGAAGCAGGAGGAGGAGGAAGAAAAGGAGAAGGAGCAGGAAGGGAGCAGAAGGTCTTCCAGGCACTGGAGCTGAGGCTGCTCTGCAGCGCAGCCCGTAAAAGGAGAACAGAGGGAGAGGGTCGATATGCCCCGAGGGAAGCTGCGGCCTGCGGGGAGCCAGCACAGGAGCCGTGAGAAACAGCCTAACCGTGAACATCTTCCCCGCACCACTTCTGTGCTCCGGTTTCTAGTGCTGAGCATAACGTCATAACGTACGGGACATCCCTTTCGACCCAGCTGTGGTCAGCTGTCCTGCCTGGGTCCCCTCCCAGCTTCTTGTGCACCCCTAGCCTGCTGACAGGCAGGGCAGCATGACGAGCAGAAAAGGCCTCGACTCCGTGCAAGCGCTGCTCAGCAACAACTACAACATCGATGTGTTCTCAGCACTAAAGATCATGGAATCACGGAACAGTTTGTGTTGGAAAGGACTTTAAAGATCATCTCAGTCCAACCTCCCTGCCATGGCCACAGACTCATTCTGCTAGACCAGGTTGCTCAAAGCCCCACCAGCCTACTCCAGTGACTCGCCACCCTCTGAGTAAAGAACTTTCTGCGAATGTCGGATCTATATCTACCCTCTTTCAGTTTAAAGCCGTTAACGCCTAGTCCTATCACTGCACTCTCAGATGAAGAGTCCCTCCCCAGCTTTCATGAAGGCCCCCTATAGGTATGGGAAAGCCACTATAAGGTCTCCCCAGAGGGTTCTCTTCTCCAGACTCAACAACCCCAAGTCCCTCAGCCTGTCTTCGTAAGAGAGATGCTCCAGCCCCTTGATCGTCCTTCGTGGCCCTCCTCTGGCCTCTGCCCAATTTCAGAGTGTCTGCTCTGGAATACAGACAAATGCCGTTGGTTCTGACACCAAAAAGCACATCCTTGGGGACCAGTGGTGCGTTTGACTATGAACTCTGAAGGCTCCCCCTCTCGTTTTGTAATAGCGACCCACTCATGCTCCCGCATAAAGCTCGGAGCATTCCAGTCATTGGTGTGGTAGCACTTGATACAGACATGGAAAAAACACCCATCCGATTCAAAAGCTCTCAGCACCCCATCAACACCTGCATTGCCTTCCAAGAAGTATGATCCCATTTGATACTCATCACCTTGCAATGCAGAGGTGCTCTCCAGGGTTTGGGCCAGACTACAGGGTCAGGCACTCCTCTGCTTGAGGAGTGTCAAAAAGGGACAACGCAGACTCTTCTGCTGTGCCCCACAGTCTCTCCTCCCACCCTTCCAAAAGTGGTCTCATCGCAAAGAGAGCCGGATGAGTTGCATACTCCAGGGACTGTGACGTGCTCACCGCAAGACCTTATAGGTAACATGCGGAGTCATTTCTCTGACATTTTTATTCCACAGGGATCGATTCAGAACAATGGTGAATGTCTTGGGAGAAGCCCTTGGTACGGGGAGAGTGGAGAAGCTCTCTGAACAGGAGCTGGAGCTGGTGGATGTCAACCTTTCTGCCTCGCAAACAAAATTACTCTGAAGCCAGTAGCTTTAGAACTGCCTCCTCATAAATGGGCATCAATAGCTCCAACAGCCCTACCTGATCTTCTCGGGAGTAGCACAGCATTCCACATCTCCCCTGCATTACAAAACACCACTACAAAATCCCTTTCCACATCTTTGCCCCCTAAACACCCTGCACGGTACCAGACACCTCCTGTAACATGGTCACGTGCCAAAATACTCTGTTCTGCAGCTGAGAAGTCACCACTGGGGCCAACTGAGTCAGAAAGGAATAGACCAGCAAGGCCTCCTAGTAAGTATTTCAGCGTGAACAGGGTTTCATTGTTCTTTAATCGTGAAATAACTGGGCATGGAAGAGCTGCTGCTGCTTACGTAAAGAGGCTTCCCCTGGCCTTCCCTGTGGCTGCTAGCCGCTGGCATCGGCCTTCCGATGTGAAACACACACCTGTGCGTTTGCTCTTTGGCATTTGAAGAGTTCTGATAAAGCAAAACTTCACCAGCTTTGGTCCGCTTTGATGGCCTCCTGGTACATTTCCATCAGAAGCAGGAATAAGGTAGTTCAGCTTTGAATCTAACCAAATATTGACCAGCCCAAAAGTAGGCAGAGGTCGGGAACGTGAAGGCAGACTGTAAAGCAACACATAATGCAAGTTCTAAATCTTTCCTCCACGAAACAAAAGTGCAGGCAGACTGTAAAGCAACACATAATGCAAGTTCTAAACCTTTCCTCCACGAAACAAAAGCGCATGTCGTATGAAGGGTAGAGGAGGCATGCCTCGTTCGAGAAGGAAGCCACTGTCATGCTAAGCTTTTCACACAGACCGGTTGCTTTCTTGCTCCTTGGCTTAGTTCACCGGTTGAACGGGCACGTTTGTAGCTGCGACACCACTAGGGTGCCAACATACGTAGCAGCTACGCTGCATCTCATGAAGCATTTCTGGACCCAGAAGGTCATGCGTTCTGGTGGCCTGCGGCAGCATAAGAGGCACCAAGAATTCCCTCATAGGAAATCTCCATTTTCTAAAACATTTTATACCGGATTTCCGTGGTGCAAAAATCACTCCCTCCAGGAAGGACTTGCAGCAAGAACTCTCTTGCCTCGCAGAGCCGTGTTTTCCTTGTAAATGGAAACTCATATACGGTTCTGTAATCCTAAGAAAGCTGGTGGTAAACCTAAATCTGCTCTCCTGTGTAGCGTAAAACCTTCGTGTTCCTGCCGTCTGCTGAACACGAGGAAGGCCTACACTTGTGTATTTAAACAAATCAGAAGAGTGCCACGGAGAACCGATTGACAAGAACATATTTACCCTGGGTTTTTGTACAGATTGCATTTGTATGGCTTTGCTTCGGAGAAGATAAAAGAAACACCAGGTTCCACAACTAGCGTATGACCTGTGCTTTGCCTTTCCTTTGCCTTTTAGAGTCACCCTTCTTCCAACACCCCATTATTATATGCAGTCGCCCTATTAGGATGTGTGCTGAATCGTGTTCCTAACACGGCCTAAATAAAGAATTTCACTCCTCCGCTCTTGTTTTCAACTCCCATCCTCTACTCACCGTTGCATATTGAGTTCCTTTAGCTACGGCAACAAAAGCAAAACTGCGTCAGTTTATCATTTACGCCACCTTCACTAGCCACCCAGCTGTAGCTTTGGCAAGAATTCATCTCTACTGCCAACAAAGTGCAGTGTTCTCGCAAAAACACAGCACTGAGTCTGCAAGCAAACCCTTTAACTACGGCGGATCTGGGCTGGGGGTATGCTTTTAAACACGCGCTAAATAGCCCACTATTAATTTAGACAAATCAGATTCCGATTTGATGGTGCTGCGTTGACATCCATTCGCTACCGAGACCTACCTAATGACTACCACTACCTAACCACAAGCTGAAGGTGCCGCTAAGTGCAGGGATGCTTCTCCTGACGTACCATTCCAAGTATGTACGTTTGCCACGGATGGAAACACCCTGCTTGGGCAAAGCATCCTCTTCTCCAAAGCCTGCTGGCCTGCAAGCTTTGGAGAGCACTAGAGAATGTCCCGTCGCAATATACCCTGCGGAGTTTGGGCCTTCAAGACATGTTGTTGGGTTGCTGTAGGCTCTTGGAGCCTGCAGAAGCTAGGGCAGGATTGGACTCTGCGCTTTCAATACTGCATGGGGCTTTAAGCCATGGAAGGCAAAGTTGACCCCACCCTCCACCCCCCGCTTCCCTGCCGAAACACCTGGGGTCTCACAGACAACTTACAACACTCTGAAAAGAAGACACCTGGACACAAGCGTTCTCAGATTATCTGTATCAGTGACACAGGACTCCACACCGCATAAACACAGCCACGATGTGCAGGTCACTTCTTCCCTCATCTTCCCTGCTAACAGGAACTGTCCGCCTTCCGACCTTGAAAGGCGCAAACAACCCCTCCCCAGAACTCTCGGCTAACCCCACTCCCGCTCCCTGGATTTACAGTTTCAAGCCCCTTTGATCCCGCGTGATGCGCAGCAGGAGCACCTCCTTCCACTCGGCTACCGAGCACCGCAGTAGGCACAGCTGCTGCTACCACTGATGCTGATGCTGCCACTGCCATCGCTGCCGCCGCTCCACAGGCCTACACCTCCGGCATGCAGCTCTTCCAAGCCGCTGGATTACAGCCTTGGGCGGTCTACGTACCGGGCTGGGGAAAGGGCTGTGCATAAAGGGCAGAACCACGCTGCCCATCGGCCCGCCAGGAAGTGGGATGGGCCAGGACAGGAAATCCCTCCCACCTACCTACATAGGGAGGCGCCATTTTCTTTCTGTCCGCATTCCACACTGAGGAGCCGCCATTTTGTGAAGCTTCGTAATCCACGTGTTTTGGCATCGCTCTGTGATTGGCTCGGTGCGTGTGTTTTTTTTTATACACTCTCATCTTCTCAGGTCTCCCTCAGATTGGCTGCCCGCTTCCTCTGGACCAGGAAGTGCTCAGCTGTAAAAACATATACATTTCTATACAACTGGACCAGATGTAGGTGCCCAAGTGCTGGCACCGGGGGGCCGCCGACGGCCTCTGAGGAAAAGCCGGGGCAGCCCTGTGCTGGACAAAGCTGGTTCCAGCCAGCTCTGGCAGCACCGTCACAGGGCACAGCTGAACCCGGCAGCCAAGACGGCAGCGCCTAAGGGAAACCATAGTAAAGGAAGGGCAAAAAAGGACAAAACGCTGCCCAGCAGTGCGGAGTGAGGAAGAAAAAGTGTGAGAAACAGAGCCGTGAACACCGGGGTGTGAGGAGAACAAGGAGGAGGAGCGGGAGGAAGAGAAGCAGGAGGAGGAGGAAGAAAAGGAGAAGGAGCAGGAAGGGAGCAGAAGGTCTTCCAGGCACTGGAGCTGAGGCTGCTCTGCAGCGCAGCCCGTAAAAGGAGAACAGAGGGAGAGGGTCGATATGCCCCGAGGGAAGCTGCGGCCTGCGGGGAGCCAGCACAGGAGCCGTGAGAAACAGCCTAACCGTGAACATCTTCCCCGCACCACTTCTGTGCTCCGGTTTCTAGTGCTGAGCATAACGTCATAACGTACGGGACATCCCTTTCGACCCAGCTGTGGTCAGCTGTCCTGCCTGGGTCCCCTCCCAGCTTCTTGTGCACCCCTAGCCTGCTGACAGGCAGGGCAGCATGACGAGCAGAAAAGGCCTCGACTCCGTGCAAGCGCTGCTCAGCAACAACTACAACATCGATGTGTTCTCAGCACTAAAGATCATGGAATCACGGAACAGTTTGCGTTGGAAAGGACTTTAAAGATCATCTCAGTCCAACCTCCCTGCCATGGCCACAGACTCATTCTGCTAGACCAGGTTGCTCAAAGCCCCACCAGCCTACTCCAGTGACTCGCCACCCTCTGAGTAAAGAACTTTCTGCGAATGTCGGATCTATATCTACCCTCTTTCAGTTTAAAGCCGTTAACGCCTAGTCCTATCACTGCACTCTCAGATGAAGAGTCCCTCCCCAGCTTTCATGAAGGCCCCCTATAGGTATGGGAAAGCCACTATAAGGTCTCCCCAGAGGGTTCTCTTCTCCAGACTCAACAACCCCAAGTCCCTCAGCCTGTCTTCGTAAGAGAGATGCTCCAGCCCCTTGATCGTCCTTCGTGGCCCTCCTCTGGCCTCTGCCCAATTTCAGAGTGTCTGCTCTGGAATACAGACAAATGCCGTTGGTTCTGACACCAAAAAGCACATCCTTGGGGACCAGTGGTGCGTTTGACTATGAACTCTGAAGGCTCCCCCTCTCGTTTTGTAATAGCGACCCACTCATGCTCCCGCATAAAGCTCGGAGCATTCCAGTCATTGGTGTGGTAGCACTTGATACAGACATGGAAAAAACACCCATCCGATTCAAAAGCTCTCAGCACCCCATCAACACCTGCATTGCCTTCCAAGAAGTATGATCCCATTTGATACTCATCACCTTGCAATGCAGAGGTGCTCTCCAGGGTTTGGGCCAGACTACAGGGTCAGGCACTCCTCTGCTTGAGGAGTGTCAAAAAGGGACAACGCAGACTCTTCTGCTGTGCCCCACAGTCTCTCCTCCCACCCTTCCAAAAGTGGTCTCATCGCAAAGAGAGCCGGATGAGTTGCATACTCCAGGGACTGTGACGTGCTCACCGCAAGACCTTATAGGTAACATGCGGAGTCATTTCTCTGACATTTTTATTCCACAGGGATCGATTCAGAACAATGGTGAATGTCTTGGGAGAAGCCCTTGGTACGGGGAGAGTGGAGAAGCTCTCTGAACAGGAGCTGGAGCTGGTGGATGTCAACCTTTCTGCCTCGCAAACAAAATTACTCTGAAGCCAGTAGCTTTAGAACTGCCTCCTCATAAATGGGCATCAATAGCTCCAACAGCCCTACCTGATCTTCTCGGGAGTAGCACAGCATTCCACATCTCCCCTGCATTACAAAACACCACTACAAAATCCCTTTCCACATCTTTGCCCCCTAAACACCCTGCACGGTACCAGACACCTCCTGTAACATGGTCACGTGCCAAAATACTCTGTTCTGCAGCTGAGAAGTCACCACTGGGGCCAACTGAGTCAGAAAGGAATAGACCAGCAAGGCCTCCTAGTAAGTATTTCAGCGTGAACAGGGTTTCATTGTTCTTTAATCGTGAAATAACTGGGCACGGAAGAGCTGCTGCTGCTTACGTAAAGAGGCTTCCCCTGGCCTTCCCTGTGGCTGCTAGCCGCTGGCATCGGCCTTCCGATGTGAAACACACACCTGTGCGTTTGCTCTTTGGCATTTGAAGAGTTCTGATAAAGCAAAACTTCACCAGCTTTGGTCCGCTTTGATGGCCTCCTGGTACATTTCCATCAGAAGCAGGAATAAGGTAGTTCAGCTTTGAATCTAACCAAATATTGACCAGCCCAAAAGTAGGCAGAGGTCGGGAACGTGAAGGCAGACTGTAAAGCAACACATAATGCAAGTTCTAAATCTTTCCTCCACGAAACAAAAGTGCAGGCAGACTGTAAAGCAACACATAATGCAAGTTCTAAACCTTTCCTCCACGAAACAAAAGCGCATGTCGTATGAAGGGTAGAGGAGGCATGCCTCGTTCGAGAAGGAAGCCACTGTCATGCTAAGCTTTTCACACAGACCGGTTGCTTTCTTGCTCCTTGGCTTAGTTCACCGGTTGAACGGGCACGTTTGTAGCTGCGACACCACTAGGGTGCCAACATACGTAGCAGCTACGCTGCATCTCATGAAGCATTTCTGGACCCAGAAGGTCATGCGTTCTGGTGGCCTGCGGCAGCATAAGAGGCACCAAGAATTCCCTCATAGGAAATCTCCATTTTCTAAAACATTTTATACCGGATTTCCGTGGTGCAAAAATCACTCCCTCCAGGAAGGACTTGCAGCAAGAACTCTCTTGCCTCGCAGAGCCGTGTTTTCCTTGTAAATGGAAACTCATATACGGTTCTGTAATCCTAAGAAAGCTGGTGGTAAACCTAAATCTGCTCTCCTGTGTAGCGTAAAACCTTCGTGTTCCTGCCGTCTGCTGAACACGAGGAAGGCCTACACTTGTGTATTTAAACAAATCAGAAGAGTGCCACGGAGAACCGATTGACAAGAACATATTTACCCTGGGTTTTTGTACAGATTGCATTTGTATGGCTTTGCTTCGGAGAAGATAAAAGAAACACCAGGTTCCACAACTAGCGTATGACCTGTGCTTTGCCTTTCCTTTGCCTTTTAGAGTCACCCTTCTTCCAACACCCCATTATTATATGCAGTCGCCCTATTAGGATGTGTGCTGAATCGTGTTCCTAACACGGCCTAAATAAAGAATTTCACTCCTCCGCTCTTGTTTTCAACTCCCATCCTCTACTCACCGTTGCATATTGAGTTCCTTTAGCTACGGCAACAAAAGCAAAACTGCGTCAGTTTATCATTTACGCCACCTTCACTAGCCACCCAGCTGTAGCTTTGGCAAGAATTCATCTCTACTGCCAACAAAGTGCAGTGTTCTCGCAAAAACACAGCACTGAGTCTGCAAGCAAACCCTTTAACTACGGCGGATCTGGGCTGGGGGTATGCTTTTAAACACGCGCTAAATAGCCCACTATTAATTTAGACAAATCAGATTCCGATTTGATGGTGCTGCGTTGACATCCATTCGCTACCGAGACCTACCTAATGACTACCACTACCTAACCACAAGCTGAAGGTGCCGCTAAGTGCAGGGATGCTTCTCCTGACGTACCATTCCAAGTATGTACGTTTGCCACGGATGGAAACACCCTGCTTGGGCAAAGCATCCTCTTCTCCAAAGCCTGCTGGCCTGCAAGCTTTGGAGAGCACTAGAGAATGTCCCGTCGCAATATACCCTGCGGAGTTTGGGCCTTCGAGACATGTTGTTGGGTTGCTGTAGGCTCTTGGAGCCTGCAGAAGCTAGGGCAGGATTGGACTCTGCGCTTTCAATACTGCATGGGGCTTTAAGCCATGGAAGGCAAAGTTGACCCCACCCTCCACCCCCCGCTTCCCTGCCGAAACACCTGGGGTCTCACAGACAACTTACAACACTCTGAAAAGAAGACACCTGGACACAAGCGTTCTCAGATTATCTGTATCAGTGACACAGGACTCCACACCGCATAAACACAGCCACGATGTGCAGGTCACTTCTTCCCTCATCTTCCCTGCTAACAGGAACTGTCCGCCTTCCGACCTTGAAAGGCGCAAACAACCCCTCCCAGAACTCTCGGCTAACCCCACTCCCGCTCCCTGGATTTACAGTTTCAAGCCCCTTTGATCCCGCGTGATGCGCAGCAGGAGCACCTCCTTCCACTCGGCTACCGAGCACCGCAGTAGGCACAGCTGCTGCTACCACTGATGCTGATGCTGCCACTGCCATCGCTGCCGCCGCTCCACAGGCCTACACCTCCGGCATGCAGCTCTTCCAAGCCGCTGGATTACAGCCTTGGGCGGTCTACGTACCGGGCTGGGGAAAGGGCTGTGCATAAAGGGCAGAACCACGCTGCCCATCGGCCCGCCAGGAAGTGGGATGGGCCAGGACAGGAAATCCCTCCCACCTACCTACATAGGGAGGCGCCATTTTCTTTCTGTCCGCATTCCACACTGAGGAGCCGCCATTTTGTGAAGCTTCGTAATCCACGTGTTTTGGCATCGCTCTGTGATTGGCTCGGTGCGTGTGTTTTTTTTTATACACTCTCATCTTCTCAGGTCTCCCTCAGATTGGCTGCCCGCTTCCTCTGGACCAGGAAGTGCTCAGCTGTAAAAACATATACATTTCTATACAACTGGACCAGATGTAGGTGCCCAAGTGCTGGCACCGGGGGGCCGCCGACGGCCTCTGAGGAAAAGCCGGGGCAGCCCTGTGCTGGACAAAGCTGGTTCCAGCCAGCTCTGGCAGCACCGTCACAGGGCACAGCTGAACCCGGCAGCCAAGACGGCAGCGCCTAAGGGAAACCATAGTAAAGGAAGGGCAAAAAAGGACAAAACGCTGCCCAGCAGTGTGGAGTGAGGAAGAAAAAGTGTGAGAAACAGAGCCGTGAACACCGGGGTGTGAGGAGAACAAGGAGGAGGAGCGGGAGGAAGAGAAGCAGGAGGAGGAGGAAGAAAAGGAGAAGGAGCAGGAACGGAGCAGAAGGTCTTCCAGGCACTGGAGCTGAGGCTGCTCTGCAGCGCAGCCCGTAAAAGGAGAACAGAGGGAGAGGGTCGATATGCCCCGAGGGAAGCTGCGGCCTGCGGGGAGCCAGCACAGGAGCCGTGAGAAACAGCCTAACCGTGAACATCTTCCCCGCACCACTTCTGTGCTCCGGTTTCTAGTGCTGAGCATAACGTCATAACGTACGGGACATCCCTTTCGACCCAGCTGTGGTCAGCTGTCCTGCCTGGGTCCCCTCCCAGCTTCTTGTGCACCCCTAGCCTGCTGACAGGCAGGGCAGCATGACGAGCAGAAAAGGCCTCGACTCCGTGCAAGCGCTGCTCAGCAACAACTACAACATCGATGTGTTCTCAGCACTAAAGATCATGGAATCACGGAACAGTTTGCGTTGGAAAGGACTTTAAAGATCATCTCAGTCCAACCTCCCTGCCATGGCCACAGACTCATTCTGCTAGACCAGGTTGCTCAAAGCCCCACCAGCCTACTCCAGTGACTCGCCACCCTCTGAGTAAAGAACTTTCTGCGAATGTCGGATCTATATCTACCCTCTTTCAGTTTAAAGCCGTTAACGCCTAGTCCTATCACTGCACTCTCAGATGAAGAGTCCCTCCCCAGCTTTCATGAAGGCCCCCTATAGGTATGGGAAAGCCACTATAAGGTCTCCCCAGAGGGTTCTCTTCTCCAGACTCAACAACCCCAAGTCCCTCAGCCTGTCTTCGTAAGAGAGATGCTCCAGCCCCTTGATCGTCCTTCGTGGCCCTCCTCTGGCCTCTGCCCAATTTCAGAGTGTCTGCTCTGGAATACAGACAAATGCCGTTGGTTCTGACACCAAAAAGCACATCCTTGGGGACCAGTGGTGCGTTTGACTATGAACTCTGAAGGCTCCCCCTCTCGTTTTGTAATAGCGACCCACTCATGCTCCCGCATAAAGCTCGGAGCATTCCAGTCATTGGTGTGGTAGCACTTGATACAGACATGGAAAAAACACCCATCCGATTCAAAAGCTCTCAGCACCCCATCAACACCTGCATTGCCTTCCAAGAAGTATGATCCCATTTGATACTCATCACCTTGCAATGCAGAGGTGCTCTCCAGGGTTTGGGCCAGACTACAGGGTCAGGCACTCCTCTGCTTGAGGAGTGTCAAAAAGGGACAACGCAGACTCTTCTGCTGTGCCCCACAGTCTCTCCTCCCACCCTTCCAAAAGTGGTCTCATCGCAAAGAGAGCCGGATGAGTTGCATACTCCAGGGACTGTGACGTGCTCACCGCAAGACCTTATAGGTAACATGCGGAGTCATTTCTCTGACATTTTTATTCCACAGGGATCGATTCAGAACAATGGTGAATGTCTTGGGAGAAGCCCTTGGTACGGGGAGAGTGGAGAAGCTCTCTGAACAGGAGCTGGAGCTGGTGGATGTCAACCTTTCTGCCTCGCAAACAAAATTACTCTGAAGCCAGTAGCTTTAGAACTGCCTCCTCATAAATGGGCATCAATAGCTCCAACAGCCCTACCTGATCTTCTCGGGAGTAGCACAGCATTCCACATCTCCCCTGCATTACAAAACACCACTACAAAATCCCTTTCCACATCTTTGCCCCCTAAACACCCTGCACGGTACCAGACACCTCCTGTAACATGGTCACGTGCCAAAATACTCTGTTCTGCAGCTGAGAAGTCACCACTGGGGCCAACTGAGTCAGAAAGGAATAGACCAGCAAGGCCTCCTAGTAAGTATTTCAGCGTGAACAGGGTTTCATTGTTCTTTAATCGTGAAATAACTGGGCATGGAAGAGCTGCTGCTGCTTACGTAAAGAGGCTTCCCCTGGCCTTCCCTGTGGCTGCTAGCCGCTGGCATCGGCCTTCCGATGTGAAACACACACCTGTGCGTTTGCTCTTTGGCATTTGAAGAGTTCTGATAAAGCAAAACTTCACCAGCTTTGGTCCGCTTTGATGGCCTCCTGGTACATTTCCATCAGAAGCAGGAATAAGGTAGTTCAGCTTTGAATCTAACCAAATATTGACCAGCCCAAAAGTAGGCAGAGGTCGGGAACGTGAAGGCAGACTGTAAAGCAACACATAATGCAAGTTCTAAATCTTTCCTCCACGAAACAAAAGTGCAGGCAGACTGTAAAGCAACACATAATGCAAGTTCTAAACCTTTCCTCCACGAAACAAAAGCGCATGTCGTATGAAGGGTAGAGGAGGCATGCCTCGTTCGAGAAGGAAGCCACTATCATGCTAAGCTTTTCACACAGACCGGTTGCTTTCTTGCTCCTTGGCTTAGTTCACCGGTTGAACGGGCACGTTTGTAGCTGCGACACCACTAGGGTGCCAACATACGTAGCAGCTACGCTGCATCTCATGAAGCATTTCTGGACCCAGAAGGTCATGCGTTCTGGTGGCCTGCGGCAGCATAAGAGGCACCAAGAATTCCCTCATAGGAAATCTCCATTTTCTAAAACATTTTATACCGGATTTCCGTGGTGCAAAAATCACTCCCTCCAGGAAGGACTTGCAGCAAGAACTCTCTTGCCTCGCAGAGCCGTGTTTTCCTTGTAAATGGAAACTCATATACGGTTCTGTAATCCTAAGAAAGCTGGTGGTAAACCTAAATCTGCTCTCCTGTGTAGCGTAAAACCTTCGTGTTCCTGCCGTCTGCTGAACACGAGGAAGGCCTACACTTGTGTATTTAAACAAATCAGAAGAGTGCCACGGAGAACCGATTGACAAGAACATATTTACCCTGGGTTTTTGTACAGATTGCATTTGTATGGCTTTGCTTCGGAGAAGATAAAAGAAACACCAGGTTCCACAACTAGCGTATGACCTGTGCTTTGCCTTTCCTTTGCCTTTTAGAGTCACCCTTCTTCCAACACCCCATTATTATATGCAGTCGCCCTATTAGGATGTGTGCTGAATCGTGTTCCTAACACGGCCTAAATAAAGAATTTCACTCCTCCGCTCTTGTTTTCAACTCCCATCCTCTACTCACCGTTGCATATTGAGTTCCTTTAGCTACGGCAACAAAAGCAAAACTGCGTCAGTTTATCATTTACGCCACCTTCACTAGCCACCCAGCTGTAGCTTTGGCAAGAATTCATCTCTACTGCCAACAAAGTGCAGTGTTCTCGCAAAAACACAGCACTGAGTCTGCAAGCAAACCCTTTAACTACGGCGGATCTGGGCTGGGGGTATGCTTTTAAACACGCGCTAAATAGCCCACTATTAATTTAGACAAATCAGATTCCGATTTGATGGTGCTGCGTTGACATCCATTCGCTACCGAGACCTACCTAATGACTACCACTACCTAACCACAAGCTGAAGGTGCCGCTAAGTGCAGGGATGCTTCTCCTGACGTACCATTCCAAGTATGTACGTTTGCCACGGATGGAAACACCCTGCTTGGGCAAAGCATCCTCTTCTCCAAAGCCTGCTGGCCTGCAAGCTTTGGAGAGCACTAGAGAATGTCCCGTCGCAATATACCCTGCGGAGTTTGGGCCTTCGAGACATGTTGTTGGGTTGCTGTAGGCTCTTGGAGCCTGCAGAAGCTAGGGCAGGATTGGACTCTGCGCTTTCAATACTGCATGGGGCTTTAAGCCATGGAAGGCAAAGTTGACCCCACCCTCCACCCCCCGCTTCCCTGCCGAAACACCTGGGGTCTCACAGACAACTTACAACACTCTGAAAAGAAGACACCTGGACACAAGCGTTCTCAGATTATCTGTATCAGTGACACAGGACTCCACACCGCATAAACACAGCCACGATGTGCAGGTCACTTCTTCCCTCATCTTCCCTGCTAACAGGAACTGTCCGCCTTCCGACCTTGAAAGGCGCAAACAACCCCTCCCCAGAACTCTCGGCTAACCCCACTCCCGCTCCCTGGATTTACAGTTTCAAGCCCCTTTGATCCCGCGTGATGCGCAGCAGGAGCACCTCCTTCCACTCGGCTACCGAGCACCGCAGTAGGCACAGCTGCTGCTACCACTGATGCTGATGCTGCCACTGCCATCGCTGCCGCCGCTCCACAGGCCTACACCTCCGGCATGCAGCTCTTCCAAGCCGCTGGATTACAGCCTTGGGCGGTCTACGTACCGGGCTGGGGAAAGGGCTGTGCATAAAGGGCAGAACCACGCTGCCCATCGGCCCGCCAGGAAGTGGGATGGGCCAGGACAGGAAATCCCTCCCACCTACCTACATAGGGAGGCGCCATTTTCTTTCTGTCCGCATTCCACACTGAGGAGCCGCCATTTTGTGAAGCTTCGTAATCCACGTGTTTTGGCATCGCTCTGTGATTGGCTCGGTGCGTGTGTTTTTTTTTATACACTCTCATCTTCTCAGGTCTCCCTCAGATTGGCTGCCCGCTTCCTCTGGACCAGGAAGTGCTCAGCTGTAAAAACATATACATTTCTATACAACTGGACCAGATGTAGGTGCCCAAGTGCTGGCACCGGGGGGCCGCCGACGGCCTCTGAGGAAAAGCCGGGGCAGCCCTGTGCTGGACAAAGCTGGTTCCAGCCAGCTCTGGCAGCACCGTCACAGGGCACAGCTGAACCCGGCAGCCAAGACGGCAGCGCCTAAGGGAAACCATAGTAAAGGAAGGGCAAAAAAGGACAAAACGCTGCCCAGCAGTGCAGAGTGAGGAAGAAAAAGTGTGAGAAACAGAGCCGTGAACACCGGGGTGTGAGGAGAACAAGGAGGAGGAGCGGGAGGAAGAGAAGCAGGAGGAGGAGGAAGAAAAGGAGAAGGAGCAGGAACGGAGCAGAAGGTCTTCCAGGCACTGGAGCTGAGGCTGCTCTGCAGCGCAGCCCGTAAAAGGAGAACAGAGGGAGAGGGTCGATATGCCCCGAGGGAAGCTGCGGCCTGCGGGGAGCCAGCACAGGAGCCGTGAGAAACAGCCTAACCGTGAACATCTTCCCCGCACCACTTCTGTGCTCCGGTTTCTAGTGCTGAGCATAACGTCATAACGTACGGGACATCCCTTTCGACCCAGCTGTGGTCAGCTGTCCTGCCTGGGTCCCCTCCCAGCTTCTTGTGCACCCCTAGCCTGCTGACAGGCAGGGCAGCATGACGAGCAGAAAAGGCCTCGACTCCGTGCAAGCGCTGCTCAGCAACAACTACAACATCGATGTGTTCTCAGCACTAAAGATCATGGAATCACGGAACAGTTTGCGTTGGAAAGGACTTTAAAGATCATCTCAGTCCAACCTCCCTGCCATGGCCACAGACTCATTCTGCTAGACCAGGTTGCTCAAAGCCCCACCAGCCTACTCCAGTGACTCGCCACCCTCTGAGTAAAGAACTTTCTGCGAATGTCGGATCTATATCTACCCTCTTTCAGTTTAAAGCCGTTAACGCCTAGTCCTATCACTGCACTCTCAGATGAAGAGTCCCTCCCCAGCTTTCATGAAGGCCCCCTATAGGTATGGGAAAGCCACTATAAGGTCTCCCCAGAGGGTTCTCTTCTCCAGACTCAACAACCCCAAGTCCCTCAGCCTGTCTTCGTAAGAGAGATGCTCCAGCCCCTTGATCGTCCTTCGTGGCCCTCCTCTGGCCTCTGCCCAATTTCAGAGTGTCTGCTCTGGAATACAGACAAATGCCGTTGGTTCTGACACCAAAAAGCACATCCTTGGGGACCAGTGGTGCGTTTGACTATGAACTCTGAAGGCTCCCCCTCTCGTTTTGTAATAGCGACCCACTCATGCTCCCGCATAAAGCTCGGAGCATTCCAGTCATTGGTGTAATAGCACTTGATACAGACATGGAAAAAACACCCATCCGATTCAAAAGCTCTCAGCACCCCATCAACACCTGCATTGCCTTCCAAGAAGTATGATCCCATTTGATACTCATCACCTTGCAATGCAGAGGTGCTCTCCAGGGTTTGGGCCAGACTACAGGGTCAGGCACTCCTCTGCTTGAGGAGTGTCAAAAAGGGACAACGCAGACTCTTCTGCTGTGCCCCACAGTCTCTCCTCCCACCCTTCCAAAAGTGGTCTCATCGCAAAGAGAGCCGGATGAGTTGCATACTCCAGGGACTGTGACGTGCTCACCGCAAGACCTTATAGGTAACATGCGGAGTCATTTCTCTGACATTTTTATTCCACAGGGATCGATTCAGAACAATGGTGAATGTCTTGGGAGAAGCCCTTGGTACGGGGAGAGTGGAGAAGCTCTCTGAACAGGAGCTGGAGCTGGTGGATGTCAACCTTTCTGCCTCGCAAACAAAATTACTCTGAAGCCAGTAGCTTTAGAACTGCCTCCTCATAAATGGGCATCAATAGCTCCAACAGCCCTACCTGATCTTCTCGGGAGTAGCACAGCATTCCACATCTCCCCTGCATTACAAAACACCACTACAAAATCCCTTTCCACATCTTTGCCCCCTAAACACCCTGCACGGTACCAGACACCTCCTGTAACATGGTCACGTGCCAAAATACTCTGTTCTGCAGCTGAGAAGTCACCACTGGGGCCAACTGAGTCAGAAAGGAATAGACCAGCAAGGCCTCCTAGTAAGTATTTCAGCGTGAACAGGGTTTCATTGTTCTTTAATCGTGAAATAACTGGGCATGGAAGAGCTGCTGCTGCTTACGTAAAGAGGCTTCCCCTGGCCTTCCCTGTGGCTGCTAGCCGCTGGCATCGGCCTTCCGATGTGAAACACACACCTGTGCGTTTGCTCTTTGGCATTTGAAGAGTTCTGATAAAGCAAAACTTCACCAGCTTTGGTCCGCTTTGATGGCCTCCTGGTACATTTCCATCAGAAGCAGGAATAAGGTAGTTCAGCTTTGAATCTAACCAAATATTGACCAGCCCAAAAGTAGGCAGAGGTCGGGAACGTGAAGGCAGACTGTAAAGCAACACATAATGCAAGTTCTAAATCTTTCCTCCACGAAACAAAAGTGCAGGCAGACTGTAAAGCAACACATAATGCAAGTTCTAAACCTTTCCTCCACGAAACAAAAGCGCATGTCGTATGAAGGGTAGAGGAGGCATGCCTCGTTCGAGAAGGAAGCCACTGTCATGCTAAGCTTTTCACACAGACCGGTTGCTTTCTTGCTCCTTGGCTTAGTTCACCGGTTGAACGGGCACGTTTGTAGCTGCGACACCACTAGGGTGCCAACATACGTAGCAGCTACGCTGCATCTCATGAAGCATTTCTGGACCCAGAAGGTCATGCGTTCTGGTGGCCTGCGGCAGCATAAGAGGCACCAAGAATTCCCTCATAGGAAATCTCCATTTTCTAAAACATTTTATACCGGATTTCCGTGGTGCAAAAATCACTCCCTCCAGGAAGGACTTGCAGCAAGAACTCTCTTGCCTCGCAGAGCCGTGTTTTCCTTGTAAATGGAAACTCATATACGGTTCTGTAATCCTAAGAAAGCTGGTGGTAAACCTAAATCTGCTCTCCTGTGTAGCGTAAAACCTTCGTGTTCCTGCCGTCTGCTGAACACGAGGAAGGCCTACACTTGTGTATTTAAACAAATCAGAAGAGTGCCACGGAGAACCGATTGACAAGAACATATTTACCCTGGGTTTTTGTACAGATTGCATTTGTATGGCTTTGCTTCGGAGAAGATAAAAGAAACACCAGGTTCCACAACTAGCGTATGACCTGTGCTTTGCCTTTCCTTTGCCTTTTAGAGTCACCCTTCTTCCAACACCCCATTATTATATGCAGTCGCCCTATTAGGATGTGTGCTGAATCGTGTTCCTAACACGGCCTAAATAAAGAATTTCACTCCTCCGCTCTTGTTTTCAACTCCCATCCTCTACTCACCGTTGCATATTGAGTTCCTTTAGCTACGGCAACAAAAGCAAAACTGCGTCAGTTTATCATTTACGCCACCTTCACTAGCCACCCAGCTGTAGCTTTGGCAAGAATTCATCTCTACTGCCAACAAAGTGCAGTGTTCTCGCAAAAACACAGCACTGAGTCTGCAAGCAAACCCTTTAACTACGGCGGATCTGGGCTGGGGGTATGCTTTTAAACACGCGCTAAATAGCCCACTATTAATTTAGACAAATCAGATTCCGATTTGATGGTGCTGCGTTGACATCCATTCGCTACCGAGACCTACCTAATGACTACCACTACCTAACCACAAGCTGAAGGTGCCGCTAAGTGCAGGGATGCTTCTCCTGACGTACCATTCCAAGTATGTACGTTTGCCACGGATGGAAACACCCTGCTTGGGCAAAGCATCCTCTTCTCCAAAGCCTGCTGGCCTGCAAGCTTTGGAGAGCACTAGAGAATGTCCCGTCGCAATATACCCTGCGGAGTTTGGGCCTTCGAGACATGTTGTTGGGTTGCTGTAGGCTCTTGGAGCCTGCAGAAGCTAGGGCAGGATTGGACTCTGCGCTTTCAATACTGCATGGGGCTTTAAGCCATGGAAGGCAAAGTTGACCCCACCCTCCACCCCCCGCTTCCCTGCCGAAACACCTGGGGTCTCACAGACAACTTACAACACTCTGAAAAGAAGACACCTGGACACAAGCGTTCTCAGATTATCTGTATCAGTGACACAGGACTCCACACCGCATAAACACAGCCACGATGTGCAGGTCACTTCTTCCCTCATCTTCCCTGCTAACAGGAACTGTCCGCCTTCCGACCTTGAAAGGCGCAAACAACCCCTCCCCAGAACTCTCGGCTAACCCCACTCCCGCTCCCTGGATTTACAGTTTCAAGCCCCTTTGATCCCGCGTGATGCGCAGCAGGAGCACCTCCTTCCACTCGGCTACCGAGCACCGCAGTAGGCACAGCTGCTGCTACCACTGATGCTGATGCTGCCACTGCCATCGCTGCCGCCGCTCCACAGGCCTACACCTCCGGCATGCAGCTCTTCCAAGCCGCTGGATTACAGCCTTGGGCGGTCTACGTACCGGGCTGGGGAAAGGGCTGTGCATAAAGGGCAGAACCACGCTGCCCATCGGCCCGCCAGGAAGTGGGATGGGCCAGGACAGGAAATCCCTCCCACCTACCTACATAGGGAGGCGCCATTTTCTTCCTGTCCGCATTCCACACTGAGGAGCCGCCATTTTGTGAAGCTTCGTAATCCACGTGTTTTGGCATCGCTCTGTGATTGGCTCGGTGCGTGTGGTTTTTTTTATACACTCTCATCTTCTCAGGTCTCCCTCAGATTGGCTGCCCGCTTCCTCTGGACCAGGAAGTGCTCAGCTGTAAAAACATATACATTTCTATACAACTGGACCAGATGTAGGTGCCCAAGTGCTGGCACCGGGGGGCCACCGACGGCCTCTGAGGAAAAGCCGGGGCAGCCCTGTGCTGGACAAAGCTGGTTCCAGCCAGCTCTGGCAGCACCGTCACAGGGCACAGCTGAACCCGGCAGCCAAGACGGCAGCGCCTAAGGGAAACCATAGTAAAGGAAGGGCAAAAAAGGACAAAACGCTGCCCAGCAGTGCGGAGTGAGGAAGAAAAAGTGTGAGAAACAGAGCCGTGAACACCGGGGTGTGAGGAGAACAAGGAGGAGGAGCGGGAGGAAGAGAAGCAGGAGGAGGAGGAAGAAAAGGAGAAGGAGCAGGAACGGAGCAGAAGGTCTTCCAGGCACTGGAGCTGAGGCTGCTCTGCAGCGCAGCCCGTAAAAGGAGAACAGAGGGAGAGGGTCGATATGCCCCGAGGGAAGCTGCGGCCTGCGGGGAGCCAGCACAGGAGCCGTGAGAAACAGCCTAACCGTGAACATCTTCCCCGCACCACTTCTGTGCTCCGGTTTCTAGTGCTGAGCATAACGTCATAACGTACGGGACATCCCTTTCGACCCAGCTGTGGTCAGCTGTCCTGCCTGGGTCCCCTCCCAGCTTCTTGTGCACCCCTAGCCTGCTGACAGGCAGGGCAGCATGACGAGCAGAAAAGGCCTCGACTCCGTGCAAGCGCTGCTCAGCAACAACTACAACATCGATGTGTTCTCAGCACTAAAGATCATGGAATCACGGAACAGTTTGCGTTGGAAAGGACTTTAAAGATCATCTCAGTCCAGCCTCCCTGCCATGGCCACAGACTCATTCTGCTAGACCAGGTTGCTCAAAGCCCCACCAGCCTACTCCAGTGACTCGCCACCCTCTGAGTAAAGAACTTTCTGCGAATGTCGGATCTATATCTACCCTCTTTCAGTTTAAAGCCGTTAACGCCTAGTCCTATCACTGCACTCTCAGATGAAGAGTCCCTCCCCAGCTTTCATGAAGGCCCCCTATAGGTATGGGAAAGCCACTATAAGGTCTCCCCAGAGGGTTCTCTTCTCCAGACTCAACAACCCCAAGTCCCTCAGCCTGTCTTCGTAAGAGAGATGCTCCAGCCCCTTGATCGTCCTTCGTGGCCCTCCTCTGGCCTCTGCCCAATTTCAGAGTGTCTGCTCTGGAATACAGACAAATGCCGTTGGTTCTGACACCAAAAAGCACATCCTTGGGGACCAGTGGTGCGTTTGACTATGAACTCTGAAGGCTCCCCCTCTCGTTTTGTAATAGCGACCCACTCATGCTCCCGCATAAAGCTCGGAGCATTCCAGTCATTGGTGTGGTAGCACTTGATACAGACATGGAAAAAACACCCATCCGATTCAAAAGCTCTCAGCACCCCATCAACACCTGCATTGCCTTCCAAGAAGTATGATCCCATTTGATACTCATCACCTTGCAATGCAGAGGTGCTCTCCAGGGTTTGGGCCAGACTACAGGGTCAGGCACTCCTCTGCTTGAGGAGTGTCAAAAAGGGACAACGCAGACTCTTCTGCTGTGCCCCACAGTCTCTCCTCCCACCCTTCCAAAAGTGGTCTCATCGCAAAGAGAGCCGGATGAGTTGCATACTCCAGGGACTGTGACGTGCTCACCGCAAGACCTTATAGGTAACATGCGGAGTCATTTCTCTGACATTTTTATTCCACAGGGATCGATTCAGAACAATGGTGAATGTCTTGGGAGAAGCCCTTGGTACGGGGAGAGTGGAGAAGCTCTCTGAACAGGAGCTGGAGCTGGTGGATGTCAACCTTTCTGCCTCGCAAACAAAATTACTCTGAAGCCAGTAGCTTTAGAACTGCCTCCTCATAAATGGGCATCAATAGCTCCAACAGCCCTACCTGATCTTCTCGGGAGTAGCACAGCATTCCACATCTCCCCTGCATTACGAAACACCACTACAAAATCCCTTTCCACATCTTTGCCCCCTAAACACCCTGCACGGTACCAGACACCTCCTGTAACATGGTCACGTGCCAAAATACTCTGTTCTGCAGCTGAGAAGTCACCACTGGGGCCAACTGAGTCAGAAAGGAATAGACCAGCAAGGCCTCCTAGTAAGTATTTCAGCGTGAACAGGGTTTCATTGTTCTTTAATCGTGAAATAACTGGGCATGGAAGAGCTGCTGCTGCTTACGTAAAGAGGCTTCCCCTGGCCTTCCCTGTGGCTGCTAGCCGCTGGCATCGGCCTTCCGATGTGAAACACACACCTGTGCGTTTGCTCTTTGGCATTTGAAGAGTTCTGATAAAGCAAAACTTCACCAGCTTTGGTCCGCTTTGATGGCCTCCTGGTACATTTCCATCAGAAGCAGGAATAAGGTAGTTCAGCTTTGAATCTAACCAAATATTGACCAGCCCAAAAGTAGGCAGAGGTCGGGAACGTGAAGGCAGACTGTAAAGCAACACATAATGCAAGTTCTAAATCTTTCCTCCACGAAACAAAAGCGCATGTCGTATGAAGGGTAGAGGAGGCATGCCTCGTTCGAGAAGGAAGCCACTGTCATGCTAAGCTTTTCACACAGACCGGTTGCTTTCTTGCTCCTTGGCTTAGTTCACCGGTTGAACGGGCACGTTTGTAGCTGCGACACCACTAGGGTGCCAACATACGTAGCAGCTACGCTGCATCTCATGAAGCATTTCTGGACCCAGAAGGTCATGTGTTCTGGTGGCCTGCGGCAGCATAAGAGGCACCAAGAATTCCCTCATAGGAAATCTCCATTTTCTAAAACATTTTATACCGGATTTCCGTGGTGCAAAAATCACTCCCTCCAGGAAGGACTTGCAGCAAGAACTCTCTTGCCTCGCAGAGCCGTGTTTTCCTTGTAAATGGAAACTCATATACGGTTCTGTAATCCTAAGAAAGCTGGTGGTAAACCTAAATCTGCTCTCCTGTGTAGCGTAAAACCTTCGTGTTCCTGCCGTCTGCTGAACACGAGGAAGGCCTACACTTGTGTATTTAAACAAATCAGAAGAGTGCCACGGAGAACCGATTGACAAGAACATATTTACCCTGGGTTTTTGTACAGATTGCATTTGTATGGCTTTGCTTCGGAGAAGATAAAAGAAACACCAGGTTCCACAACTAGCGTATGACCTGTGCTTTGCCTTTCCTTTGCCTTTTAGAGTCACCCTTCTTCCAACACCCCATTATTATATGCAGTCGCCCTATTAGGATGTGTGCTGAATCGTGTTCCTAACACGGCCTAAATAAAGAATTTCACTCCTCCGCTCTTGTTTTCAACTCCCATCCTCTACTCACCGTTGCATATTGAGTTCCTTTAGCTACGGCAACAAAAGCAAAACTGCGTCAGTTTATCATTTACGCCACCTTCACTAGCCACCCAGCTGTAGCTTTGGCAAGAATTCATCTCTACTGCCAACAAAGTGCAGTGTTCTCGCAAAAACACAGCACTGAGTCTGCAAGCAAACCCTTTAACTACGGCGGATCTGGGCTGGGGGTATGCTTTTAAACACGCGCTAAATAGCCCACTATTAATTTAGACAAATCAGATTCCGATTTGATGGTGCTGCGTTGACATCCATTCGCTACCGAGACCTACCTAATGACTACCACTACCTAACCACAAGCTGAAGGTGCCGCTAAGTGCAGGGATGCTTCTCCTGACGTACCATTCCAAGTATGTACGTTTGCCACGGATGGAAACACCCTGCTTGGGCAAAGCATCCTCTTCTCCAAAGCCTGCTGGCCTGCAAGCTTTGGAGAGCACTAGAGAATGTCCCGTCGCAATATACCCTGCAGAGTTTGGGCCTTCGAGACATGTTGTTGGGTTGCTGTAGGCTCTTGGAGCCTGCAGAAGCTAGGGCAGGATTGGACTCTGCGCTTTCAATACTGCATGGGGCTTTAAGCCATGGAAGGCAAAGTTGACCCCACCCTCCACCCCCCGCTTCCCTGCCGAAACACCTGGGGTCTCACAGACAACTTACAACACTCTGAAAAGAAGACACCTGGACACAAGCGTTCTCAGATTATCTGTATCAGTGACACAGGACTCCACACCGCATAAACACAGCCACGATGTGCAGGTCACTTCTTCCCTCATCTTCCCTGCTAACAGGAACTGTCCGCCTTCCGACCTTGAAAGGCGCAAACAACCCCTCCCCAGAACTCTCGGCTAACCCCACTCCCGCTCCCTGGATTTACAGTTTCAAGCCCCTTTGATCCCGCGTGATGCGCAGCAGGAGCACCTCCTTCCACTCGGCTACCGAGCACCGCAGTAGGCACAGCTGCTGCTACCACTGATGCTGATGCTGCCACTGCCATCGCTGCCGCCGCTCCACAGGCCTACACCTCCGGCATGCAGCTCTTCCAAGCCGCTGGATTACAGCCTTGGGCGGTCTACGTACCGGGCTGGGGAAAGGGCTGTGCATAAAGGGCAGAACCACGCTGCCCATCGGCCCGCCAGGAAGTGGGATGGGCCAGGACAGGAAATCCCTCCCACCTACCTACATAGGGAGGCGCCATTTTCTTTCTGTCCGCATTCCACACTGAGGAGCCGCCATTTTGTGAAGCTTCGTAATCCACGTGTTTTGGCATCGCTCTGTGATTGGCTCGGTGCGTGTGTTTTTTTTTATACACTCTCATCTTCTCAGGTCTCCCTCAGATTGGCTGCCCGCTTCCTCTGGACCAGGAAGTGCTCAGCTGTAAAAACATATACATTTCTATACAACTGGACCAGATGTAGGTGCCCAAGTGCTGGCACCGGGGGGCCGCCGACGGCCTCTGAGGAAAAGCCGGGGCAGCCCTGTGCTGGACAAAGCTGGTTCCAGCCAGCTCTGGCAGCACCGTCACAGGGCACAGCTGAACCCGGCAGCCAAGACGGCAGCGCCTAAGGGAAACCATAGTAAAGGAAGGGCAAAAAAGGACAAAACGCTGCCCAGCAGTGCGGAGTGAGGAAGAAAAAGTGTGAGAAACAGAGCCGTGAACACCGGGGTGTGAGGAGAACAAGGAGGAGGAGCGGGAGGAAGAGAAGCAGGAGGAGGAGGAAGAAAAGGAGAAGGAGCAGGAACGGAGCAGAAGGTCTTCCAGGCACTGGAGCTGAGGCTGCTCTGCAGCGCAGCCCGTAAAAGGAGAACAGAGGGAGAGGGTCGATATGCCCCGAGGGAAGCTGCGGCCTGCGGGGAGCCAGCACAGGAGCCGTGAGAAACAGCCTAACCGTGAACATCTTCCCCGCACCACTTCTGTGCTCCGGTTTCTAGTGCTGAGCATAACGTCATAACGTACGGGACATCCCTTTCGACCCAGCTGTGGTCAGCTGTCCTGCCTGGGTCCCCTCCCAGCTTCTTGTGCACCCCTAGCCTGCTGACAGGCAGGGCAGCATGACGAGCAGAAAAGGCCTCGACTCCGTGCAAGCGCTGCTCAGCAACAACTACAACATCGATGTGTTCTCAGCACTAAAGATCATGGAATCACGGAACAGTTTGCGTTGGAAAGGACTTTAAAGATCATCTCAGTCCAGCCTCCCTGCCATGGCCACAGACTCATTCTGCTAGACCAGGTTGCTCAAAGCCCCACCAGCCTACTCCAGTGACTCGCCACCCTCTGAGTAAAGAACTTTCTGCGAATGTCGGATCTATATCTACCCTCTTTCAGTTTAAAGCCGTTAACGCCTAGTCCTATCACTGCACTCTCAGATGAAGAGTCCCTCCCCAGCTTTCATGAAGGCCCCCTATAGGTATGGGAAAGCCACTATAAGGTCTCCCCAGAGGGTTCTCTTCTCCAGACTCAACAACCCCAAGTCCCTCAGCCTGTCTTCGTAAGAGAGATGCTCCAGCCCCTTGATCGTCCTTCGTGGCCCTCCTCTGGCCTCTGCCCAATTTCAGAGTGTCTGCTCTGGAATACAGACAAATGCCGTTGGTTCTGACACCAAAAAGCACATCCTTGGGGACCAGTGGTGCGTTTGACTATGAACTCTGAAGGCTCCCCCTCTCGTTTTGTAATAGCGACCCACTCATGCTCCCGCATAAAGCTCGGAGCATTCCAGTCATTGGTGTAATAGCACTTGATACAGACATGGAAAAAACACCCATCCGATTCAAAAGCTCTCAGCACCCCATCAACACCTGCATTGCCTTCCAAGAAGTATGATCCCATTTGATACTCATCACCTTGCAATGCAGAGGTGCTCTCCAGGGTTTGGGCCAGACTACAGGGTCAGGCACTCCTCTGCTTGAGGAGTGTCAAAAAGGGACAACGCAGACTCTTCTGCTGTGCCCCGCAGTCTCTCCTCCCACCCTTCCAAAAGTGGTCTCATCGCAAAGAGAGCCGGATGAGTTGCATACTCCAGGGACTGTGACGTGCTCACCGCAAGACCTTATAGGTAACATGCGGAGTCATTTCTCTGACATTTTTATTCCACAGGGATCGATTCAGAACAATGGTGAATGTCTTGGGAGAAGCCCTTGGTACGGGGAGAGTGGAGAAGCTCTCTGAACAGGAGCTGGAGCTGGTGGATGTCAACCTTTCTGCCTCGCAAACAAAATTACTCTGAAGCCAGTAGCTTTAGAACTGCCTCCTCATAAATGGGCATCAATAGCTCCAACAGCCCTACCTGATCTTCTCGGGAGTAGCACAGCATTCCACATCTCCCCTGCATTACGAAACACCACTACAAAATCCCTTTCCACATCTTTGCCCCCTAAACACCCTGCACGGTACCAGACACCTCCTGTAACATGGTCACGTGCCAAAATACTCTGTTCTGCAGCTGAGAAGTCACCACTGGGGCCAACTGAGTCAGAAAGGAATAGACCAGCAAGGCCTCCTAGTAAGTATTTCAGCGTGAACAGGGTTTCATTGTTCTTTAATCGTGAAATAACTGGGCATGGAAGAGCTGCTGCTGCTTACGTAAAGAGGCTTCCCCTGGCCTTCCCTGTGGCTGCTAGCCGCTGGCATCGGCCTTCCGATGTGAAACACACACCTGTGCGTTTGCTCTTTGGCATTTGAAGAGTTCTGATAAAGCAAAACTTCACCAGCTTTGGTCCGCTTTGATGGCCTCCTGGTACATTTCCATCAGAAGCAGGAATAAGGTAGTTCAGCTTTGAATCTAACCAAATATTGACCAGCCCAAAAGTAGGCAGAGGTCGGAAACGTGAAGGCAGACTGTAAAGCAACACATAATGCAAGTTCTAAATCTTTCCTCCACGAAACAAAAGCGCATGTCGTATGAAGGGTAGAGGAGGCATGCCTCGTTCGAGAAGGAAGCCACTGTCATGCTAAGCTTTTCACACAGACCGGTTGCTTTCTTGCTCCTTGGCTTAGTTCACCGGTTGAACGGGCACGTTTGTAGCTGCGACACCACTAGGGTGCCAACATACGTAGCAGCTACGCTGCATCTCATGAAGCATTTCTGGACCCAGAAGGTCATGCGTTCTGGTGGCCTGCGGCAGCATAAGAGGCACCAAGAATTCCCTCATAGGAAATCTCCATTTTCTAAAACATTTTATACCGGATTTCCGTGGTGCAAAAATCACTCCCTCCAGGAAGGACTTGCAGCAAGAACTCTCTTGCCTCGCAGAGCCGTGTTTTCCTTGTAAATGGAAACTCATATACGGTTCTGTAATCCTAAGAAAGCTGGTGGTAAACCTAAATCTGCTCTCCTGTGTAGCGTAAAACCTTCGTGTTCCTGCCGTCTGCTGAACACGAGGAAGGCCTACACTTGTGTATTTAAACAAATCAGAAGAGTGCCACGGAGAACCGATTGACAAGAACATATTTACCCTGGGTTTTTGTACAGATTGCATTTGTATGGCTTTGCTTCGGAGAAGATAAAAGAAACACCAGGTTCCACAACTAGCGTATGACCTGTGCTTTGCCTTTCCTTTGCCTTTTAGAGTCACCCTTCTTCCAACACCCCATTATTATATGCAGTCGCCCTATTAGGATGTGTGCTGAATCGTGTTCCTAACATGGCCTAAATAAAGAATTTCACTCCTCCGCTCTTGTTTTCAACTCCCATCCTCTACTCACCGTTGCATATTGAGTTCCTTTAGCTACGGCAACAAAAGCAAAACTGCGTCAGTTTATCATTTACGCCACCTTCACTAGCCACCCAGCTGTAGCTTTGGCAAGAATTCATCTCTACTGCCAACAAAGTGCAGTGTTCTCGCAAAAACACAGCACTGAGTCTGCAAGCAAACCCTTTAACCACGGCGGATCTGGGCTGGGGGTATGCTTTTAAACACGCGCTAAATAGCCCACTATTAATTTAGACAAATCAGATTCCGATTTGATGGTGCTGCGTTGACATCCATTCGCTACCGAGACCTACCTAATGACTACCACTACCTAACCACAAGCTGAAGGTGCCGCTAAGTGCAGGGATGCTTCTCCTGACGTACCATTCCAAGTATGTACGTTTGCCACGGATGGAAACACCCTGCTTGGGCAAAGCATCCTCTTCTCCAAAGCCTGCTGGCCTGCAAGCTTTGGAGAGCACTAGAGAATGTCCCGTCGCAATATACCCTGCAGAGTTTGGGCCTTCGAGACATGTTGTTGGGTTGCTGTAGGCTCTTGGAGCCTGCAGAAGCTAGGGCAGGATTGGACTCTGCGCTTTCAATACTGCATGGGGCTTTAAGCCATGGAAGGCAAAGTTGACCCCACCCTCCACCCCCCGCTTCCCTGCCGAAACACCTGGGGTCTCACAGACAACTTACAACACTCTGAAAAGAAGACACCTGGACACAAGCGTTCTCAGATTATCTGTATCAGTGACACAGGACTCCACACCGCATAAACACAGCCACGATGTGCAGGTCACTTCTTCCCTCATCTTCCCTGCTAACAGGAACTGTCCGCCTTCCGACCTTGAAAGGCGCAAACAACCCCTCCCAGAACTCTCGGCTAACCCCACTCCCGCTCCCTGGATTTACAGTTTCAAGCCCCTTTGATCCCGCGTGATGCGCAGCAGGAGCACCTCCTTCCACTCGGCTACCGAGCACCGCAGTAGGCACAGCTGCTGCTACCACTGATGCTGATGCTGCCACTGCCATCGCTGCCGCCGCTCCACAGGCCTACACCTCCGGCATGCAGCTCTTCCAAGCCGCTGGATTACAGCCTTGGGCGGTCTACGTACCGGGCTGGGGAAAGGGCTGTGCATAAAGGGCAGAACCACGCTGCCCATCGGCCCGCCAGGAAGTGGGATGGGCCAGGACAGGAAATCCCTCCCACCTACCTACATAGGGAGGCGCCATTTTCTTCCTGTCCGCATTCCACACTGAGGAGCCGCCATTTTGTGAAGCTTCGTAATCCACGTGTTTTGGCATCGCTCTGTGATTGGCTCGGTGCGTGTGGTTTTTTTTATACACTCTCATCTTCTCAGGTCTCCCTCAGATTGGCTGCCCGCTTCCTCTGGACCAGGAAGTGCTCAGCTGTAAAAACATATACATTTCTATACAACTGGACCAGATGTAGGTGCCCAAGTGCTGGCACCGGGGGGCCGCCGACGGCCTCTGAGGAAAAGCCGGGGCAGCCCTGTGCTGGACAAAGCTGGTTCCAGCCAGCTCTGGCAGCACCGTCACAGGGCACAGCTGAACCCGGCAGCCAAGACGGCAGCGCCTAAGGGAAACCATAGTAAAGGAAGGGCAAAAAAGGACAAAACGCTGCCCAGCAGTGCGGAGTGAGGAAGAAAAAGTGTGAGAAACAGAGCCGTGAACACCGGGGTGTGAGGAGAACAAGGAGGAGGAGCGGGAGGAAGAGAAGCAGGAGGAGGAGGAAGAAAAGGAGAAGGAGCAGGAAGGGAGCAGAAGGTCTTCCAGGCACTGGAGCTGAGGCTGCTCTGCAGCGCAGCCCGTAAAAGGAGAACAGAGGGAGAGGGTCGATATGCCCCGAGGGAAGCTGCGGCCTGCGGGGAGCCAGCACAGGAGCCGTGAGAAACAGCCTAACCGTGAACATCTTCCCCGCACCACTTCTGTGCTCCGGTTTCTAGTGCTGAGCATAACGTCATAACGTACGGGACATCCCTTTCGACCCAGCTGTGGTCAGCTGTCCTGCCTGGGTCCCCTCCCAGCTTCTTGTGCACCCCTAGCCTGCTGACAGGCAGGGCAGCATGACGAGCAGAAAAGGCCTCGACTCCGTGCAAGCGCTGCTCAGCAACAACTACAACATCGATGTGTTCTCAGCACTAAAGATCATGGAATCACGGAACAGTTTGCGTTGGAAAGGACTTTAAAGATCATCTCAGTCCAGCCTCCCTGCCATGGCCACAGACTCATTCTGCTAGACCAGGTTGCTCAAAGCCCCACCAGCCTACTCCAGTGACTCGCCACCCTCTGAGTAAAGAACTTTCTGCGAATGTCGGATCTATATCTACCCTCTTTCAGTTTAAAGCCGTTAACGCCTAGTCCTATCACTGCACTCTCAGATGAAGAGTCCCTCCCCAGCTTTCATGAAGGCCCCCTATAGGTATGGGAAAGCCACTATAAGGTCTCCCCAGAGGGTTCTCTTCTCCAGACTCAACAACCCCAAGTCCCTCAGCCTGTCTTCGTAAGAGAGATGCTCCAGCCCCTTGATCGTCCTTCGTGGCCCTCCTCTGGCCTCTGCCCAATTTCAGAGTGTCTGCTCTGGAATACAGACAAATGCCGTTGGTTCTGACACCAAAAAGCACATCCTTGGGGACCAGTGGTGCGTTTGACTATGAACTCTGAAGGCTCCCCCTCTCGTTTTGTAATAGCGACCCACTCATGCTCCCGCATAAAGCTCGGAGCATTCCAGTCATTGGTGTGGTAGCACTTGATACAGACATGGAAAAAACACCCATCCGATTCAAAAGCTCTCAGCACCCCATCAACACCTGCATTGCCTTCCAAGAAGTATGATCCCATTTGATACTCATCACCTTGCAATGCAGAGGTGCTCTCCAGGGTTTGGGCCAGACTACAGGGTCAGGCACTCCTCTGCTTGAGGAGTGTCAAAAAGGGACAACGCAGACTCTTCTGCTGTGCCCCACAGTCTCTCCTCCCACCCTTCCAAAAGTGGTCTCATCGCAAAGAGAGCCGGATGAGTTGCATACTCCAGGGACTGTGACGTGCTCACCGCAAGACCTTATAGGTAACATGCGGAGTCATTTCTCTGACATTTTTATTCCACAGGGATCGATTCAGAACAATGGTGAATGTCTTGGGAGAAGCCCTTGGTACGGGGAGAGTGGAGAAGCTCTCTGAACAGGAGCTGGAGCTGGTGGATGTCAACCTTTCTGCCTCGCAAACAAAATTACTCTGAAGCCAGTAGCTTTAGAACTGCCTCCTCATAAATGGGCATCAATAGCTCCAACAGCCCTACCTGATCTTCTCGGGAGTAGCACAGCATTCCACATCTCCCCTGCATTACAAAACACCACTACAAAATCCCTTTCCACATCTTTGCCCCCTAAACACCCTGCACGGTACCAGACACCTCCTGTAACATGGTCACGTGCCAAAATACTCTGTTCTGCAGCTGAGAAGTCACCACTGGGGCCAACTGAGTCAGAAAGGAATAGACCAGCAAGGCCTCCTAGTAAGTATTTCAGCGTGAACAGGGTTTCATTGTTCTTTAATCGTGAAATAACTGGGCATGGAAGAGCTGCTGCTGCTTACGTAAAGAGGCTTCCCCTGGCCTTCCCTGTGGCTGCTAGCCGCTGGCATCGGCCTTCCGATGTGAAACACACACCTGTGCGTTTGCTCTTTGGCATTTGAAGAGTTCTGATAAAGCAAAACTTCACCAGCTTTGGTCCGCTTTGATGGCCTCCTGGTACATTTCCATCAGAAGCAGGAATAAGGTAGTTCAGCTTTGAATCTAACCAAATATTGACCAGCCCAAAAGTAGGCAGAGGTCGGAAACGTGAAGGCAGACTGTAAAGCAACACATAATGCAAGTTCTAAATCTTTCCTCCACGAAACAAAAGCGCATGTCGTATGAAGGGTAGAGGAGGCATGCCTCGTCCGAGAAGGAAGCCACTGTCATGCTAAGCTTTTCACACAGACCGGTTGCTTTCTTGCTCCTTGGCTTAGTTCACCGGTTGAACGGGCACGTTTGTAGCTGCGACACCACTAGGGTGCCAACATACGTAGCAGCTACGCTGCATCTCATGAAGCATTTCTGGACCCAGAAGGTCATGCGTTCTGGTGGCCTGCGGCAGCATAAGAGGCACCAAGAATTCCCTCATAGGAAATCTCCATTTTCTAAAACATTTTATACCGGATTTCCGTGGTGCAAAAATCACTCCCTCCAGGAAGGACTTGCAGCAAGAACTCTCTTGCCTCGCAGAGCCGTGTTTTCCTTGTAAATGGAAACTCATATACGGTTCTGTAATCCTAAGAAAGCTGGTGGTAAACCTAAATCTGCTCTCCTGTGTAGCGTAAAACCTTCGTGTTCCTGCCGTCTGCTGAACACGAGGAAGGCCTACACTTGTGTATTTAAACAAATCAGAAGAGTGCCACGGAGAACCGATTGACAAGAACATATTTACCCTGGGTTTTTGTACAGATTGCATTTGTATGGCTTTGCTTCGGAGAAGATAAAAGAAACACCAGGTTCCACAACTAGCGTATGACCTGTGCTTTGCCTTTCCTTTGCCTTTTAGAGTCACCCTTCTTCCAACACCCCATTATTATATGCAGTCACCCTATTAGGATGTGTGCTGAATCGTGTTCCTAACATGGCCTAAATAAAGAATTTCACTCCTCCGCTCTTGTTTTCAACTCCCATCCTCTACTCACCGTTGCATATTGAGTTCCTTTAGCTACGGCAACAAAAGCAAAACTGCGTCAGTTTATCATTTACGCCACCTTCACTAGCCACCCAGCTGTAGCTTTGGCAAGAATTCATCTCTACTGCCAACAAAGTGCAGTGTTCTCGCAAAAACACAGCACTGAGTCTGCAAGCAAACCCTTTAACCACGGCGGATCTGGGCTGGGGGTATGCTTTTAAACACGCGCTAAATAGCCCACTATTAATTTAGACAAATCAGATTCCGATTTGATGGTGCTGCGTTGACATCCATTCGCTACCGAGACCTACCTAATGACTACCACTACCTAACCACAAGCTGAAGGTGCCGCTAAGTGCAGGGATGCTTCTCCTGACGTACCATTCCAAGTATGTACGTTTGCCACGGATGGAAACACCCTGCTTGGGCAAAGCATCCTCTTCTCCAAAGCCTGCTGGCCTGCAAGCTTTGGAGAGCACTAGAGAATGTCCCGTCGCAATATACCCTGCAGAGTTTGGGCCTTCGAGACATGTTGTTGGGTTGCTGTAGGCTCTTGGAGCCTGCAGAAGCTAGGGCAGGATTGGACTCTGCGCTTTCAATACTGCATGGGGCTTTAAGCCATGGAAGGCAAAGTTGACCCCACCCTCCACCCCCCGCTTCCCTGCCGAAACACCTGGGGTCTCACAGACAACTTACAACACTCTGAAAAGAAGACACCTGGACACAAGCGTTCTCAGATTATCTGTATCAGTGACACAGGACTCCACACCGCATAAACACAGCCACGATGTGCAGGTCACTTCTTCCCTCATCTTCCCTGCTAACAGGAACTGTCCGCCTTCCGACCTTGAAAGGCGCAAACAACCCCTCCCAGAACTCTCGGCTAACCCCACTCCCGCTCCCTGGATTTACAGTTTCAAGCCCCTTTGATCCCGCGTGATGCGCAGCAGGAGCACCTCCTTCCACTCGGCTACCGAGCACCGCAGTAGGCACAGCTGCTGCTACCACTGATGCTGATGCTGCCACTGCCATCGCTGCCGCCGCTCCACAGGCCTACACCTCCGGCATGCAGCTCTTCCAAGCCGCTGGATTACAGCCTTGGGCGGTCTACGTACCGGGCTGGGGAAAGGGCTGTGCATAAAGGGCAGAACCACGCTGCCCATCGGCCCGCCAGGAAGTGGGATGGGCCAGGACAGGAAATCCCTCCCACCTACCTACATAGGGAGGCGCCATTTTCTTTCTGTCCGCATTCCACACTGAGGAGCCGCCATTTTGTGAAGCTTCGTAATCCACGTGTTTTGGCATCGCTCTGTGATTGGCTCGGTGCGTGTGGTTTTTTTTATACACTCTCATCTTCTCAGGTCTCCCTCAGATTGGCTGCCCGCTTCCTCTGGACCAGGAAGTGCTCAGCTGTAAAAACATATACATTTCTATACAACTGGACCAGATGTAGGTGCCCAAGTGCTGGCACCGGGGGGCCGCCGACGGCCTCTGAGGAAAAGCCGGGGCAGCCCTGTGCTGGACAAAGCTGGTTCCAGCCAGCTCTGGCAGCACCGTCACAGGGCACAGCTGAACCCGGCAGCCAAGACGGCAGCGCCTAAGGGAAACCATAGTAAAGGAAGGGCAAAAAAGGACAAAACGCTGCCCAGCAGTGCGGAGTGAGGAAGAAAAAGTGTGAGAAACAGAGCCGTGAACACCGGGGTGTGAGGAGAACAAGGAGGAGGAGCGGGAGGAAGAGAAGCAGGAGGAGGAGGAAGAAAAGGAGAAGGAGCAGGAACGGAGCAGAAGGTCTTCCAGGCACTGGAGCTGAGGCTGCTCTGCAGCGCAGCCCGTAAAAGGAGAACAGAGGGAGAGGGTCGATATGCCCCGAGGGAAGCTGCGGCCTGCGGGGAGCCAGCACAGGAGCCGTGAGAAACAGCCTAACCGTGAACATCTTCCCCGCACCACTTCTGTGCTCCGGTTTCTAGTGCTGAGCATAACGTCATAACGTACGGGACATCCCTTTCGACCCAGCTGTGGTCAGCTGTCCTGCCTGGGTCCCCTCCCAGCTTCTTGTGCACCCCTAGCCTGCTGACAGGCAGGGCAGCATGACGAGCAGAAAAGGCCTCGACTCCGTGCAAGCGCTGCTCAGCAACAACTACAACATCGATGTGTTCTCAGCACTAAAGATCATGGAATCACGGAACAGTTTGCGTTGGAAAGGACTTTAAAGATCATCTCAGTCCAGCCTCCCTGCCATGGCCACAGACTCATTCTGCTAGACCAGGTTGCTCAAAGCCCCACCAGCCTACTCCAGTGACTCGCCACCCTCTGAGTAAAGAACTTTCTGCGAATGTCGGATCTATATCTACCCTCTTTCAGTTTAAAGCCGTTAACGCCTAGTCCTATCACTGCACTCTCAGATGAAGAGTCCCTCCCCAGCTTTCATGAAGGCCCCCTATAGGTATGGGAAAGCCACTATAAGGTCTCCCCAGAGGGTTCTCTTCTCCAGACTCAACAACCCCAAGTCCCTCAGCCTGTCTTCGTAAGAGAGATGCTCCAGCCCCTTGATCGTCCTTCGTGGCCCTCCTCTGGCCTCTGCCCAATTTCAGAGTGTCTGCTCTGGAATACAGACAAATGCCGTTGGTTCTGACACCAAAAAGCACATCCTTGGGGACCAGTGGTGCGTTTGACTATGAACTCTGAAGGCTCCCCCTCTCGTTTTGTAATAGCGACCCACTCATGCTCCCGCATAAAGCTCGGAGCATTCCAGTCATTGGTGTGGTAGCACTTGATACAGACATGGAAAAAACACCCATCCGATTCAAAAGCTCTCAGCACCCCATCAACACCTGCATTGCCTTCCAAGAAGTATGATCCCATTTGATACTCATCACCTTGCAATGCAGAGGTGCTCTCCAGGGTTTGGGCCAGACTACAGGGTCAGGCACTCCTCTGCTTGAGGAGTGTCAAAAAGGGACAACGCAGACTCTTCTGCTGTGCCCCGCAGTCTCTCCTCCCACCCTTCCAAAAGTGGTCTCATCGCAAAGAGAGCCGGATGAGTTGCATACTCCAGGGACTGTGACGTGCTCACCGCAAGACCTTATAGGTAACATGCGGAGTCATTTCTCTGACATTTTTATTCCACAGGGATCGATTCAGAACAATGGTGAATGTCTTGGGAGAAGCCCTTGGTACGGGGAGAGTGGAGAAGCTCTCTGAACAGGAGCTGGAGCTGGTGGATGTCAACCTTTCTGCCTCGCAAACAAAATTACTCTGAAGCCAGTAGCTTTAGAACTGCCTCCTCATAAATGGGCATCAATAGCTCCAACAGCCCTACCTGATCTTCTCGGGAGTAGCACAGCATTCCACATCTCCCCTGCATTACAAAACACCACTACAAAATCCCTTTCCACATCTTTGCCCCCTAAACACCCTGCACGGTACCAGACACCTCCTGTAACATGGTCACGTGCCAAAATACTCTGTTCTGCAGCTGAGAAGTCACCACTGGGGCCAACTGAGTCAGAAAGGAATAGACCAGCAAGGCCTCCTAGTAAGTATTTCAGCGTGAACAGGGTTTCATTGTTCTTTAATCGTGAAATAACTGGGCATGGAAGAGCTGCTGCTGCTTACGTAAAGAGGCTTCCCCTGGCCTTCCCTGTGGCTGCTAGCCGCTGGCATCGGCCTTCCGATGTGAAACACACACCTGTGCGTTTGCTCTTTGGCATTTGAAGAGTTCTGATAAAGCAAAACTTCACCAGCTTTGGTCCGCTTTGATGGCCTCCTGGTACATTTCCATCAGAAGCAGGAATAAGGTAGTTCAGCTTTGAATCTAACCAAATATTGACCAGCCCAAAAGTAGGCAGAGGTCGGAAACGTGAAGGCAGACTGTAAAGCAACACATAATGCAAGTTCTAAATCTTTCCTCCACGAAACAAAAGCGCATGTCGTATGAAGGGTAGAGGAGGCATGCCTCGTTCGAGAAGGAAGCCACTGTCATGCTAAGCTTTTCACACAGACCGGTTGCTTTCTTGCTCCTTGGCTTAGTTCACCGGTTGAACGGGCACGTTTGTAGCTGCGACACCACTAGGGTGCCAACATACGTAGCAGCTACGCTGCATCTCATGAAGCATTTCTGGACCCAGAAGGTCATGCGTTCTGGTGGCCTGCGGCAGCATAAGAGGCACCAAGAATTCCCTCATAGGAAATCTCCATTTTCTAAAACATTTTATACCGGATTTCCGTGGTGCAAAAATCACTCCCTCCAGGAAGGACTTGCAGCAAGAACTCTCTTGCCTCGCAGAGCCGTGTTTTCCTTGTAAATGGAAACTCATATACGGTTCTGTAATCCTAAGAAAGCTGGTGGTAAACCTAAATCTGCTCTCCTGTGTAGCGTAAAACCTTCGTGTTCCTGCCGTCTGCTGAACACGAGGAAGGCCTACACTTGTGTATTTAAACAAATCAGAAGAGTGCCACGGAGAACCGATTGACAAGAACATATTTACCCTGGGTTTTTGTACAGATTGCATTTGTATGGCTTTGCTTCGGAGAAGATAAAAGAAACACCAGGTTCCACAACTAGCGTATGACCTGTGCTTTGCCTTTCCTTTGCCTTTTAGAGTCACCCTTCTTCCAACACCCCATTATTATATGCAGTCGCCCTATTAGGATGTGTGCTGAATCGTGTTCCTAACATGGCCTAAATAAAGAATTTCACTCCTCCGCTCTTGTTTTCAACTCCCATCCTCTACTCACCGTTGCATATTGAGTTCCTTTAGCTACGGCAACAAAAGCAAAACTGCGTCAGTTTATCATTTACGCCACCTTCACTAGCCACCCAGCTGTAGCTTTGGCAAGAATTCATCTCTACTGCCAACAAAGTGCAGTGTTCTCGCAAAAACACAGCACTGAGTCTGCAAGCAAACCCTTTAACCACGGCGGATCTGGGCTGGGGGTATGCTTTTAAACACGCGCTAAATAGCCCACTATTAATTTAGACAAATCAGATTCCGATTTGATGGTGCTGCGTTGACATCCATTCGCTACCGAGACCTACCTAATGACTACCACTACCTAACCACAAGCTGAAGGTGCCGCTAAGTGCAGGGATGCTTCTCCTGACGTACCATTCCAAGTATGTACGTTTGCCACGGATGGAAACACCCTGCTTGGGCAAAGCATCCTCTTCTCCAAAGCCTGCTGGCCTGCAAGCTTTGGAGAGCACTAGAGAATGTCCCGTCGCAATATACCCTGCAGAGTTTGGGCCTTCGAGACATGTTGTTGGGTTGCTGTAGGCTCTTGGAGCCTGCAGAAGCTAGGGCAGGATTGGACTCTGCGCTTTCAATACTGCATGGGGCTTTAAGCCATGGAAGGCAAAGTTGACCCCACCCTCCACCCCCCGCTTCCCTGCCGAAACACCTGGGGTCTCACAGACAACTTACAACACTCTGAAAAGAAGACACCTGGACACAAGCGTTCTCAGATTATCTGTATCAGTGACACAGGACTCCACACCGCATAAACACAGCCACGATGTGCAGGTCACTTCTTCCCTCATCTTCCCTGCTAACAGGAACTGTCCGCCTTCCGACCTTGAAAGGCGCAAACAACCCCTCCCAGAACTCTCGGCTAACCCCACTCCCGCTCCCTGGATTTACAGTTTCAAGCCCCTTTGATCCCGCGTGATGCGCAGCAGGAGCACCTCCTTCCACTCGGCTACCGAGCACCGCAGTAGGCACAGCTGCTGCTACCACTGATGCTGATGCTGCCACTGCCATCGCTGCCGCCGCTCCACAGGCCTACACCTCCGGCATGCAGCTCTTCCAAGCCGCTGGATTACAGCCTTGGGCGGTCTACGTACCGGGCTGGGGAAAGGGCTGTGCATAAAGGGCAGAACCACGCTGCCCATCGGCCCGCCAGGAAGTGGGATGGGCCAGGACAGGAAATCCCTCCCACCTACCTACATAGGGAGGCGCCATTTTCTTTCTGTCCGCATTCCACACTGAGGAGCCGCCATTTTGTGAAGCTTCGTAATCCACGTGTTTTGGCATCGCTCTGTGATTGGCTCGGTGCGTGTGGTTTTTTTTATACACTCTCATCTTCTCAGGTCTCCCTCAGATTGGCTGCCCGCTTCCTCTGGACCAGGAAGTGCTCAGCTGTAAAAACATATACATTTCTATACAACTGGACCAGATGTAGGTGCCCAAGTGCTGGCACCGGGGGGCCGCCGACGGCCTCTGAGGAAAAGCCGGGGCAGCCCTGTGCTGGACAAAGCTGGTTCCAGCCAGCTCTGGCAGCACCGTCACAGGGCACAGCTGAACCCGGCAGCCAAGACGGCAGCGCCTAAGGGAAACCATAGTAAAGGAAGGGCAAAAAAGGACAAAACGCTGCCCAGCAGTGCGGAGTGAGGAAGAAAAAGTGTGAGAAACAGAGCCGTGAACACCGGGGTGTGAGGAGAACAAGGAGGAGGAGCGGGAGGAAGAGAAGCAGGAGGAGGAGGAAGAAAAGGAGAAGGAGCAGGAACGGAGCAGAAGGTCTTCCAGGCACTGGAGCTGAGGCTGCTCTGCAGCGCAGCCCGTAAAAGGAGAACAGAGGGAGAGGGTCGATATGCCCCGAGGGAAGCTGCGGCCTGCGGGGAGCCAGCACAGGAGCCGTGAGAAACAGCCTAACCGTGAACATCTTCCCCGCACCACTTCTGTGCTCCGGTTTCTAGTGCTGAGCATAACGTCATAACGTACGGGACATCCCTTTCGACCCAGCTGTGGTCAGCTGTCCTGCCTGGGTCCCCTCCCAGCTTCTTGTGCACCCCTAGCCTGCTGACAGGCAGGGCAGCATGACGAGCAGAAAAGGCCTCGACTCCGTGCAAGCGCTGCTCAGCAACAACTACAACATCGATGTGTTCTCAGCACTAAAGATCATGGAATCACGGAACAGTTTGCGTTGGAAAGGACTTTAAAGATCATCTCAGTCCAGCCTCCCTGCCATGGCCACAGACTCATTCTGCTAGACCAGGTTGCTCAAAGCCCCACCAGCCTACTCCAGTGACTCGCCACCCTCTGAGTAAAGAACTTTCTGCGAATGTCGGATCTATATCTACCCTCTTTCAGTTTAAAGCCGTTAACGCCTAGTCCTATCACTGCACTCTCAGATGAAGAGTCCCTCCCCAGCTTTCATGAAGGCCCCCTATAGGTATGGGAAAGCCACTATAAGGTCTCCCCAGAGGGTTCTCTTCTCCAGACTCAACAACCCCAAGTCCCTCAGCCTGTCTTCGTAAGAGAGATGCTCCAGCCCCTTGATCGTCCTTCGTGGCCCTCCTCTGGCCTCTGCCCAATTTCAGAGTGTCTGCTCTGGAATACAGACAAATGCCGTTGGTTCTGACACCAAAAAGCACATCCTTGGGGACCAGTGGTGCGTTTGACTATGAACTCTGAAGGCTCCCCCTCTCGTTTTGTAATAGCGACCCACTCATGCTCCCGCATAAAGCTCGGAGCATTCCAGTCATTGGTGTGGTAGCACTTGATACAGACATGGAAAAAACACCCATCCGATTCAAAAGCTCTCAGCACCCCATCAACACCTGCATTGCCTTCCAAGAAGTATGATCCCATTTGATACTCATCACCTTGCAATGCAGAGGTGCTCTCCAGGGTTTGGGCCAGACTACAGGGTCAGGCACTCCTCTGCTTGAGGAGTGTCAAAAAGGGACAACGCAGACTCTTCTGCTGTGCCCCGCAGTCTCTCCTCCCACCCTTCCAAAAGTGGTCTCATCGCAAAGAGAGCCGGATGAGTTGCATACTCCAGGGACTGTGACGTGCTCACCGCAAGACCTTATAGGTAACATGCGGAGTCATTTCTCTGACATTTTTATTCCACAGGGATCGATTCAGAACAATGGTGAATGTCTTGGGAGAAGCCTTTGGTACGGGGAGAGTGGAGAAGCTCTCTGAACAGGAGCTGGAGCTGGTGGATGTCAACCTTTCTGCCTCGCAAACAAAATTACTCTGAAGCCAGTAGCTTTAGAACTGCCTCCTCATAAATGGGCATCAATAGTTCCAACAGCCCTACCTGATCTTCTCGGGAGTAGCACAGCATTCCACATCTCCCCTGCATTACAAAACACCACTACAAAATCCCTTTCCACATCTTTGCCCCCTAAACACCCTGCACGGTACCAGACACCTCCTGTAACATGGTCACGTGCCAAAATACTCTGTTCTGCAGCTGAGAAGTCACCACTGGGGCCAACTGAGTCAGAAAGGAATAGACCAGCAAGGCCTCCTAGTAAGTATTTCAGCGTGAACAGGGTTTCATTGTTCTTTAATCGTGAAATAACTGGGCATGGAAGAGCTGCTGCTGCTTACGTAAAGAGGCTTCCCCTGGCCTTCCCTGTGGCTGCTAGCCGCTGGCATCGGCCTTCCGATGTGAAACACACGCCTGTGCGTTTGCTCTTTGGCATTTGAAGAGTTCTGATAAAGCAAAACTTCACCAGCTTTGGTCCGCTTTGATGGCCTCCTGGTACATTTCCATCAGAAGCAGGAATAAGGTAGTTCAGCTTTGAATCTAACCAAATATTGACCAGCCCAAAAGTAGGCAGAGGTCGGGAACGTGAAGGCAGACTGTAAAGCAACACATAATGCAAGTTCTAAACCTTTCCTCCGCGAAACAAAAGCGCATGTCGTATGAAGGGTAGAGGAGGCGTGCCTCGTTCGAGAAGGGAGCCACTGTCATGCTAAGCTTTTCACACAGACCGGTTGCTTTCTTGCTCCTTGGCTTAGTTCACCGGTTGAACGGGCACGTTTGTAGCTGCGACACCACTAGGGTGCCAACATACGTAGCAGCTACGCTGCATCTCATGAAGCATTTCTGGACCCAGAAGGTCATGCGTTCTGGTGGCCTGCGGCAGCATAAGAGGCACCAAGAATTCCCTCATAGGAAATCTCCATTTTCTAAAACATTTTATACCGGATTTCCGTGGTGCAAAAATCACTCCCTCCAGGAAGGACTTGCAGCAAGAACTCTCTTGCCTCGCAGAGCCGTGTTTTCCTTGTAAATGGAAACTCATATACGGTTCTGTAATCCTAAGAAAGCTGGTGGTAAACCTAAATCTGCTCTCCTGTGTAGCATAAAACCTTCGTGTTCCTGCCGTCTGCTGAACACGAGGAAGGCCTACACTTGTGTATTTAAACAAATCAGAAGAGTGCCACGGAGAACCGATTGACAAGAACATATTTACCCTGGGTTTTTGTACAGATTGCATTTGTATGGCTTTGCTTCGGAGAAGATAAAAGAAACACCAGGTTCCACAACTAGCGTATGACCTGTGCTTTGCCTTTCCTTTGCCTTTTAGAGTCACCCTTCTTCCAACACCCCATTATTATATGCAGTCGCCCTATTAGGATGTGTGCTGAATCGTGTTCCTAACACGGCCTAAATAAAGAATTTCACTCCTCCGCTCTTGTTTTCAACTCCCATCCTCTACTCACCGTTGCATATTGAGTTCCTTTAGCTACGGCAACAAAAGCAAAACTGCGTCAGTTTATCATTTACGCCACCTTCACTAGCCACCCAGCTGTAGCTTTGGCAAGAATTCATCTCTACTGCCAACAAAGTGCAGTGTTCTCGCAAAAACACAGCACTGAGTCTGCAAGCAAACCCTTTAACTACGGCGGATCTGGGCTGGGGGTATGCTTTTAAACACGCGCTAAATAGCCCACTATTAATTTAGACAAATCAGATTCCGATTTGATGGTGCTGCGTTGACATCCATTCGCTACCGAGACCTACCTAATGACTACCACTACCTAACCACAAGCTGAAGGTGCCGCTAAGTGCAGGGATGCTTCTCCTGACGTACCATTCCAAGTATGTACGTTTGCCACGGATGGAAACACCCTGCTTGGGCAAAGCATCCTCTTCTCCAAAGCCTGCTGGCCTGCAAGCTTTGGAGAGCACTAGAGAATGTCCCGTCGCAATATACCCTGCAGAGTTTGGGCCTTCGAGACATGTTGTTGGGTTGCTGTAGGCTCTTGGAGCCTGCAGAAGCTAGGGCAGGATTGGACTCTGCGCTTTCAATACTGCATGGGGCTTTAAGCCATGGAAGGCAAAGTTGACCCCACCCTCCACCCCCCGCTTCCCTGCCGAAACACCTGGGGTCTCACAGACAACTTACAACACTCTGAAAAGAAGACACCTGGACACAAGCGTTCTCAGATTATCTGTATCAGTGACACAGGACTCCACACCGCATAAACACAGCCACGATGTGCAGGTCACTTCTTCCCTCATCTTCCCTGCTAACAGGAACTGTCCGCCTTCCGACCTTGAAAGGCGCAAACAACCCCTCCCAGAACTCTCGGCTAACCCCACTCCCGCTCCCTGGATTTACAGTTTCAAGCCCCTTTGATCCCGCGTGATGCGCAGCAGGAGCACCTCCTTCCACTCGGCTACCGAGCACCGCAGTAGGCACAGCTGCTGCTACCACTGATGCTGATGCTGCCACTGCCATCGCTGCCGCCGCTCCACAGGCCTACACCTCCGGCATGCAGCTCTTCCAAGCCGCTGGATTACAGCCTTGGGCGGTCTACGTACCGGGCTGGGGAAAGGGCTGTGCATAAAGGGCAGAACCACGCTGCCCATCGGCCCGCCAGGAAGTGGGATGGGCCAGGACAGGAAATCCCTCCCACCTACCTACATAGGGAGGCGCCATTTTCTTTCTGTCCGCATTCCACACTGAGGAGCCGCCATTTTGTGAAGCTTCGTAATCCACGTGTTTTGGCATCGCTCTGTGATTGGCTCGGTGCGTGTGGTTTTTTTTATACACTCTCATCTTCTCAGGTCTCCCTCAGATTGGCTGCCCGCTTCCTCTGGACCAGGAAGTGCTCAGCTGTAAAAACATATACATTTCTATACAACTGGACCAGATGTAGGTGCCCAAGTGCTGGCACCGGGGGGCCGCCGACGGCCTCTGAGGAAAAGCCGGGGCAGCCCTGTGCTGGACAAAGCTGGTTCCAGCCAGCTCTGGCAGCACCGTCACAGGGCACAGCTGAACCCGGCAGCCAAGACGGCAGCGCCTAAGGGAAACCATAGTAAAGGAAGGGCAAAAAAGGACAAAACGCTGCCCAGCAGTGCGGAGTGAGGAAGAAAAAGTGTGAGAAACAGAGCCGTGAACACCGGGGTGTGAGGAGAACAAGGAGGAGGAGCGGGAGGAAGAGAAGCAGGAGGAGGAGGAAGAAAAGGAGAAGGAGCAGGAACGGAGCAGAAGGTCTTCCAGGCACTGGAGCTGAGGCTGCTCTGCAGCGCAGCCCGTAAAAGGAGAACAGAGGGAGAGGGTCGATATGCCCCGAGGGAAGCTGCGGCCTGCGGGGAGCCAGCACAGGAGCCGTGAGAAACAGCCTAACCGTGAACATCTTCCCCGCACCACTTCTGTGCTCCGGTTTCTAGTGCTGAGCATAACGTCATAACGTACGGGACATCCCTTTCGACCCAGCTGTGGTCAGCTGTCCTGCCTGGGTCCCCTCCCAGCTTCTTGTGCACCCCTAGCCTGCTGACAGGCAGGGCAGCATGACGAGCAGAAAAGGCCTCGACTCCGTGCAAGCGCTGCTCAGCAACAACTACAACATCGATGTGTTCTCAGCACTAAAGATCATGGAATCACGGAACAGTTTGCGTTGGAAAGGACTTTAAAGATCATCTCAGTCCAGCCTCCCTGCCATGGCCACAGACTCATTCTGCTAGACCAGGTTGCTCAAAGCCCCACCAGCCTACTCCAGTGACTCGCCACCCTCTGAGTAAAGAACTTTCTGCGAATGTCGGATCTATATCTACCCTCTTTCAGTTTAAAGCCGTTAACGCCTAGTCCTATCACTGCACTCTCAGATGAAGAGTCCCTCCCCAGCTTTCATGAAGGCCCCCTATAGGTATGGGAAAGCCACTATAAGGTCTCCCCAGAGGGTTCTCTTCTCCAGACTCAACAACCCCAAGTCCCTCAGCCTGTCTTCGTAAGAGAGATGCTCCAGCCCCTTGATCGTCCTTCGTGGCCCTCCTCTGGCCTCTGCCCAATTTCAGAGTGTCTGCTCTGGAATACAGACAAATGCCGTTGGTTCTGACACCAAAAAGCACATCCTTGGGGACCAGTGGTGCGTTTGACTATGAACTCTGAAGGCTCCCCCTCTCGTTTTGTAATAGCGACCCACTCATGCTCCCGCATAAAGCTCGGAGCATTCCAGTCATTGGTGTGGTAGCACTTGATACAGACATGGAAAAAACACCCATCCGATTCAAAAGCTCTCAGCACCCCATCAACACCTGCATTGCCTTCCAAGAAGTATGATCCCATTTGATACTCATCACCTTGCAATGCAGAGGTGCTCTCCAGGGTTTGGGCCAGACTACAGGGTCAGGCACTCCTCTGCTTGAGGAGTGTCAAAAAGGGACAACGCAGACTCTTCTGCTGTGCCCCGCAGTCTCTCCTCCCACCCTTCCAAAAGTGGTCTCATCGCAAAGAGAGCCGGATGAGTTGCATACTCCAGGGACTGTGACGTGCTCACCGCAAGACCTTATAGGTAACATGCGGAGTCATTTCTCTGACATTTTTATTCCACAGGGATCGATTCAGAACAATGGTGAATGTCTTGGGAGAAGCCTTTGGTACGGGGAGAGTGGAGAAGCTCTCTGAACAGGAGCTGGAGCTGGTGGATGTCAACCTTTCTGCCTCGCAAACAAAATTACTCTGAAGCCAGTAGCTTTAGAACTGCCTCCTCATAAATGGGCATCAATAGTTCCAACAGCCCTACCTGATCTTCTCGGGAGTAGCACAGCATTCCACATCTCCCCTGCATTACAAAACACCACTACAAAATCCCTTTCCACATCTTTGCCCCCTAAACACCCTGCACGGTACCAGACACCTCCTGTAACATGGTCACGTGCCAAAATACTCTGTTCTGCAGCTGAGAAGTCACCACTGGGGCCAACTGAGTCAGAAAGGAATAGACCAGCAAGGCCTCCTAGTAAGTATTTCAGCGTGAACAGGGTTTCATTGTTCTTTAATCGTGAAATAACTGGGCATGGAAGAGCTGCTGCTGCTTACGTAAAGAGGCTTCCCCTGGCCTTCCCTGTGGCTGCTAGCCGCTGGCATCGGCCTTCCGATGTGAAACACACGCCTGTGCGTTTGCTCTTTGGCATTTGAAGAGTTCTGATAAAGCAAAACTTCACCAGCTTTGGTCCGCTTTGATGGCCTCCTGGTACATTTCCATCAGAAGCAGGAATAAGGTAGTTCAGCTTTGAATCTAACCAAATATTGACCAGCCCAAAAGTAGGCAGAGGTCGGGAACGTGAAGGCAGACTGTAAAGCAACACATAATGCAAGTTCTAAACCTTTCCTCCGCGAAACAAAAGCGCATGTCGTATGAAGGGTAGAGGAGGCGTGCCTCGTTCGAGAAGGGAGCCACTGTCATGCTAAGCTTTTCACACAGACCGGTTGCTTTCTTGCTCCTTGGCTTAGTTCACCGGTTGAACGGGCACGTTTGTAGCTGCGACACCACTAGGGTGCCAACATACGTAGCAGCTACGCTGCATCTCATGAAGCATTTCTGGACCCAGAAGGTCATGCGTTCTGGTGGCCTGCGGCAGCATAAGAGGCACCAAGAATTCCCTCATAGGAAATCTCCATTTTCTAAAACATTTTATACCGGATTTCCGTGGTGCAAAAATCACTCCCTCCAGGAAGGACTTGCAGCAAGAACTCTCTTGCCTCGCAGAGCCGTGTTTTCCTTGTAAATGGAAACTCATATACGGTTCTGTAATCCTAAGAAAGCTGGTGGTAAACCTAAATCTGCTCTCCTGTGTAGCGTAAAACCTTCGTGTTCCTGCCGTCTGCTGAACACGAGGAAGGCCTACACTTGTGTATTTAAACAAATCAGAAGAGTGCCACGGAGAACCGATTGACAAGAACATATTTACCCTGGGTTTTTGTACAGATTGCATTTGTATGGCTTTGCTTCGGAGAAGATAAAAGAAACACCAGGTTCCACAACTAGCGTATGACCTGTGCTTTGCCTTTCCTTTGCCTTTTAGAGTCACCCTTCTTCCAACACCCCATTATTATATGCAGTCGCCCTATTAGGATGTGTGCTGAATCGTGTTCCTAACACGGCCTAAATAAAGAATTTCACTCCTCCGCTCTTGTTTTCAACTCCCATCCTCTACTCACCGTTGCATATTGAGTTCCTTTAGCTACGGCAACAAAAGCAAAACTGCGTCAGTTTATCATTTACGCCACCTTCACTAGCCACCCAGCTGTAGCTTTGGCAAGAATTCATCTCTACTGCCAACAAAGTGCAGTGTTCTCGCAAAAACACAGCACTGAGTCTGCAAGCAAACCCTTTAACTACGGCGGATCTGGGCTGGGGGTATGCTTTTAAACACGCGCTAAATAGCCCACTATTAATTTAGACAAATCAGATTCCGATTTGATGGTGCTGCGTTGACATCCATTCGCTACCGAGACCTACCTAATGACTACCACTACCTAACCACAAGCTGAAGGTGCCGCTAAGTGCAGGGATGCTTCTCCTGACGTACCATTCCAAGTATGTACGTTTGCCACGGATGGAAACACCCTGCTTGGGCAAAGCATCCTCTTCTCCAAAGCCTGCTGGCCTGCAAGCTTTGGAGAGCACTAGAGAATGTCCCGTCGCAATATACCCTGCAGAGTTTGGGCCTTCGAGACATGTTGTTGGGTTGCTGTAGGCTCTTGGAGCCTGCAGAAGCTAGGGCAGGATTGGACTCTGCGCTTTCAATACTGCATGGGGCTTTAAGCCATGGAAGGCAAAGTTGACCCCACCCTCCACCCCCCGCTTCCCTGCCGAAACACCTGGGGTCTCACAGACAACTTACAACACTCTGAAAAGAAGACACCTGGACACAAGCGTTCTCAGATTATCTGTATCAGTGACACAGGACTCCACACCGCATAAACACAGCCACGATGTGCAGGTCACTTCTTCCCTCATCTTCCCTGCTAACAGGAACTGTCCGCCTTCCGACCTTGAAAGGCGCAAACAACCCCTCCCCAGAACTCTCGGCTAACCCCACTCCCGCTCCCTGGATTTACAGTTTCAAGCCCCTTTGATCCCGCGTGATGCGCAGCAGGAGCACCTCCTTCCACTCGGCTACCGAGCACCGCAGTAGGCACAGCTGCTGCTACCACTGATGCTGATGCTGCCACTGCCATCGCTGCCGCCGCTCCACAGGCCTACACCTCCGGCATGCAGCTCTTCCAAGCCGCTGGATTACAGCCTTGGGCGGTCTACGTACCGGGCTGGGGAAAGGGCTGTGCATAAAGGGCAGAACCACGCTGCCCATCGGCCCGCCAGGAAGTGGGATGGGCCAGGACAGGAAATCCCTCCCACCTACCTACATAGGGAGGCGCCATTTTCTTTCTGTCCGCATTCCACACTGAGGAGCCGCCATTTTGTGAAGCTTCGTAATCCACGTGTTTTGGCATCGCTCTGTGATTGGCTCGGTGCGTGTGTTTTTTTTTATACACTCTCATCTTCTCAGGTCTCCCTCAGATTGGCTGCCCGCTTCCTCTGGACCAGGAAGTGCTCAGCTGTAAAAACATATACATTTCTATACAACTGGACCAGATGTAGGTGCCCAAGTGCTGGCACCGGGGGGCCGCCGACGGCCTCTGAGGAAAAGCCGGGGCAGCCCTGTGCTGGACAAAGCTGGTTCCAGCCAGCTCTGGCAGCACCGTCACAGGGCACAGCTGAACCCGGCAGCCAAGACGGCAGCGCCTAAGGGAAACCATAGTAAAGGAAGGGCAAAAAAGGACAAAACGCTGCCCAGCAGTGCGGAGTGAGGAAGAAAAAGTGTGAGAAACAGAGCCGTGAACACCGGGGTGTGAGGAGAACAAGGAGGAGGAGCGGGAGGAAGAGAAGCAGGAGGAGGAGGAAGAAAAGGAGAAGGAGCAGGAACGGAGCAGAAGGTCTTCCAGGCACTGGAGCTGAGGCTGCTCTGCAGCGCAGCCCGTAAAAGGAGAACAGAGGGAGAGGGTCGATATGCCCCGAGGGAAGCTGCGGCCTGCGGGGAGCCAGCACAGGAGCCGTGAGAAACAGCCTAACCGTGAACATCTTCCCCGCACCACTTCCGTGCTCCGGTTTCTAGTGCTGAGCATAACGTCATAACGTACGGGACATCCCTTTCGACCCAGCTGTGGTCAGCTGTCCTGCCTGGGTCCCCTCCCAGCTTCTTGTGCACCCCTAGCCTGCTGACAGGCAGGGCAGCATGACGAGCAGAAAAGGCCTCGACTCCGTGCAAGCGTTGCTCAGCAACAACTACAACATCGATGTGTTCTCAGCACTAAAGATCATGGAATCACGGAACAGTTTGCGTTGGAAAGGACTTTAAAGATCATCTCAGTCCAACCTCCCTGCCATGGCCACAGACTCATTCTGCTAGACCAGGTTGCTCAAAGCCCCACCAGCCTACTCCAGTGACTCGCCACCCTCTGAGTAAAGAACTTTCTGCGAATGTCGGATCTATATCTACCCTCTTTCAGTTTAAAGCCGTTAACGCCTAGTCCTATCACTGCACTCTCAGATGAAGAGTCCCTCCCCAGCTTTCATGAAGGCCCCCTATAGGTATGGGAAAGCCACTATAAGGTCTCCCCAGAGGGTTCTCTTCTCCAGACTCAACAACCCCAAGTCCCTCAGCCTGTCTTCGTAAGAGAGATGCTCCAGCCCCTTGATCGTCCTTCGTGGCCCTCCTCTGGCCTCTGCCCAATTTCAGAGTGTCTGCTCTGGAATACAGACAAATGCCGTTGGTTCTGACACCAAAAAGCACATCCTTGGGGACCAGTGGTGCGTTTGACTATGAACTCTGAAGGCTCCCCCTCTCGTTTTGTAATAGCGACCCACTCATGCTCCCGCATAAAGCTCGGAGCATTCCAGTCATTGGTGTAATAGCACTTGATACAGACATGGAAAAAACACCCATCCGATTCAAAAGCTCTCAGCACCCCATCAACACCTGCATTGCCTTCCAAGAAGTATGATCCCATTTGATACTCATCACCTTGCAATGCAGAGGTGCTCTCCAGGGTTTGGGCCAGACTACAGGGTCAGGCACTCCTCTGCTTGAGGAGTGTCAAAAAGGGACAACGCAGACTCTTCTGCTGTGCCCCACAGTCTCTCCTCCCACCCTTCCAAAAGTGGTCTCATCGCAAAGAGAGCCGGATGAGTTGCATACTCCAGGGACTGTGACGTGCTCACCGCAAGACCTTATAGGTAACATGCGGAGTCATTTCTCTGACATTTTTATTCCACAGGGATCGATTCAGAACAATGGTGAATGTCTTGGGAGAAGCCCTTGGTACGGGGAGAGTGGAGAAGCTCTCTGAACAGGAGCTGGAGCTGGTGGATGTCAACCTTTCTGCCTCGCAAACAAAATTACTCTGAAGCCAGTAGCTTTAGAACTGCCTCCTCATAAATGGGCATCAATAGCTCCAACAGCCCTACCTGATCTTCTCGGGAGTAGCACAGCATTCCACATCTCCCCTGCATTACGAAACACCACTACAAAATCCCTTTCCACATCTTTGCCCCCTAAACACCCTGCACGGTACCAGACACCTCCTGTAACATGGTCACGTGCCAAAATACTCTGTTCTGCAGCTGAGAAGTCACCACTGGGGCCAACTGAGTCAGAAAGGAATAGACCAGCAAGGCCTCCTAGTAAGTATTTCAGCGTGAACAGGGTTTCATTGTTCTTTAATCGTGAAATAACTGGGCATGGAAGAGCTGCTGCTGCTTACGTAAAGAGGCTTCCCCTGGCCTTCCCTGTGGCTGCTAGCCGCTGGCATCGGCCTTCCGATGTGAAACACACGCCTGTGCGTTTGCTCTTTGGCATTTGAAGAGTTCTGATAAAGCAAAACTTCACCAGCTTTGGTCCGCTTTGATGGCCTCCTGGTACATTTCCATCAGAAGCAGGAATAAGGTAGTTCAGCTTTGAATCTAACCAAATATTGACCAGCCCAAAAGTAGGCAGAGGTCGGGAACGTGAAGGCAGACTGTAAAGCAACACATAATGCAAGTTCTAAACCTTTCCTCCACGAAACAAAAGTGCATGTCGTATGAAGGGTAGAGGAGGCATGCCTCGTTCGAGAAGGAAGCCACTGTCATGCTAAGCTTTTCACACAGACCGGTTGCTTTCTTGCTCCTTGGCTTAGTTCACCGGCTGAACGGGCACGTTTGTAGCTGCGACACCACTAGGGTGCCAGCGTATATATGTTCTCCCCAAATCTCATGGCTAGCCATTCTCCTTGTGTTTACAGGTTCAGGCCCTTTAATTACGCATGATGAGCATCAGTAGCACCTCCTTCCAGTTGGTTTTGAATATTTCTAAGATATAAATATTAGCTGCTGTTCATGCTGCTAGCACTGCTCCACAGATCCGTGCCTCTGTCCTGCAGCTCTTCCATGCCGCCAGATGGCAGCACTGGACGGTCTGAATGGTGCGGTGGGGGAAGGGATCGTCCATAACTGAAGGGCAAGACTAATCCGCCCTTTGACCAGCCCAGAAGTGGGTTGGCCAGGAGAGAAAATCCCTCCCACCTACCTTCATAGGGAGGTGCCATTTTGTTTCAGTCTGCATTCCACGCCGAGGAGCTGACATTTCATGAAGCTTTATAATCCACGTGTTTTGGAATCGCTCTGTGATTGGCTCTGTATGTGTTTTTTTTGTGTGTTTTTTTTGTTTGTTTGTTTTGATTTATTTGTTTGTTTAAAAACACTCTCATCTTCTCAGGTCTCCCTCAGATTGGCTGCCCACTTCCTCTGGACCATGAAGTGCACAGCTGTAAAAATATATACATTTGTATATAGCTGGATCAGATGTAGGTGCCCAGGTGCTTGCCTTGGGGGGCCTCCAACGGCTTCTGAGGGAAAGCTGGGTCAGCCCTGTGCCAGACAAAGCCGGTTCCAGCCAGCTCTGTCAGCACCGTCACAGGGCACAGTTGAGCCCAGCAGCCAAGACAGCAGCGCCTAAGGGAAACCATAGTAAAGGAAGGGCAAAAAAGGACAAAATGCTGCCCATCAGTGCGGAGTGAGGAAGAAAAAGTGTGAGAAACAGAGCCGTGAACAGGGTGTGAGTTGAACACGGAGGAGTATTTGGAGTGGAGAAGGTTTTAGAGGGTCATGAGCAAAGATTTCCAGCTGCCTGTTCATCATAAACAATAGTGAAACTGATTTGTGTGACCCAAGGGAAGCTGTAACCTTTGTGTAGCAATAAATATAGTATATACAGTTAAAGGTTTATAGGAAGGATTTTGTAAATATTATATATATATTTATATATATATATATTATGTATACCCAGAGGCACTGTTTTCTGTACTTGTGTATATATCTGCTATTATTGTTATCTATACGTTTATGCCTGGTCTACCTGACAAACAAGCACACAGAGACAGAATCTACACAAAGGTCTTTTAAATAAATAATTAACTATATAATTCTGCAGAATCAGTTACTTGGCGATCTTTCGCACAGCAGTTACACCTCTGACTTGAATCTCCATTACTTATACACAGCTAACTTGTGAAACTGTCACTCTAGCTGCTTCTGTTTGGCTGTTCTATTTCATCTAACTTATATCTGTTGAGCATGTGCATTTCAGAGGAACAGCAGGGGGAAGCTTCAAATCCCACGTTTCCATACATTTGCTTTTTGATGGGTATATTTTTGTGGTGATTTTGCCCAGCTGGTCAGGTGAACTCCACTGCAGCCATCTCTCACTACCCTTCTTAAAGGAAGAGGGGAAGAAAAGATGATGGAAAGGGCTCAAGGGTTGAGGTAGGGATAGAAATATTACTCACCAATTATCATCATGGGCAAAACAAACTTGGTATAGGGAGATTAATATAATTTATTGCCTATCACTAACAGACTAGAAAAGTGGGAAATTAAAGCAAACTGAAAACACCTTTCCCCCTGTTCACCATCTTCTACGTTCTCCCCTTGAGAGGTGCAGGGGAATGGGGAATGGGGGCTGAGTTCAGTCTCTACCTCTCTTTCATGGTCACTCTCTTCCTCTGCTCCATTGGGGGGTCCCTCACAAAATGAACTCCTTCCTGAACTGATCCTACATGGGCCTTCCACAGACAGCAGTTCTTCAAGAACTGCTCCAATATGGTCGTGTACCTTGGAGTCCATCCTTCAGAAGCAAACTGCTCCAACATGTATCCCCCATGGGTGGCAACTCCCGACAGATCCCCTGCTCCTGCATGGGCTCCTCTCCACAGGCTGCAGCTCCAGCGTTGAGTCTGCTCCTGCACAGGCTCTCTGTGGGCAACAGCCTCCCTCAGGCCAGATCCAGGTGCTCCACTGGGGGTTGCTCCATCAATATGACAACTAAAAACAGTGGTTTTAACCATTCAAAGTCTAGCAACCATGACCAGAGCCAGGAAAAATCTAGTCAATTATTGATGGCTGCATCCTGAGACACTTGGTGAAACAAATATGATGCTTTCTAGGTTCAGTTGTTATCTGTCTGAATTTGCTTCTTCTCATTTACAAAGACATAGCAGCTGCAGTTTATTATAGCACAAACACCTCCCTGAGCTGCGAGTACCATCTCTAAGGAAAGACAATTTTCCAAAGCTATTTGGGATTCTTGTTCTATTTATGTTCATATTCATCTGACAACATCGGTAGTGGCATTGCTTATAATTTCTAGTGCCACAGAAATTGTTTACTAGTGTTGTAGAAATGTTTATTAGTGCCCTTTCAAGTTCTGTTATTCCCCATGAAAGCATTAAAGCCCTCCGCAAAGCATGAAGCCAGATATTTCTGTTTGAAAGAGGATTATAAATTCCTCATTTTTCCAGAGGCGTCATAAAGATAGCCTGTGGTCTTAGACCACCCTTTATCTCTGAATGTTTAGGGAACTTAACCTCTGAAATTATGGCCCCCAGGGCACAAGTTCTCTACCACCTAGGAAGAAATGCTTTACATGCTTATGGACCACATAGCCAATATACTCCTCCCAGGAATATCCACCAATGAAGGCTGATAGACCCACTTCTATTTCCATAATTCTTATGATAGTGTAATTGGTAGTTTCAACTGTAATAGTCATTTTACATTTTCCAGTCAGGTTCCACGAACCTACATATGGTCCCTGGGCAACATTCTCCCTACTTCTATTAAGTGAGTATATACATGACAGATTTTCTCTTTCAATAGGATATGCAGAGATGGAGGAAAATTGTGATGGGGAGGTAATAATATCATTGCTCGAGTTTGCTAATTACCATATATCTGTCTTGTTCACAGTGAGTGGTATAGCATAGGTACGAGTTTTGTTGTGTGTTGAGGCAGGTACATGGGTGCACACCAAACAAGATGATATATTCGCAAAATGGGTTAAGTTTAAAGCTATCTGATCTATAGAATTCTGTGTCCAAGAATGAGAACTGTAGGTCAGCCCTGTTAAGGAAAATATAACCAGAATAAATATCATTTTGTCCTTTTAAACAGCAATTTCATGTCCTCGTTGGTTCAACTTGCCACTAAGTCTCTTGTGCTCCTTCTGATGGTAGGTCTCACTTCTACTCTTCTGGTAATGCTGCTTTTACATGAGTGTAGTGAATCGCTGATTTGATCCCTTCTACTTTCATTACAGGGTTGGTGTGGAGTAATGACTTTGAACTAAGAGAGAGTAGATTAGGTTAGACATTAGGAACAAATTCTTTACTCAAAGCTTGGTTAGGCACTGGAATAAGTTGCCCAGAGAAGCTGTAGATGTCCCATCCCTGGAAGCGTTCAAGTCCAGTTTGGTTGGGGCTTTGAGTAACCTGCTCTAGTGGAAGGTGTCCCTGCCCATGGCAGGAAGTATGAGATGATCTTTAAGGTCCCTTCCAACCCAAACCATTCTATGATTCTAAAATCGCAGAATCACAGAATCACAGAATTGTAGGGGTTGGAAGGAATCACAGAATCGCAGAATTATAGGGGTTGGAAGGGACCTCAAGAGATCATCGGGTCCAACCCCCCTGCCAAAGCAGGTTCCCTAGAGCAGGTTGCCCACGTAGGTGTCCAGATGGGCCTTGAATATCTCCAGAGAAGGAGACTCCAAACCACCCTGGGCAGCCTGTTCCAGTGCTCCATCACCCTTACCGTGAAGAAGTTCTTCCGCATGTTGGTGCGGAACTTCCTGTGATCCATTTTTTGGCCATTGCCCCTTGTCCTGTCCCCACAAACCACTGAAAAGAGATTGGCCAAATCCCTCTGTCTCCCACACTTAAGATATCTGTAAACATTAATAAGATCTCCTCTCAGTCTTCTTTTCTCAAGATTCTATAAGATCATTTCCACTTTTGCTTTGGAGGCTCATCTTTCCACATTTGGATCAGCACCAGATGTCCAGGTCAGAATGGGTGTACCAGAACATCTCAGAGAGGTTGTGGAGTCTCCTTCTCCGGAGATATTCAAAACCTACCTGGATGTCATCCTGCGCAATGTCCTCTGTGTGATCATGCTTGGCAGAAGGGTTGGACTAGATGATCTTCAGAGATCTCTTCCAACCTCAGCCATTCTGTGATTCTGTGATCCAATGGTATCAGTAGTTGCTACTGTATGTATCTATGAAGAGATGAGAACACAGCAGACAAAAACAGCAAATATTGTCTTACTCAACCTTCCCTTCTTACATGCATTTGCCTCCCTTCTGTCACCAAATCATTTACCAGGTATGATTTGCCATATAACAATTCAAATGGGCTAACTTTCTTCAGCTCTGGAGGCTGACCTAACTTTCAGTAAAGCTGTTGTTAAGGCTTCTGGCCATTTTAGTTGAGCTTCCTGGGAAATTTTAGTTCAATGTTTGTTTTTTTTTAATTTAAAAAACAGGGAGGGTTTTGCAGGTGAAGTGGCAATTGGTGGCTGTCTTGGTCATAGTGACCGTGAAGTGGTCGAGTATAAAATTTTTGGTGACAGGAGAAAAACTGCCACCAAAACTTCAACCCTGGATATGGGGAGAGCAGACTTCAGGCTGCTTGGGGAACTAGTTAGTAAGATCCCCAGGGAAACTGCTTTAGGAGACATTGGCGTCCATCAGTGCTGGTCAGTCTTTAAGCACTGCCTCCTAAAAGCACAGGATCAGGCAATTCCAAAATATCGGAAGTCAATCAGGTGGGCCAGAAAGTCAGCTTGGCTGACCAGGGATCTTCTTCTGGAGCTTAGGCACAAAAAGAAAGTGTATGGCTGCTGGAAGCAGGGTCAGGCAACGTGGAAGGACTACATGGATGCTGTTCACATTTGTAGGGAGAAAATTCATGAGGCCAAAGCCCAGTTAGAGTTGAAGCTGGCCAGGACTATGGGAGACAATAAAAAGGGCTTTTTTAAATGTGCAAACAGAAAAAGGAGGACCAGAGAAAACACAGGTCCACTACTTGATGATACCTCACAGACAAGGACATAGGCAAAGCAGAGATGTTTAATGCCTTCTTTGCCCCTGTCTTCAACACCGATGATGGGCTTCGGGACCCTGGGTGCCCTGAGCTGGAGGACCATGACAGTGGGAATGATAAACTCCCAGCTAATCCTGAACATGTGCAGGATTTGCTGCTCCACCTGGATCCATACAAGTCCATGGGGCCTGATGGGATTCATCCCAGGGTGCTCAGGGAGCTGGCTGACGTCATCGTGGGACCTCTCTCAATTATTTTTTACTGGTCTTGGGAATCTGGAGAGGTCCAGTTGACTGGAAGCTGGCAAACGTTGTGCCAGTTTTCAAGAAGGGCAAGAAGGAAGACCCTGGTAACTATAGACCTGTCAGTCTCATGTCAGTGCCTGGCAAAATTATGGAGAAGATTATCATGGGTGTTACTGAAACACACCTGGGGGACAATGCAATCATAGGTCACAGCCAACATGGTTTCACGAGGGGTGGGTCCTGCTTAACAAATTTAATTTCCTTTTATGATAAGATCACCCATCTAGTCAATCAAGGGAAGCCAGCTGATGTGATCTTTTTGTATTTCAGTAAAGCTTTCAATACGGTTTCTCATAGGATCCTACTGGACAAAATGTTCAGCATACAGCTAGATAAAAACATAATATGATGGGTGAACAATTAGCTGATTGGTAGGGCTCAAAGGGTTATTGTAAATGGGGATACATGAGGCTGGTGGCCAGTCACCAGTGGGGTCCCCCAGAGCTCCATTTTAGGGCTAGTTCTTTTCAATGTTTTTATAAACGATTTGGATGTAGGACTAGAATGTGTTTTGAGTAAGTTTCCTGATGATACTTAACTGGGAGGAGCTGTTGACTCTGTCAAGAGTGGAAAGGCCTTGCAGAGAGATCTCGACAAATTGGAGAGATGGGCAATCCCCAATTGTATGAAGTTTAACAAAAGCAAGTGCCAGGTCCTGCACCTGGGAAGGGGCAGCCCTAGCTATACATACAGACTGGGGGACCAGAGGCTGGAGAGCAGCCCCGCAGAGAGGGATCTGGGGGTTGTGGTTGACAGCAAGTTCAATATAAGGTTGCAGGGCAACCAGGCAATCAGGCCCAGTCAGCATGGGTTTATCAAAGGCAAGTCCTTCTTAATGAACCTGATTTCCTTCTATGACAAAGTGACACGCTTAGTGGATGAGGGAAAGGCTGTGGATGTGGTCTACTTTGATTTCAGTAAGGCTTTTGACACCACTTCCCAAAGCATTCTCCTGAAGAAACTGGCTGCTCATGGCTTGGACTGGTGTATGCTTTGTTGGGTTAAAAACTGGATGGATAGCAGGGCCCAAAGAGTCATGGTGAATGGAGTTAAATCCAGTTGGAGGCCAGTCACTAGTGGAGACCCCAGGGCTCAGTATTAGGGCCAGTTCTCTTTAATATCTTTATTGATGATCTGGATGAGGGGATCGAGTGCACCCTCAGTAAGTTTGCAGACGACACCAAGTTAGGTGCATGTGTCGATCTGCTCGAGGGTAGGAAGGCTCTGCGGGAGGATCTGGATAGGCTGGACCGATGGGCTGAGGCCAACTGTATGAAGTTCAACAAGGCCAAGTACCAGGTCCTGCACCTGGGGCACAACAACCCCAAGCAGCCCTACAGGCTGGGAGATGAGTGGTTAAAAAGCTGCCTGGCAGAGAAGGACCTGGGAGTACTGGTTGATAGTCAGCTGAATATGAGCCAGCAGTGTGCTCAGGTGGCCAAGAAGGCCAACAGCATCCTGGCTTGTATAAGAAACAGTGTGGCCAGCAGGACTAGGGAAGTGATTGTCCCCCTGTACTCAGCTCTGGTGAGGTCGCACCTCGAGTACTGTGTTCAGTTTTGGGCCCCTTGCTACAAGAAGGACATCAAGGTGCTCGAGCGTGTCCAGAGAAGGGCAACAAAGCTGGTGAGGGGTCTGGAGAACAAGTCTTACAAGGAGCGGCTGAAGGAGCTGGGATTGTTCAGCCTGGAGAAGAGGAGGCTCAGGGGCGACCTTGTCACACTCTACAGGTACCTTAAAGGAGGCTGTAGCGAGGTGGGGATTGGTCTGTTCTCCCACGTGCCCGGTGATAGAACAAGGGGGAATGGGCTAAAGTTGCACCAGGGGAGGTTTAGGTTGGATGTTAGGAAGAACTTCTTTACTGAAAGGGTTGTTAGGCATTGGAATGGGCTGCCCAGGGAAGTGGTTTAGTCACCATTCCTGGAGGTCTTTAAAAGACGTTTAGATGTTGAGCTTAGTGATATGGTTTATTGGAGGACTTGTTAGTGTTAGGTCAGAGGTTGGACTAGGTGATCTTGGAGGTCTCTTCCAACCTAGATGATTCTGTGATTCTGTGATGTGAGCCAGCAGTGTGCCCTGGCAGCCAGGAGGGCCAACCGTATCCTGGAGTGCATCAAGCACGGCATTGCTAGTCAGTCAAGGGAAGTGATTGTCCTGCTCTACTCTGTGCTGGTGCGGCCTCACCTTGAGTACTGTGTGCAATTCTGGGCACCACAGTACAAAAACGATGTGAAACTGTTGGAGAGTGTCCAGAGGAGGGCTACGAAGATGGTGAGGGACCTAGAGGGGAAGACGTGTGAGAAGCGGCTGAGGTCACTTGGTTTGTTCAGCCTGGAAAAGAGGATGCTGAGGGAAGACCTTACCACAGCTTCCTCACAAGGGGGAGTGGAGGGGCAAGCGCCGATCTCTTCTTTCTGGTGACCAGCGATAGGACATGAGGGAATGGAGTCAAGCTGCAACCGGGGAAGTTCAGGTTGGATATCAGGAAAAGGTTCTTCACCAAGGGGGTGGTCGTACACTGGAACAGGGACGTAGTCACGGCACCCAGCCTGTCAGAGTTTAGGAAGCATTTGGATTATGCTTTTAGTCATATGGTCTGCATTTTTGGGTAGACCTGTGTGGAGAGAGTTGGACTCAGTGATCTTCGTGGGTCCCTTCCAACTTGGGATATTCTATGATTCTATTACTTTGGTGTCTATTACTTTGGCATGGGAAGGCTTCTGGCCATCCAGTGAACATGTGCACCAGCACTAGGAGATATTACCTGGTGATGTCCTTTTCTGAATTTTCAACATAAATTTAAATCTTAAACCACAAGGAATTGCATTCCACAAAGACGCTATACATCTTTATAAATACTGGGAAAATATTTTAATAACAACAAATTGCCTCCAATATCCTGAAAACCACATAGCTTCAACATTTATTTCTACATTAACATATGTACATATTATATGATAAGGATATAACCAATAACCTTGATGAACATACTTAAATAGTCACATCAGGAAATAGTAGGGATTTTTCTATTATGGAATCACAGAATCATAGAATGGTTTGGCCTGGAAGTGACCTTAAAGATCACCCCTTTCCACACCCCCTGCCCTGGGCAGGGACACCTTCCACTAGACCAGGTTGCCCAAAGCCCCATCCAGCCTGGCCTTAAACATTTCCAGGAATGGGGCATCCACAACTTTTCTGGGCAACATGTTCTAGTGCCTCATCACCCTCAGAGTGAAGAATGTCTTCCTTATATCTAATCTAAATCTACCCTCTTTTAGTTTAAAGCCATAACTCCTTGTCCTGTTATGACACTACCTGACAGAGTCCCTCACCAGCTTTCCTGTAGGCCCCCTTTAGGTACTGGAAAGCTGCTATAGTGTCTCCCCAGAGCCTTTTCTTCTCCAGACTCAACAACCCCAACTCCCTCAGCCTGTCTTTGTAGGAGAGGTGCTCCAGCCCTTTGATCATCCTTGTGGCCTTCCTCTGGACTCATTCTAATAGCTCCATGTCCTTCTTATATTGGGGGCCCCAAAGCTGAACACAGCACTCCATGTGGGATCTCACAAGAACAGAGTACAGGAGGAGAATCACTTCCCTCAACCTGCTGGCCACACTTATTTTGATGCAGCCCATACGGCACATGGCTGGCTCATGTCATGCTTCTCATCAGTCAACACCCCCAGGTCGTTCTCCTCAATCCTGGGCTGTTCTCAGTCCATTCTCCACCTAGCCTATATCTGTGCTCCAGACTGTCATCCCACATTTCAAGCAATAGAATTTTTCTAGTGTCTCCTGGCTCTGCAAGCAGGTGAGTGGCTGAAATAGGTTTGATAACCATTTTTTTACAACTTGGAAGGCTGCAGGTTTTCAACTCTGTTCTCACAAAGGTAATTTTCAAAGATGTGGAAAAACTCTACACTAGACAGGAGTACAGCGTATTTTGGTTTTCATAACAAAATAGAGAAGGGCACCCATAATTATTTGTTGTTCTGCAGATGGATCTAATCATGCTAGGCACTGAGTAACAATGTTTTTCCCGACATACATACTGTATTTAAAGGACAGTTTTGTTTCACTCAGTGTACTAACCATACTAGGAATTCATAATTCCATCCACACCCATCTATGTACAAACACTCACATAGGTATGTCAAAATCAAGTATTTTTTGTATCATGAAAGGCTATGTTTTTATCACAAGTTCTTGAGACCTCACTCCAGCACTGAAATGAATGGAATCTGAATTTCAATACAGTGAAATAACAGGAAGACTCATGGGACTAATTTCATGAAGTCATGATGCCTTTGGTGGAGGAATCCCATGGTCAGGAGTGACTTCTTGCTGACCATTCTGTGTCTGGCAAGGACCTGACTTCCATGTCAAATGTAGAGTCCATTGGACATTAGGGCTGTTCTGGAATTTAGGAAAGTGATGTCTGGATTAGACTGGGCTGTCTTCAGCATCAGTGGGTTTACTTTTCATTCCAGTTTTACTCACACTAAGAAGAGTTTTCCATTAACCCATAATTTTCAAGAGTAAATACAGAGGAGTATCAAAAAATGTCTTTTTTTCTTAATTGTGCAGGTTTTGTTTTGTTTTGTTTTTCAAGTGTGAAAATGTGATGCCTTTTTCTTCTTCCTTTTTTTTTTCTTTTCTTTTTTTTTTTCCCAAAAAGAGTATGGTCACTCCTGTTATGTGTATGTATTTTATCTGGGTTCATTTTTTCTAGAAACTCTTCTGCCTTTTCTCAAATGGATTTCTAATCCTCATTAAATCTGTTTTATTGTTGTTGCAAAGTCACGCTCTCCATTGCATGCCTACTCTTGCAGGACTGCAAGAAAGAGATGATATTGGAATGAAAGTGTTGGAGTGGCATTGTTTATAAGGGATTAATACATTTTTGTTATCCAGAGTTCTGCATATATTTTGGACTTTGCAGATTTGCTTTGTAGAATTGTTTTCTGTCACTGGCATTCAAAAGCACTGGTTTGTTTCACACACATAATGAAAGCTGGTGAGAGGGAAGTTCTTTATCTTCCCCCCAGCTGAATATTAAGGTAATGGCAGAGCAGGCAGGAAACCAGGTGAGGGATTCAACTACTAAACACAGGAGCTTGATGCTGTTTGAGATGCCCTAGGTTATCATGCGTGGGCTGCTGCTGCTTCCTCAGCAGAACATGGGTCTACTGCTGGTCTTAGTTCTAATCTTACCTGGTTTTAAATTGGTACTGATGCCTGTGACAGTGAAAGTCTTAGACAGCATATATGTCCGGACTGCACAGAGGCAGTGGCAATAACAATACCTTTGCTTTGAGATACTTGACAGACGTATCTGTCTTGCATTCTAACAAAGGTGTAGACACAGTAGTTTACACAGGAGTACAGGTGTGGAAGCATTGCTTTTGCCACATAGGACCTTTGTTTGGGAAGGGGCAGCTAGCAGAAAAATGGAGGATGGGAGAAGAAAGTAGTGTCAAAGGAGAGAGAGGAAACGAAGAAAGAGGGGCTAGAGAAGAGCCTTCAGGAAATAATATATGGAGGAAAAGAGAGGACTAGAGGAAAGACTGAGGGAGAGAAGCATGGGTATGGAGGGAAGAGAGCATTTAATCCAGGGGAAAAGAGAGCAAGTCTTGAGGACAGTGATGGAAGCGGAGCTGGAGACAAAGGAAAGTGATGAGAACTACACTGGCAGTGTGTAACGTAAAGAAACTGACAGGAAGAAATAAGCAGCCTGAAGGAGTCAAGGGATAAAAGAAGAATTATTTGTGTGTGTCTCTATTCAGTTGTTTGATAGGGAAGGATATTTTTAAAATGTATGCAGGATTTTGCTATTTTTCAGTTCAGATGAGCTCTGCCACATCTCCTCCACCTTTCCTTCCTAAAGAGCCTATATCCATCCATTCCAACACCCCAGTCATGAAAGCCATCTCACCATGTAATGCCAGTTAGGTCATAGCCCTGCAAGCTTTGCTTCTTGTTCATCCATGCCCGCCTCCTGGCATTCTTGCCCTCTTTGTTGGGATGTATCACTCTTGAGCTTGGAGGAGGTGTTCCTTCAATATTAACCAGCTTTCTTCAGACCCTCTTCCCTGCAGGGCTTTATTTAATGGTACTCTGCCAAGCAGATCCCTGAAGAGGGCACTGTCTGTTCTCCTGAAGTCCAGGGTAGTGAATTTGCCATGTGCCCTCTTCATTGCCCTATGGATCTTGGCCTCCACTATTTCATGGTCACTGCAGCCAAGGCTGCCCTTAAGTTTCACATTCCCCTCCAGCCCCTCCATGTTGGTGGGAATGAGGTCTGGCACAGCACCTCCCTTCATTGGCTCCTCTCTCACTTGGAGAAGGATGTCGTCGTCAATACGTTCCAGGAACCTCCTGGATTGCCTGTGCCCTGCTGTGCTGTCCCTCCAACAGATATCAGGGTGGTTGAAGTCCCCCATATCAGGGCTTGTGAACATGAGGCTGCTTCTATGTGTCTATAGAGGGCCTCACCTGCTTGGTCTTCCTCATCTGCTTGGTCTTCCTGATCAGGTGGCTTGTAGCAGACCCCACTATAATGTCCCCTGCCCCTCCCCTCCCTGTAATCCCAATCCATAAGCTCTCTGCCAGCCCCTCATACATCCCCAGGCAGAGTTCTATATTCTCCAGATGCTTATTGACAGAGAGGGCAACAACCCCTTCTCATCTCCTCTAACTTTCCTTCCTAAAGAGCATGCATCCTTCCATTCCAACACTCCAGCCATGGAAGCCATCTCACCATGTAATGGCAGTTAGGTCACAGCCCTGCAGGCTTGCATACATCTCCAACTCCTCTTGTTTATTCCCCATGCTACGTGTGTTAGCATAGAGATGTTAAACTGGGCCCTTGATGAAGCTGACTTACTGGCTGGAGTGGCTGGAATTCCTTTGTGCTGCTCTTCAGGTGCTCTCCTGGTGGCCTGTGACCCTTCTCCAGGCTCTGGGCATCTATCGCTAACACTGCCATCAAACTGGGAGGAGTGGGATGGATTGAGATTCCCATCATCTGGCAACTCTTGTTTAAAGCCCTCTTCAGAAGCTTGGCAATCCTATGGCTAAAGATGCTTTTCCCTTTCTCTGACAGGTGGACCCCATCAGCCCCCAGCAGTCTAGGTTTCTCAAAGTGAGTCCCATGGTTTAAGTAGCCAAACCCCTGTCTGTGACACCAGTCCTGTAACCATCTGTTGATTTACCAGATTTGATTGGTCCTTTCAATCCTCTTCCCTTTGACTGTGAGGACTTATGAAAAAACTACCTGTGCTCCAGAGTCCTTCACTGCTGCTCCCAGGGCTCTGTAATACCTCTTGATTACTAAGGTAAGCAGCAGACTTCTCTCAAGAGCAGTTAAGGTAGGCAGATGGGTGCCTCTGTACCTCTCAGAAGAGAGTCTTCTACTACTAGCACATGTCACATTTTCTTAGTTGCAATAGTTGTTACGCAGGGAGCAGATCAGGCTGTCTTATTCAGCTCTACCCCTTCTGCAGTGTGTCTTTCTGTCTTTCCTTTTCAGTCAGCAGAGGGGTCAAATGGTTCTGTAAGGGCACCTCAAGCTTTGGGGGAAAAATCCCTGAGATATGGACCAAGGTTAGGTGGCTGGTCTGTAATTCCCTGTATCATCCTCCTCGCCTTTCTTGAAGATGTGTGTGACGTTTGCATTTTCCCTGTCAGGGCTCTGCCGAGTTGCTGTGACCTTTCAAAGAAAATGGGAACCACAATGCAAATGGTATCAGCCAGTTCCTTCAGCATCCTCAGATGCATTTCCTTGAGACCCACTGTACTTCTTGGTATCAGGTGTTCTAAAGTGATCTTTAACTGGGGGTACCAGATTCACTCCCCATGACCCTGCTAAAAGGGTCATAAGCCTGAAAAGCCTGATTTCCCAGTGAAAACTGAGACAGAATTTTCAGTAAGTACCTCAGTCTTTTCTGTGCCCTTCATCACGGTTCTCTGCCTGTGAAGCTGCAGGCTCATATTTACCGTAGCTTTTATTTTGTTAGTAATGTACTTACAGAATCTGTTCATGTTACCTTTCTCATCTCTTGCTAGTTTTAACTTTAGATGAGCTTTGGGTTTCTGATGCCATCCTTACAGGCTCAGGCAATTATATTTTTTTACCTCCATTGGCCCATCACCACTCCCACTGTGTACCTAGTTTTCATGTTTAGCTCAGTCAGGGGTTCCCTATTGATCTACACTGGCAAGTGCAGGTTCCTTCTATGCTGCTTCTTGTGTAACATACGCTATGTACCGTTCTCACTCCAAATTCTCCTGATGTCAACTTTTCATGTCCTCACTGAAACATTCACACAATATTTAGCAACGGATACAGTCTCTTAATCTCACTGACATACATTTTATCTTCACATTCTTTGCCATCATACTGCCAAATATCTTAAGGAAGTGGGCAATGAGACTTGCTGGGGTCACATGAAAGCTCCAGCCCATAACTGGCACTAGGGAACACTACCAGTCATTTGAGGGTGTTTACGTTTTAGCATTTAAAGCAGTGCGAGTAGTGATCGGCTATCAGAGCTACTGGTCTAGCGCAAATGGGCTGTCTGTTGGTATAATCAGTGCTTGGAGTAGGGAAATAAGTCTTTTCCCTACTTAGGAGTAGGAATCAAGTTGACAGGAACTGTGAGCCAAGGATGTGCTTCTCTGAGGAAGAGAGAAGCTGCCTCTCCCAGTAACAGTTCTGATTGTTTCTTTCATAACAGCATTTCTTAACTCTTAAAAGAAGACTTCTTCCTTTAGAACGATTTTCATTGCATATGGTTGAGGGTCTGTGTAGGAAACTGAGCATAGAAAAGTTCTTATTTCCAGAAGTAGTATTCCACTTTATATTCCTAAAACTTGTGTATGTTTCTTGCTGTACATTTTGTCCTGAAACTTTCTGTTGTGTGGGAAGTCGCTAGTTTTGAAATCAAACCTAGAAGGCCAAGCAAACTGTGTTTTTCAAGGAGGTGATTTTACAAATATGTTTGCATCGTGCCATGTAAATACTTCGGTGCTTTTCAGGGAAAAAAAAAAAAAAAAAAAAAGTTAAAATGAGTGAATTTAATATTGTTTGTGAAGGCTGGAGATGCTTTTCATTCAAACAAGTTTTTGTATGTTAAGAAGTGCATCTTCCTATTATTTCTTTGGTTTTAGGTGGGCAGTTCCAAATCATTCAGTAAAGTAACCTCACCGTTACTTCACCATAGTGTGAAACAAAGTGTGAGATCAGCAAGAGATTCTCTTAAATGCTGTGTGAACCAAGGTATTTATATTTTGCTGCTGGTAATAATAGAACATGTCGAACAACAATGTTGATATTACTACCTACCTCAAACAAATCTTTTTAAAAAATATATGCAGGATTTTGATGTTTTTCAGTTCTGGTGAACTGTTCACAGAAGAAAGCACTGTTGAAGACAGACAAGTAGCAATACCTGGCTTGACGTGGTAGAATATGAATATGTAGGTGGAAGTTCCAGAAAGTGATTTTGCCCTTCTTATGTAACGTATGCCTCTGGTCTTGAAGTCATTTCAAGAAAAGAGGATCTTTATGTGTTTGTTCTTCACTAATGTTGTCTTTCTTTCTCAAATTATTTGTTGTTTCAGTACACCTTTAAAGGTCCTGAACCTGTAAAGGTCCTCATACAAAGTCCACTCACATGAATTGAAATACTTAAGGGGGCTTGGATGAATCCCTGCATCAGTATGACATTGTATGAATTTTCATGCGTCATCTGTTCTGCCCCCTTATCTTACGCAAACTATTCATAGTCTAATCAGCACATTGGGAAATGACAATAAAGTCATAAAATCCAAGAAAATCTTTGCATTTCTGTTCTGACAAATAATTTGGTACAAATAAGTCCTTCTTATTCATGTATATTTATTCAGAATATCCAGAAATCTAAGAAGGTTTGTCTAATGGAGGTAATTTCACAGGAGTAGTTCCTCCACATGAAAAGACGGTAACACACGTACGTAATGTAACTGAAATCACAAACAGCGTTTTCCTGTAAGAAACAATTGGCATGTTTTCTTTTCGGCTTTTGTGCTAATGTATTGAACACGAACCTAAGATTAATTCCTAATAATAGTCACTAAAACACTTAATTTTTTTTTTATTTTTTTTTTTTTAGCTTTATCTTTTGATAACTGTGAAGCACCAAATACCTCAGTTAAGGTAATGAAAGGATAACAAGTGGAAAATCATGTCTCTTGTGCTACCAGTTTAATCTATGAGTTCTAATGAAACAATTCCATGAGGAGGGCTGATGATTCAGAAGACGGTAATGAGTAATGTTAGTTATCTGTCTTGGACAAAATGTGAGAGACGTGATACTTTGGCTTCTGGAAGATAAAAGTCCCACAGAAATATGCAAACTTACAAAGAATTTCGTCAAAATCCTTAGTTTTGCAAAAATATAGGGAAAGTCCATATTAAAGTTTCACTGTGCAATATTACAGGACATCTACAGACCATATTTCAACAAAGCTATAGAGAAGTCTAGCTTATAAGTGGTCTACAACTAATAGACCAATGTCTGCATTTCATGTGGGGATGTGGTAAGTAAAAACATACTTGTGTTAGCACTGGTCTAATTTGCTTGACTATTGACAGCAGTAAAATCAATGTAATATGATCCTGAATGAGAGTTTCTTTTGCAAATACAACTTTTGGTCTAGGATTTCTTTTATAGTTGCTAAAGAAAGTTACTGCTGGCACACTAGAATACCTGAACTGATTTGAGACCAGGTCAGCACTTTGTCATGTACTGCTCTGATCCTTCTGACTACACAGAAGTTGCAGTTGTGTGAAATGTACAAAGGTCTTTCACACAAAAGCTGCAGTGGGGACACGTCATTATAGCAATATGAGAGAGGGTTTCTTTGCTGTCAGTCGTGAGCTGAAACCTACCTTATATTAATGGGAGAAGAAAGTAATTAGTATCTGTCAATGGGGAGGATTCTAGGAAAATAATGAGTTGGTACTGTTTCTGTGGAGATTCATATAAATGTGAAAGGCCAGCATGACTAGTTGAGAGGGATGCTCGTTAGTTTAATGCAGCAAAATAAGCTTTTATACATGAAGATAAGAGCAGCTTGCTCATGTTTTCTGTGGTGTCTTGCCTTTCTACTAATGTGATTGTCTCTGGCTAAAACAATGAATTTGATTAGCTTTTGTCAGCTACTCATCAGTATGAGGAATTCAGCGTGTATTTGTTGTGTCAGTCTTAAGGGCTTCCATTGCATGTGCCTCATAGTGGGTCTACCTGCAAGTTTTATGTTTGGCAGTAGGAATTTTCAGCTCATCTATAAGATCCCCTTTATTATTCTTTTCAATAAAATGGGTGACAGCATCTACCTGCCTTTTTTTTCCCCCATGCTCTTTCTTTTCCTATGTCATATGTAAATTCTAATTATGGAAATTTGCTTCCTTATTCCCTAGATTGTCAAAGAACCATCTGAACAGACTACTTCTGAACATGATTCATCATCTCTTGGAACAGATGAACCTGTCAGTTGCTTACATTGTTCTCCCAGTCAGGGGGATTCACCTTTTCACAGTGTAGCTTCACCTTTTACTTTCCAACATCACAAGTCAGCAAGATCTGTTTGGAGTCCCTCTGCTTTTCAAAACAGGTTACAAATTCTTACTCAAAAACAGTTACTTGAGTGACTTTGTGCTGTAGAACACAAGCTGAATGACCAAGAAGATTCACGTTTTGACTTCTTATACAACGTGAATTTAGGATTGTCAGACAAATTTCAGTAGAAAAATTGTAACAATTCTTCAGGAAATGCATTCTTCACATGCAGAATAATATCAGATATATGGAAAAGCCATAGTTCATCCAGAAGGTCTCCTTTAGGGACTAGTATCAAACACTTTAGTAGGAGGCGTGAAAACCCATGTCGAATACAACTGCAGAAAGAAATACCGTAAGGAATGTTTTTGTCACCCCTATCAATTGCTAGCTACCTTTATAACCTGAAATGTGAGATTGATTTCCCATGCATTTTTTTTTTATTTCTTTTGATAAGACACTTTCATTATCACGAAATAATTTTTGTTAGTTATCTGGCGAGTTCCACAGTTGACTGATGCCTCAGGTAGACAAATGCCACAGATGTATTCCCTGAAATTGGTTTCAAGAGAACTTGTCTGAGTCAGGCTTTCAGGATAAGGGTCTCCATTTCACTGAGATATCACAAGGGATAAAAGAGGAATCATGTGTGTGTGCCTCTATTCAGTCGTTTGATAGGAGAGGATGAAGGGACCATCGTGCCTTTATATGAAGGTTTTATAGGATATGATGAGTAGGGCATTAGATATAAAAGCACACAAAGAGATAAAATGATCTCACTGTAGCGGGGAACTGAGATGCGACTGTTGGATCTTTTCTGGTAGGTTGAATTCCAGTTTGAATCTCAGCTGGGAGAAAATCCGTGAGAGGGTGCGGAATCTCCTCACCTCAGCACAGGCCAAGCAGCAGCTTTCTTCTGTGATCATGAACATGACAGTTCAGGAGCCATGGATGCTGACCTGGTGGTATCTCCTAGTAATACACCCTTTATGGACTATCAGGATTTTTCCCGTTCATCTACCATTCTACCTTTGGCCCATAAATATGTCTGTTCAGTTGTTCATAGCCAGTTAGTTATGTCTGCAACAAAGTTGGCCAAGACCATGAATGCTCTGTGGCTACTGACTGCCACAGAACAGAGGTTAGAACGTGTATCTTGGATTTTTATTTGTGTATGAGCACAGCAGTGGTGTCTGTAGCATTAGGAAAACAAACAAACAAACAAACAAACAGACATATATAAACAACACTTGGGACCCCACAAATGAAGGACTAAACAACTGCTTCCATATGAGCCCATTAGATACAGTCATAGACAAGGCAACTGGTGAATCATAGTATTTCTTCTCTTTTTCCAGCTACAGTAATAATAGTTGGTCCAACAGGACATTGTGTCTCCCTGCAATGCACACCGTGTTTCCCCTGTCTTCCAGAAACACTACTGCAACCCTGCTGCTTCAGCAGTCTGTCACTCACTTGTTTTTTCAATAACAACAAATTCAAGCCTGAGATATTTATTTCACACTCAAGGGAGGGGTATAAATCCATTTTACTGGTGCTTCTTCGCTCCCTCCCTCCTCTCTTCCCTCCCTTTTCTATATAGGCTATGTGAACGGGAATTACCTGACTGAGGTGGCAGAAGTCACAGAATTGATGCTCTTACACTAACTTTTCCGATTGCAAGACAGCCTAAACAAGAAGCCTCTAATAATTAATAACCGTGTAGGAGTTAGATGGCGAGAGAACTTGTCTGAGTCAGGCTTTCAGGATAAGGGTCTTCATTTCACTGAGGTGATTTCCAATTGCTTAGTTAATTGGTAGCATCTCTTTATGGTTTGGAATTACACAAACATCTACAGTCTCAGTGAGCCCGAAGGAACCATTCTACAGGAAAGAAAGAAGGGAAGCACGCAAAAGAGGATGAATGAACCACTGTTGATAGTCCAGGGCAAGATAAACCAAATCAGCCATTCCTTTGACTTTCTAGTTATACAGACTGTCTTTTTAATACGTCCGGCAGTTGCTGTAAAAAGGCATGTGGCTCACTGCTCCCTAATTATTTACAAGTTGAAAGTGGTTACAGGGGTGGGCTCACGTGCTTCAGCTGGGCGAATTCACATCACCTGAAAACAGGCCCTCAGATGACATTTCCCACTAAATTTGTCCATATTGATCTGATGTTTCCCACTACATTTATATACAGCATGATTGCCCACTGTTTGTTTCAGCACCTGGAATGGCACTTGTTAGTTTGCTTCTATGCTGAGACAGAACAGTGGGATCATTCCATATCCAGCTGTAACCTTGTTTCACAAGAATGTGACAGGGAGAGGAGGTGGAAAACTGCACAGCCGTTACTTCAGCCGCGGCCTCATGAAAGCATCTGCCGTAATATGCGGTGCTTATTGTCATAACTAAGGCTTCCACGCTCAACTGGAAGCCCTAGTTTTCCACCGAGCAAAGCTGTATGCTGACCCTTGTAAGAATGTAAGAGTTTATTTTCTCTCTCTATTACGAAGCACAGGAGGGAGAGCAATAAAACCTACAAACCAACTATTAGCAAAGGCTATGTATAGAAGATAGAGTAATTCTTCTTTGCACCAGTAGAAGCAATTGCATATCTACTCAACAGCTTGACAGCAGACAGTGTTGCTTCATCTTCCTGCTCTGTTTGACCTCAGTGAAGAACAACATTCTTGATGAAATGAAATGAAATGAAATTGTATTTTCTTGTCTCACCAGCGTTCATGTTTGCTAATGAGGAAGTCCATTTTCTGCATTCATCTGAGGTACATTCATGCTCTGTGTAGTTAATATCTACTTTAGCGGAGTTTACGCAGGAGTGGCTTTGAGGCTTGCAAATTGACCCTGCGGCACATGAGAAACATATAGGAATGGGTTCCTAGGTTGCCTGCTGCCTTCTCTCTCTCAGCAGTCCTTTGGAAGGTTGATCTGTACTTACCTAGGTACATAAAACACTTCCATGATGTCAAAAATTTAATAATGCCAAAGAATCTCATTATGTTCAGTGTAGCTGTCCTGTTAGTCAGAGATTTTTTTTTTTTGTCACGACCTTCAGATGGAGACAGAATTTCTTCTGGCATTACTTGCCCTATCTTCTTAAAATAAAGTTTAATAATGAGGCATTCCAACTACTGAGGAGGTTCCAAGAGACAGAGGACAGGGTCTGTTGCTCTGAACTGGTTCAGCTCTATTGCAAACAAGTGAAAGGCTTGCATTGGACAAGGCACTTCCATCAGTTCTTCTGAAGATAAGCAAAGCATTAACCCTGTGTTCTTTGCAGGGAGCTTCAGAGAATTAAACTGCTGATGTCTCTGAAGGAAGATCTGTCTTTCTGTACAATGAATTCCCTGTACAGTGAGTCAAAGGAGTGAAGCAGTTGTTAACTTATTATGTTAACATAAGTGAGCTACTGTACCAGTAAGAGGATCTGTAGTTAAAATACTCTAGGCAATCCTGTTTCCTCATTCTGGAACTCCAGGTGATTCTGACTGGCATGTCTTTTACACTTCTAGCTCTCTAGTCACTTAAACTCAGATGCTAAACTCAGGGCTCTGTACCTCTGTAAACTCAGTACCTCAGATGAATGCAGAAAATAGACTTCCTCATTAGCAAACATGAACGCTGGTGAGACAAGAAAATACAATTTCATTTCATTTCATTTCATTTCATCAAGAATGTTGTTCTTCACTGAGGTCAAACAGAGCAGGAAGATGAAGCAACACTGTCTGCTGTCAAGCTGTTGAGTAGATATGCAATTGCTTCTACTGGTGCAAAGAAGAATTACTCTATCTTCTATACATAGCCTTTGCTAATAGTTGGTTTGTAGGTTTTATTGCTCTCCCTCCTGTGCTTTGTAATAGAGAGAGAAAATAAACTCTTACATTCTTACAAGGGTCAGCATACAGCTTTGCTCGGTGGAAAACTAGGGCTTCCAGTTGAGCGTGGAAGCCTTAGTTATGACAATAAGCACCGCATATTACGGCAGATGCTTTCATGAGGCCGCGGCTGAAGTAACGGCTGTGCAGTTTTCCACCTCCTCTCCCTGTCACATTCTTGTGAAACAAGGTTACAGCTGGATATGGAATGATCCCACTGTTCTGTCTCAGCATAGAAGCAAACTAACAAGTGCCATTCCAGGTGCTGAAACAAACAGTGGGCAATCATGCTGTATATAAATGTAGTGGGAAACATCAGATCAATATGGACAAATTTAGTGGGAAATGTCATCTGAGGGCCTGTTTTCAGGTGATGTGAATTCGCCCAGCTGAAGCACGTGAGCCCACCCCTGTAACCACTTTCAACTTGTAAATAATTAGGGAGCAGTGAGCCACATGCCTTTTTACAGCAACTGCCGGACGTATTAAAAAGACAGTCTGTATAACTAGAAAGTCAAAGGAATGGCTGATTTGGTTTATCTTGCCCTGGACTATCAACAGTGGTTCATTCATCCTCTTTTGCGTGCTTCCCTTCTTTCTTTCCTGTAGAATGGTTCCTTCGGGCTCACTGAGACTGTAGATGTTTGTGTAATTCCAAACCATAAAGAGATGCTACCAATTAACTAAGCAATTGGAAATCACCTCAGTGAAATGAAGACCCTTATCCTGAAAGCCTGACTCAGACAAGTTCTCTCGCCATCTAACTCCTACACGGTTATTAATTATTAGAGGCTTCTTGTTTAGGCTGTCTTGCAATCGGAAAAGTTAGTGTAAGAGCATCAATTCTGTGACTTCTGCCACCTCAGTCAGGTAATTCCCGTTCACATAGCCTATATAGAAAAGGGAGGGAAGAGAGGAGGGAGGGAGCGAAGAAGCACCAGTAAAATGGATTTATACCCCTCCCTTGAGTGTGAAATAAATATCTCAGGCTTGAATTTGTTGTTATTGAAAAAACAAGTGAGTGACAGACTGCTGAAGCAGCAGGGTTGCAGTAGTGTTTCTGGAAGACAGGGGAAACACGGTGTGCATTGCAGGGAGACACAATGTCCTGTTGGACCAACTATTATTACTGTAGCTGGAAAAAGAGAAGAAATACTATGATTCACCAGTTGCCTTGTCTATGACTGTATCTAATGGGCTCATATGGAAGCAGTTGTTTAGTCCTTCATTTGTGGGGTCCCAAGTGTTGTTTATATATGTCTGTTTGTTTGTTTGTTTGTTTGTTTTCCTAATGCTACAGACACCACTGCTGTGCTCATACACAAATAAAAATCCAAGATACACGTTCTAACCTCTGTTCTGTGGCAGTCAGTAGCCACAGAGCATTCATGGTCTTGGCCAACTTTGTTGCAGACATAACTAACTGGCTATGAACAACTGAACAGACATATTTATGGGCCAAAGGTAGAATGGTAGATGAACGGGAAAAATCCTGATAGTCCATAAAGGGTGTATTACTAGGAGATACCACCAGGTCAGCATCCATGGCTCCTGAACTGTCATGTTCATGATCACAGAAGAAAGCTGCTGCTTGGCCTGTGCTGAGGTGAGGAGATTCCGCACCCTCTCACGGATTTTCTCCCAGCTGAGATTCAAACTGGAATTCAACCTACCAGAAAAGATCCAACAGTCGCATCTCAGTTCCCCGCTACAGTGAGATCATTTTATCTCTTTGTGTGCTTTTATATCTAATGCCCTATTCATCATATCCTATAAAACCTTCATATAAAGGCACGATGGTCCCTTCATCCTCTCCTATCAAACGACTGAATAGAGGCACACACACATGATTCCTCTTTTATCCCTTGTGATATCTCAGTGAAATGGAGACCCTTATCCTGAAAGCCTGACTCAGACAAGTTCTCTTGAAACCAATTTCAGGGAATACATCTGTGGCATTTGTCTACCTGAGGCATCAGTCAACTGTGGAACTCGCCAGATAACTAACAAAAATTATTTCGTGATAATGAAAGTGTCTTATCAAAAGAAATAAAAAAAAAATGCATGGGAAATCAATCTCACATTTCAGGTTATAAAGGTAGCTAGCAATTGATAGGGGTGACAAAAACATTCCTTACGGTATTTCTTTCTGCAGTTGTATTCGACATGGGTTTTCACGCCTCCTACTAAAGTGTTTGATACTAGTCCCTAAAGGAGACCTTCTGGATGAACTATGGCTTTTCCATATATCTGATATTATTCTGCATGTGAAGAATGCATTTCCTGAAGAATTGTTACAATTTTTCTACTGAAATTTGTCTGACAATCCTAAATTCACGTTGTATAAGAAGTCAAAACGTGAATCTTCTTGGTCATTCAGCTTGTGTTCTACAGCACAAAGTCACTCAAGTAACTGTTTTTGAGTAAGAATTTGTAACCTGTTTTGAAAAGCAGAGGGACTCCAAACAGATCTTGCTGACTTGTGATGTTGGAAAGTAAAAGGTGAAGCTACACTGTGAAAAGGTGAATCCCCCTGACTGGGAGAACAATGTAAGCAACTGACAGGTTCATCTGTTCCAAGAGATGATGAATCATGTTCAGAAGTAGTCTGTTCAGATGGTTCTTTGACAATCTAGGGAATAAGGAAGCAAATTTCCATAATTAGAATTTACATATGACATAGGAAAAGAAAGAGCATGGGGGAAAAAAAAGGCAGGTAGATGCTGTCACCCATTTTATTGAAAAGAATAATAAAGGGGATCTTATAGATGAGCTGAAAATTCCTACTGCCAAACATAAAACTTGCAGGTAGACCCACTATGAGGCACATGCAATGGAAGCCCTTAAGACTATGACACAACAAATACACGCTGAATTCCTCATACTGATGAGTAGCTGACAAAAGCTAATCAAATTCATTGTTTTAGCCAGAGACAATCACATTAGTAGAAAGGCAAGACACCACAGAAAACATGAGCAAGCTGCTCTTATCTTCATGTATAAAAGCTTATTTTGCTGCATTAAACTAACGAGCATCCCTCTCAACTAGTCATGCTGGCCTTTCACATTTATATGAATCTCCACAGAAACAGTACCAACTCATTATTTTCCTAGAATCCTCCCCATTGACAGATACTAATTACTTTCTTCTCCCATTAATATAAGGTAGGTTTCAGCTCACGACTGACAGCAAAGAAACCCTCTCTCATATTGCTATAATGACGTGTCCCCACTGCAGCTTTTGTGTGAAAGACCTTTGTACATTTCACACAACTGCAACTTCTGTGTAGTCAGAAGGATCAGAGCAGTACATGACAAAGTGCTGACCTGGTCTCAAATCAGTTCAGGTATTCTAGTGTGCCAGCAGTAACTTTCTTTAGCAACTATAAAAGAAATCCTAGACCAAAAGTTGTATTTGCAAAAGAAACTCTCATTCAGGATCATATTACATTGATTTTACTGCTGTCAATAGTCAAGCAAATTAGACCAGTGCTAACACAAGTATGTTTTTACTTACCACATCCCCACATGAAATGCAGACATTGGTCTATTAGTTGTAGACCACTTATAAGCTAGACTTCTCTATAGCTTTGTTGAAATATGGTCTGTAGATGTCCTGTAATATTGCACAGTGAAACTTTAATATGGACTTTCCCTATATTTTTGCAAAACTAAGGATTTTGACGAAATTCTTTGTAAGTTTGCATATTTCTGTGGGACTTTTATCTTCCAGAAGCCAAAGTATCACGTCTCTCACATTTTGTCCAAGACAGATAACTAACATTACTCATTACCGTCTTCTGAATCATCAGCCCTCCTCATGGAATTGTTTCATTAGAACTCATAGATTAAACTGGTAGCACAAGAGACATGATTTTCCACTTGTTATCCTTTCATTACCTTAACTGAGGTATTTGGTGCTTCACAGTTATCAAAAGATAAAGCTAAAAAAAAAAAAAATAAAAAAAAAATTAAGTGTTTTAGTGACTATTATTAGGAATTAATCTTAGGTTCGTGTTCAATACATTAGCACAAAAGCCGAAAAGAAAACATGCCAATTGTTTCTTACAGGAAAACGCTGTTTGTGATTTCAGTTACATTACGTACGTGTGTTACCGTCTTTTCATGTGGAGGAACTACTCCTGTGAAATTACCTCCATTAGACAAACCTTCTTAGATTTCTGGATATTCTGAATAAATATACATGAATAAGAAGGACTTATTTGTACCAAATTATTTGTCAGAACAGAAATGCAAAGATTTTCTTGGATTTTATGACTTTATTGTCATTTCCCAATGTGCTGATTAGACTATGAATAGTTTGCGTAAGATAAGGGGGCAGAACAGATGACGCATGAAAATTCATACAATGTCATACTGATGCAGGGATTCATCCAAGCCCCCTTAAGTATTTCAATTCATGTGAGTGGACTTTGTATGAGGACCTTTACAGGTTCAGGACCTTTAAAGGTGTACTGAAACAACAAATAATTTGAGAAAGAAAGACAACATTAGTGAAGAACAAACACATAAAGATCCTCTTTTCTTGAAATGACTTCAAGACCAGAGGCATACGTTACATAAGAAGGGCAAAATCACTTTCTGGAACTTCCACCTACATATTCATATTCTACCACGTCAAGCCAGGTATTGCTACTTGTCTGTCTTCAACAGTGCTTTCTTCTGTGAACAGTTCACCAGAACTGAAAAACATCAAAATCCTGCATATATTTTTTAAAAAGATTTGTTTGAGGTAGGTAGTAATATCAACATTGTTGTTCGACATGTTCTATTATTACCAGCAGCAAAATATAAATACCTTGGTTCACACAGCATTTAAGAGAATCTCTTGCTGATCTCACACTTTGTTTCACACTATGGTGAAGTAACGGTGAGGTTACTTTACTGAATGATTTGGAACTGCCCACCTAAAACCAAAGAAATAATAGGAAGATGCACTTCTTAACATACAAAAACTTGTTTGAATGAAAAGCATCTCCAGCCTTCACAAACAATATTAAATTCACTCATTTTAACTTTTTTTTTTTTTTTTTTTTTCCCTGAAAAGCACCGAAGTATTTACATGGCACGATGCAAACATATTTGTAAAATCACCTCCTTGAAAAACACAGTTTGCTTGGCCTTCTAGGTTTGATTTCAAAACTAGCGACTTCCCACACAACAGAAAGTTTCAGGACAAAATGTACAGCAAGAAACATACACAAGTTTTAGGAATATAAAGTGGAATACTACTTCTGGAAATAAGAACTTTTCTATGCTCAGTTTCCTACACAGACCCTCAACCATATGCAATGAAAATCGTTCTAAAGGAAGAAGTCTTCTTTTAAGAGTTAAGAAATGCTGTTATGAAAGAAACAATCAGAACTGTTACTGGGAGAGGCAGCTTCTCTCTTCCTCAGAGAAGCACATCCTTGGCTCACAGTTCCTGTCAACTTGATTCCTACTCCTAAGTAGGGAAAAGACTTATTTCCCTACTCCAAGCACTGATTATACCAACAGACAGCCCATTTGCGCTAGACCAGTAGCTCTGATAGCCGATCACTACTCGCACTGCTTTAAATGCTAAAACGTAAACACCCTCAAATGACTGGTAGTGTTCCCTAGTGCCAGTTATGGGCTGGAGCTTTCATGTGACCCCAGCAAGTCTCATTGCCCACTTCCTTAAGATATTTGGCAGTATGATGGCAAAGAATGTGAAGATAAAATGTATGTCAGTGAGATTAAGAGACTGTATCCGTTGCTAAATATTGTGTGAATGTTTCAGTGAGGACATGAAAAGTTGACATCAGGAGAATTTGGAGTGAGAACGGTACATAGCGTATGTTACACAAGAAGCAGCATAGAAGGAACCTGCACTTGCCAGTGTAGATCAATAGGGAACCCCTGACTGAGCTAAACATGAAAACTAGGTACACAGTGGGAGTGGTGATGGGCCAATGGAGGTAAAAAAATATAATTGCCTGAGCCTGTAAGGATGGCATCAGAAACCCAAAGCTCATCTAAAGTTAAAACTAGCAAGAGATGAGAAAGGTAACATGAACAGATTCTGTAAGTACATTACTAACAAAATAAAAGCTACGGTAAATATGAGCCTGCAGCTTCACAGGCAGAGAACCGTGATGAAGGGCACAGAAAAGACTGAGGTACTTACTGAAAATTCTGTCTCAGTTTTCACTGGGAAATCAGGCTTTTCAGGCTTATGACCCTTTTAGCAGGGTCATGGGGAGTGAATCTGGTACCCCCAGTTAAAGATCACTTTAGAACACCTGATACCAAGAAGTACAGTGGGTCTCAAGGAAATGCATCTGAGGATGCTGAAGGAACTGGCTGATACCATTTGCATTGTGGTTCCCATTTTCTTTGAAAGGTCACAGCAACTCGGCAGAGCCCTGACAGGGAAAATGCAAACGTCACACACATCTTCAAGAAAGGCGAGGAGGATGATACAGGGAATTACAGACCAGCCACCTAACCTTGGTCCATATCTCAGGGATTTTTCCCCCAAAGCTTGAGGTGCCCTTACAGAACCATTTGACCCCTCTGCTGACTGAAAAGGAAAGACAGAAAGACACACTGCAGAAGGGGTAGAGCTGAATAAGACAGCCTGATCTGCTCCCTGCGTAACAACTATTGCAACTAAGAAAATGTGACATGTGCTAGTAGTAGAAGACTCTCTTCTGAGAGGTACAGAGGCACCCATCTGCCTACCTTAACTGCTCTTGAGAGAAGTCTGCTGCTTACCTTAGTAATCAAGAGGTATTACAGAGCCCTGGGAGCAGCAGTGAAGGACTCTGGAGCACAGGTAGTTTTTTCATAAGTCCTCACAGTCAAAGGGAAGAGGATTGAAAGGACCAATCAAATCTGGTAAATCAACAGATGGTTACAGGACTGGTGTCACAGACAGGGGTTTGGCTACTTAAACCATGGGACTCACTTTGAGAAACCTAGACTGCTGGGGGCTGATGGGGTCCACCTGTCAGAGAAAGGGAAAAGCATCTTTAGCCATAGGATTGCCAAGCTTCTGAAGAGGGCTTTAAACAAGAGTTGCCAGATGATGGGAACCTCAATCCATCCCATTGATGCACCCCAACAAAGAGGGCAAAAATGCCAGGAGGCAGGCACGGATGAACATGAAGCTCATGGTCATACTCAAACACAGGAGGGAAACCTACAGAGGGTGAAAGCAAGGATGTGTAACCTGAGAAGAGTACAGAGAAATTGTCTGAGCAGCCAGGGATCAAGTTAGGAAATTTAAATCACTGATAGAATTACATCTGGCCAGGGATGTCAAGGGCAACAAGAAAAGCTTCTATAGTATGTCAGTGATAAAAGGAAGACTAGGAAAAATGTTGGCCCCCTCAGGAAAGAAACAGACGACTTGGTTACCTGGGTTATGGAGAAGGCTGAGGTACTCAATGACTTATTTGCCTCAGTCTTCACTGTTAAGTGCTCTAGCCATACTGCCCAAGCTGCATAAGGCAAATGCAGGGAGAACTGCCTGCTGTAGAAGATCAGGTTCGAGACCATCTAAGAAACCTGAAGATGTACAAGTCCATGGGACCTGATGAGATGCATCCAAGGGTCTTGAGGGAACTGAGGGAACTGGTGGATGTAGTTGCTAAACTACTGTCCATCATACTTGAGAAGTTGTGGCAGTCTGGTGGCGTTCCCACTGACTGGAAGAGGGGAAACATAACCCTCATTTTTAAAATGAATGCCCAGGGAACTACAGGCCAGTCAATCTATACTTCTCTGTACCTGGAAAGACTGTGGAGCAGATCCTCCTGGAAAATATGCTGATGCACATGGAAATGAAGGAGGTGACTGGTAACAGCCAACATAGCTTTACTAAGGGGAGATCGTGCCTGACAAATCTGGTGGCCTTCTCTGATGGGGTTACAGCATTGGTGACTAGGGAAAGAGCAACTGACATCATCTACCTGGACTTGTGCAAAGCATTTGACACTGTCCCCCATGATATCCTTGTCTCTAAATTGGAGAGAATGAATTTAATGTATGGGCCACTCAGTGAGTAGGGAACTGGCTGGCTGGTTGCACTCAAAGAGTTGCATGGCACCCCTAAGCACAAATACAGGCTGGGTGGAGAATGGATTGAGAGCAGCTCTGAGGAGAAGGGCCTTGGGTGTTGGTTGATGAGAAATTCAATGTGAGCCAGTCATGTGTGCTTGCAGCCCAGAAAGCCAACTGTATGCTGGGCTGCATCAAAAGCAGCGCGGCCAGTAGGTCAAGGGAGGTGATTCTCCCCCCCTACTCTGCTCTTGTGAGAACCCACCTGGAGTCCTACATTCAGCTCTGGGACCCTAAGCACAAGTATGACATGGACTGATATGAATGAGTCCAGAGGAGGGTCATGAGGATGATCAAAGGGCCAGAGCACCTGTCCTATGAAGACAGTCTGAGAGAGATGGGGTTCTTCAGCCTGGAGAAGGCTCTGGAGAGACCTTACAGCAGCCTTCCAGTACCTAAAGGGGGGCCTACAGTAAAGCAGGAGAGGGAATACATTATCTTTGTCAGGGAATGTAGTGATAGGACAAGGGGTAATGGCTTTTAACTAGAAGAGAGTAGATTCAGACTAGATCGTAGGAGGAAATTCTTTACTCAGGGTGTGGTGCCACACTGGAATAGGTTGCCCAGAGAAGCTGTGGATGCCCCATCCCTGAAAGTGTTTAAGGCCAGGCTGGCTGAGGCTTTGAGCAACCTGGTCTGGTGGGAGGTGTCCCTGACCATTGCAGGGCGGTTGGATTGAGGTGATCTTTAAGGTGCCTTCCAACCCAAACTATTCTGTGATTCCCTTCTATGACCAATACACGGCAAACAACAGTTACTGTTTCTAAATGTCATAAAGAACACAGCAAAGTGCACCCAGGCAAGTTCCCAGACAGTACCATGCTGGGAGGGGCATTTGATATGCCAGAGGGCAGAGAGACCTCAAATGGCTGCACAAATGGACAGTCAGGAGTCTTGTGGAGTCCAACAAAGGTAAATGGAAGCTCATGCACCTTGGATGGTCTAACCCTGTACAACAGTCAGTAGTGACTGAGTGCTGTCTTGTTAGAAAGTAGCTTTGCAGAAGACCTGGGGGGGTTTGGTGAGCAGGCTGAACCTGAGCCACCAGTATGGCCTTTCAGCAAAGAAGCCCAGCCACATCCCAGGCTGTTAGACTGCAGCTAGTGGGTTAAAGAAAGTAATCGTTTAATTCCATTCAGCACTTGGGAGACCACACCTGGAGGGCTTGGTCCAATTTTTGGCTCTCCAATATCATCATAGAATCATAGAATATCCTGAGTTGGAAGGGACCCACAAGGATCATTCAGTCCAATTCTTGGAACCACACAGGTCTACCCAAATATTCAGACCATGTGACTAAGTGCATAGTCCAAACTCTTCTTAAACTCCAACAGGCTTGGTGCAATGACTACTTCCCCAGGGAGCCTGTTCCAGTGTGCGACAACTCTGTCAGTGAAGAAACTCTTCCTGATGTCTAGCCTAAACCTGCCCCCTGTCACAGCTTGACACCATTCCCTCAGGTCCTATCACCGGTCACCAGAGAGAAGAGGTTGGCGCCGGTCCCTCCACTCCCCCTCGTGAGGAAGCTGTAGACCACGATGAGGTCTCCCCTCAGCCTCTTCCAGGTTGAACAGGCCAAGTGACCTCAGCCGCTCCTCATACATCTTCCCCTCTGTTGTGGTTTAACCCAGACAGCAGCTAAGCACCACACAGCCGTTCGCTCACTCTCCCCTCTCCCTCTCTGGGATGGGGAAAAGAAACAGGAAAATGAAGCCTGTGGGTTGACATAGAGACAGTTTATTAAGATAGAAAAATAATAATAATAATAATAATAATGATGATGATAGTACTACTAATAATAATGTGTACGAAACAAGTGATGCACAATGCAATTGCTCACCACCCACTGACTGATGCCCAGCCTATCCCCGGCCCCCCCACCCTGGCTAGCCACCCCTATATATTGTTTAGCATGACGTCAGATGGTATGGCATACCCCTTTGGCCAGTTTGGGTCAGCTGTCCTGGGTCTGTCCCCTCCCAGCTCCTGCTGCACCCCCAGCCTGCCTGCTGGCAGGACAGAGCAAGAAGCTGAAAAGTCCTTGGCTTAGTGTAAGCACTGCTCTGCAACAATTAAAACATCAGCATGTTATCAACACTCTTCTCATCCTAATCCAAAACATAGCACCCTACCAGCTACTAGAAGGAAAATTAACTCTATCCTAGCTGAAACCAGGACACCCTGCAGTCCCTTTACCATATTAGTAGCCCTCCTCTGGACACTCTCCAACAGTTTCACATCCTTTTTGTACTGTGGTGCCCAGAACTGCACACAGTACTCGAGGTGAGGACGCACCAGCACAGAGTAGAGCAGGACAATCATTTCCCTCGACTAGCGATGCTGTGCTTGATGCACCCGAGGGTAGGGTTGCCCCTCCTGGCTGCCAAGGCACACTGCTGGCTCATGTTCAGCTTGCTGTCAACCACAACCCCCAGATCTCTCTCTGTGGGGCTGCTCTCCAGCACCTCGTCACCCAGTCTGTACATATAGCCAGGGTTGCCCCATCCCAGGTGGAGGACCCAGCAGATAAGACGGAGATTGCCAGATGGGACAGGCCAGCAGAGGTGCATCGGAATGTACATGGGGCTGAAGCATGGGTGTCATACAAAGGAAGGCTAAGAGAACTGAGGAGGCTGAAAGAAGTAGATGAGGCCTTCTTCAAACAACTGGAAGAAGTCTGACTTCACAGGCCCTGGTCCTCCTGCAGCACATGAACGAACCTGATTTTTGCTGGAAGGACAATGTAGCAGGGCTCAAGCGATCTAGGAGATTTCCAGACTACAGTGATTACAGCAATTACATCTTCCTAGTATAGGCAGTCAAGGAGACAAGTACAGATGCTCTCCTAGACCTGATATTTATAACCTAGGAAGAACTGGTTGCAGATAAGAAGGTTGAGGGCATCCTTGGCTGCAGTGATCACGAGATCTTGAAGTTCAGCACCCTGAGAGGAGATATCAAGACAAAAACCAGGACCACAACCCTGGATTTCAGAAGATCTGAGTTTGCCTCTTCAGCAATCTGCTTGGAGGAAAATAAATAAAATAAAATTAAATAAATAAAATAAAATAAAATAAAATAAAATAAAATAAAATAAAACAAAACAAAACAAAACAAAACAAAACAAAACAGGAATATTGTCCTGGAGAGAAGAGGGCTGCATGAGAGTTGGTTGATATTCAAGGACCATCTGCTCCAAACTTAAGGAAGGTCCATCTCAACATGTAGGAAATTGAACAAAGGCCTCCATGAATGAGTAAGGAGCTCCTTACTCATGAAACTGGCTGAAAACTGACTGAACAGCTGGGCACAAAGTTCTGTTGGAAGCAAGACACTCTTGGTGTAGCACAGGTGTCAATACTGGGTCCAGTATTTTTTAACATCTTCATCAGTGCCACAGAGTGCACCCTCAGCAAGCACCCAGACAACACAAAACTGGGATGCATGGTTATTACATGAGATGGTTGTGCTGCCTTTCAGGGGCACTCTGACAGACTGAAGAACTCATCTCATAGAAATATCATGAAGATCAACGAGGAGAAATACAAATAATAATGCCAGGCTGGGGGCCAACTGTCTGGGGAACACCTCTGCAGAGAAGAACCTTAAGGTCCTATTGGACAGGCTGATGTGTACAAGCAATGCAACCTCATGACAAAAGTAGCCAACAGACTCCTGGGCTGCATCAGGAAGCCCACTACAAGCATGTGGAGGGAGGTGCTCTTTCCTCTTTACCCAGCACTGGTGAGGCCACACCTGGTCTACTGTGTCCTGTTCCAGGTTCCCCAGTGAAAGAAAGATTTAGATACACTTTAACGAGCCTAGCAAAGAGAAAGAAGATAATCATTATTTGGGGATGGAACATCTTTCATATGAAGAAAGTCTGAAATAGTTGGGACTGTTCAGCCTGGAGCAGAGAAGTCTTAGGAGTATCTTCTTCATATGTACAAACATGGGATGAGAGAATGAAGAAGAGGTAGACAAGCTTTTCTCAGTGGTGTCTAGAGAAAAGACAAGAAGCAATGGACACTAATTCACAAATATTATATTCTATCTGAACACATGGAAAGACTGTTTTACTATGAGGTTGGTCAAACAGGTTGCTCAAGGAGAGAGAGGCGTCTCCATCCATGAAGATATTCAAAACCCAACTGGCCATGGTCCTGGGCAATCTGCTTGAGATGACACTGCTTGAGCAGGGATGGAATAGATTAGATGATCTCAAGAGTACCTTCCAATTGAAATGAATTTCTAATTCTGAGATTTTATTGTTGTCTCTATCTAATGGGAGGATGTAGAGAAGATTGAGCCAAGCTCTTCTCAAAGATGCCTACTGAAAAGACCAAAAAATAGTGTAAGTTCCACCTAGATAAAAGGACAACGTTTTCTACTATGAGGAGGGTCAGCCAGGAGAGGCTATGAAATTTCTGTGCTAGGAAATATTCAAAACCCAACCACACAAGGCCTTAAGCAGCTTAAACAGCTAGCCCCTAGCACAAGAAAGATGTGGACCTGTTAGAGCAGGGCCATCAAGGGCCATGAAGATGATCATAGGGCTGGAGCACCTCTCCTTTGAAGAAAGACTGAGAGAGCTGGGAATGTTCAGCCTGTAGAAGAGAAGGCTCTGGGAAGAACTGACAGTGGCCTTCCAGTACCTACAGGGGGCTTATATAAAAAGGATGGAGTGTGACTTTTTACATGAGCAGATAATGATAGGTCAAGGGTAATGGTTTTAAACTTGAAGAGGGGAGATTTAGATTAAATGTTAGGAAGAAATTCTTCATCATGGGGGTGGTGAGGCACTGGAACAGGTTGCCCAGAGAAGTTGTGGATGTCCCATCTCTGGAACTGTTCAAGGTTATGTTGTATGGGGCCCTGGGCAGCCTGATCTAGTTGGTGGCATCCCTGCTCATGGCAGATGAGTTGGAACTAGATCATCTTTAAGGTTCGTTCCAACCCAAGCTATTCTATGATGACCTACTTTGAGAGAGGGTTGGACTATATCACCTCCAGATGTCCAAGCTGAATGATTTTCTGATTCTTATGCAAGACTGGATTATAAAAAATATAACTGTCACAGATTAAAATATTTGTTAAAACACTTAAAATACATATGACTTTTAAATGTAGGTTTAGTAAAAGATATGTAAAAGAACAGTGGAATAGGAAAGTGAATCATAAGACCAGGACCTGGGCAACCCGGTGTTACTCCAAATAGCTGCTACTTTAGCTTGGAAGTACTGATCACCTGAGAAAAACACTATCTGTTTCCCTCTCCCTCAACTAGGCAAATAATCAGATAAACTCTGTTCTAATAATTTTTGTTCTGATATTTTTTTGTGTGTTTCAAAGAATTCAGGTGGAACACCCTACTGGCTAACTGCAAAGGTTTCTTGATGAAACCCAAGAAACACTTTTCACTAACTTCAATGTCTAACAAAAGATGTTGATGGATAAAAAGCAGGATCACAGGGACTGACGATCACTGCCATATCATCAAGTTCCTCAGTTTATTGGCCTGCCAGTAAGAACAACCAGTCCCAGAGATTTCAAGAGTAGGGAGAAGGAGAATCTCAAAAATTAAAAAAAGTTTTTGATCCCTTACCAGTTAAAGAAACAGATAACACATGTCCAAAAGAAAAGGGGAGGAGTAAAATTTATTAAATTTTTCTAATATCTAAATACGTCTTTATATATAAAATATATCTTTATAAATTTATACATATTATATATCTAATATGTATGTGTGTTATATAAATATATAAAATTATATATAAAAATATATCTTGTAAAATATATTAATATATCTTTGTGGTGAGGCACTGGAACAGGTTGCCCAGAGAAGTTGTAGATGCCCCAACCCTGACAGTGTTCAAGACCAGCTTGTACAAGGCCCTGGGCAACCTGATCTAGTGGGTGGCATCCCTGCCCATGGCAGGTGGGTTGGAACATGACAATCTTTAAGGTCTCTTTCAACCCAAGCTGTTCTATAATTCTATGATCATTGAATTCTTCATTAGTAGTATCTCTTCCATTTCCTGAATGTTAACTGGTTGATCTGTTTTTCACCAGCTGTCAGTGAGTTGAATGGGACAATTACTGAACAAAAAAGCACTTCTATTTTCAAATTTGTTGCTATTGAATTTCTTCACCATGTTGCTGGTCCAGTAGTGTAAGATTGGATAGACAAAAATGCTCAAAATAATACTAACAAAAAATCCTTCTTATTGCTGTGGTGCAACAGTTTTAGGACTTTGTCCTGGTTCCAGTTAGGACAGAGTTAATTTTCCCTCATAGTAGCTGGTAGGGTGCTATGTTTTGGATTAGGATGAGAAGAGCGCTGATAACATGCTGATGTTTTAATTGTTGCAGAGCAGTGTTTACACCAGGCCAAGGACTTTTCGGCTTCTCGCTCTGTCCTGCCAGCGAGCAGGCTGGGGGTGCAGCAGGAGCTGGGAGGGGACAGACCCAGGACAGCTGACCCAAACTGGCCAAAGGGGTATTCCATACCATCTGACGTCATGCTAAACAATATATAGGGGTGGCTGGCCGGGGTGGGGGGCCAGCTGCTCGGGGATAGGCTGGGCATCGGTCAGCGGGTGGTGAGCAATTGCATTGTGCATCACTTGTTTTCTTACACATTATTATTATTAATACTATTATCATTATCACTATTATTATTATTATTGTTATTATTATATTCCTGTCTTAATAAACTGTCTTTATCTCAACTCACCGGCTTCACTTTCCCGTTTCTCTCCCCCATCCCAGAGAGGGAGGGGGGAGGGTGAGCGAACGGCTGTGTGGTGTTTAGCTGCCAGCCGGGTTAAACCACAACAGACTTATATGTCTGACTACAAATGGTGGCCTGTTCTTATTTACCAATTTGCACTCGGCAGACCCCAGGTTTACTATGGATGGCTGATGATGACTTTTTTCCACAAAGTTCACTGAAGTGGTCTCTAGTGTTTCATGAATGAGCTGGTGATTTTAATGACCTTTTATGCTCTCTGTAGCTTTTATCCCTCTTCACTGACGTCTTGCATTGTGATCTGCTTCTTTGCTTTGGTGATGCGGAGGCAGACCTTTGATTTTATTTCTTTGATTCCAGTTCTGTTTTCATCCTGGCAGAGAAATTAATTGTTGTACAATTATCTAAGCAAAAACAGGTACAGGCCATCTGCAACCCTCTGTGAAGAAGACCAAGCTCTAAACAGATATTACTTCACTAAGACTTGACCATAGAATATCTGAATTTGGAATTTTGGTCATATAAACCAAAATGAAAGAATCTACAATTATGTGATGGAGTCTGATAAAGCCAAAAACAGATATTAGCCAGTGTGGACTCATATATCCTACCTTCTTCCATGTTATCTCAGTTGTATAACCTCTCATCTAGGGTTCAGTCCTGAAAGGTTGTTCCTTGGCCTCCACAGAGATCAGAGAAGGGTAAAGCAATTCAGAAAAGCACTTGTGAGCTTAGAAAATAGAGAACTTTGGTTAGATCTTGAAATCCTTACTTCTGTGGAAGCTTATTCAAGTAAATCTTGTAAGTATCTCAGGTCAAGAGACAATTTATGGCAATCAAATTCAGCATCTATTACTCAAACAAAAGTACTTTACTTCCTGTGATTGTTTTGTTCCAAAAGGGAGAGCAGAGTTTTGTCCCCCATAGGATACTACCTATTAGATGGAAACTCACTAAAGAAAGCACAGAAGACATTCCCCTAGAGGAGGACTAGTGGGTTGCAATAGAGTTTGCATCTAAACCTACCCTCTCTCCTATGAAGACAGGCTGGGAGAGAAGGGGTTATTCAGCCTGGAGAAGGCGCTGGAGAGACCTTATAGCAGCCTACTTAAAGGGGGGCTACAGGAAAGATGGAGGGGGACTCTTTGTCAGGGAATGTAGTGATAGGACAAGGGGTAATGGCTTTAAACTAAAAAACGGTAGATTTAGATTAGATATAAGGAAGAAATTTTTTACTCAGAGGATAGTGAGGTACTGGAACAGGTTGCCCAGAGAAGCTGTGGATGCCCCATCCCTGGAAGTGTTTAAGGCCAGGTTGAATGGGGCTTTGAGCAACCTGGTCAAGTGGAACATGTCCATTCCCAGTGCAGGGGAGTTGGAATGAGACGGTCTTTAAGGTCCCTTCCAACCCAAACCATTCTATGGTTCTATGATTCTTTTAGTTTAAAACCATTACTCCTTGTCCTATCACTACACTCCTTGATAAAGAGTCCCTTGCCATCTTTCCTGTAGGCCCTGTTTAAATACAGGAAGGCCACTATAAGGTCTCCTGACAGCCTTCTTTTCTTTAGCCTAAATAATGTTAACTCAGCCTGTCTTCGTAGGAGAGGTGCTCCAACCCCTAATCATCTTTGTGGCCCTCCTCTGGACCCACTCTAAGTAACTGAAGGGGTATTTGTTTTGGAATGTGTTACGTGTCCATTCCCTGGAACACGTTACAAATCTTGGAAATGAGAGCATCTTGGACAGCAGATAACAATCTGAGAAAGGCATGACTTTGTTTCAGTCAGATTTGCTGTTATTGTGACAAAAACTAGTATGCCTAGCATGGCCTTAAATCTTAGTACCAGCACTGTTTAAGATGTCTAGATAAAAAGTCAATCTTAACACTAGACTTAAGTAAACTTAGTCAAATGTTAGTAATTTGCAACCAGGTCTGCATCCATACTATAAATACTTACATAATTCTTCCTTCTGTATTGAAGTGGAAGCTCTGTAATGCTTGTTCTTGTGGAGAACACTATGGTGCTATTCCCTTAAAAACAGCTGTAAGGGGAAAGGATTAAAAAGATATTCACTGTATATACATCCCCCATAAACTCAGAACACTTCAGAGTTCATCATTGTGTCCCCCATAAACTCAGAACACTTCAGAGTTCATCATTGTGGGTAATATTCGTGGTAGGGGGACAGCTGGACCAGATGACCTTGGAGGTCTTTTCCAACCTTTATGATTCTATGATTGCAACTACAGAATCAAAAGTGACCAAAGAGACACTGCAGCTAAAAAACTTGTGGCAAACTCACCAGCAAAAAAAAAGTTGCAAAGTGATTTTGCTATGAAAAGCAATAATTTCATTTTAGTCTGCACACCCAACTTACTAGCACTGAGCAGGGGTGTTAGATTCTCTTAATAGGTATAAAACCTGCAAGAAGAGAAAAAGGATGCACAAGGCCAGAAAGATCAAAATGATCAAAACATGTTCTTGAGGCACTAGCACTGCTCCCCAGAATTCTGACATGATTGTGAAGACAGGTGAACAGAATACTTTGAACTACAGAAAAGATGTACAGTTGTTTATTGTTTGATTAGCAGTTCTATTTTCAAACTAGTCTTAGTGATGGCCACTTTCCAAAATGGTGTGAAAAGGGAATTCTAGTTTTCATTTCAAGGAAGCCAATGCCATGACAAATATTTTAAAAGACACTGATGACCTATAACTAAAAAAATAAAAAAAATAAAAAAAAATCATCTGTTCACTTGCCATCAACTTTGAATTATGCATTTCTACCAGTTTCTTTTTCTTCTAGAAGTGTAACAGTGAAATCACAGCATGGTACCTTAAGAGGATATTTGCCCCTACCCTTGTGAAAAGAGGAGGAGAAAACAGGAGCAATAAAGATGAAGAAGCAGAGAAATGAGCTCTCCATCTGAAGGAAAAGAAGGTGATGTCATATTGTTAAATGAATAGGTGATCTGGGGACAGCAACAGACTGGCTAGTCTATGGGTGTACTTAAATCACCTATTACTTTACCATTATGTCCTCAGCTTCTTTACCTTCAGCTGGTTATTAATGACCAAGCTAAAGAATTGTACAATGTAACATTTGGTTAATCAGAACACATATTTCTAGATTTCTGTTCTAAATGCATATATTTTTTATGAGGCAGAAATTTCTAAGAGTTATTTCTTCAATCTTGTGTTTTCTACATCTGCAACTTATGCAAAACAAACAAACAAACAGTTTTTCATTTGAAATAATTTAATTTCTAGTTTGTAGGGTAATTACATGAACTTTCTGAATGTAAATCAATGCAAAAATGAGTCCGCAGGAATGCCACTCCTCTCTGCCTAGAGCTATTCTAAGCTGCAGTGGAATCAGATTAATAAAATTCAAGTCAGTTTTATTGCTTCTTTTGCATAATCCATAATGCAGTGAGGGGGATGTAAACAAAACCATTTTTAGGCTGCTGTTGCTGCTTCAAGAAACTAACAAGAACAGGCACTGTGAGGATTTACAAGGATATGAAAATGAAAGACCTGCAAGAGATGAGTGAAAACAGGGCAGAGTGCAAAATCAAGGCCTGTATGTGAAAGAAAGAAAATGGACAGAAAGCTGTAATCCTCAGAGAAAGTCAGAACAAAGGAATTTGAAAATCTTATATGCACCTGGTCCTTTCAAATGGCCTGGAAAAGAGATTTATAACAACATCAAATTTTGCTATTAGGTCTTCTATTCTGTCTATACGAAGAGATTATTCTTACTGTCTGTGACTAACAGATGTAGTTATTAAGGTAGCACATGCCCAGTATATTCTCTGCAGTAGCTCTATATTCAAAAGAGCAGATGAGCACCTCCATCTGCTTAAGAGGATGAAAGACATGTTCAAACTCTAGTCCTCACAAAATTTCTACTAAGTACATGAATTTCTTCCTACCTTAGACAAATAATAAACATCACTTGCAGGCAACTTACTGAGAAACGAGACATTTTCATCAGTAATCCTCTGTCCACACCAAGAAATGCAGGAGTCAGCTTTTGCTCTTGATCCCCTGATGTGGGGGTCAAACCCACACAGAGAAAAATAGTCAGGGTTTTTCATATGGAGTTTTTGTGAGGAAACAGCTGTGCAATAAAAACTCAGTAAAATATGAATGTCCCTGACAGAATGCTGCCCCTGTCATGCATAAAAGACGTTGTCTGTAATAGGTGATAGCTGGAACATTAGTGGGCCTGGGAAGAGTGGTACAGGAATGGCACGCTCCCAGTATGATTTGAAATTACTCAGTGTTGAAACTATTCAATACAGTAGTTCCATTTTAGTCTACTGTCCCTGTTTGTGTCAGAGACCCTTTCAGTTTGCATTTTTGATGGCTACACCAAGTATAACTACATAAACAGAACAAAGAAAAATAGCAAACCCAAACAATTTGGTTCTGTATTTGTACAGAATCATAGAATGGCTAGTGTTGGAAGGAACCTTAAAGATCATCTAGTTCCAACCCCCCTGCCAAAGGCAGGGATGCCACCCACAACATCAGGTTGCTCAGGGCTTCATCCTGAACGCCTCCAAGGATGGGGCATCCACAGTCTTTCTGGGCAACCTGTTCCAGTGCCTCACCACCCTCTGAGTGAAGAATTTCCTCCTAACATCTAATCTAAATCTCCCATCTTTTAGTTTAAAACCATTCCTCCTTGTCCTGACATTATCTGATTGAGCAAAGAGTTGCTCTCCATCTTTTTTATAAGGCCCCTTTAAGTACTGAAAAGCTACAATGAGTTCATCCCAGAGCCTTCTCTTCTCCAGACTCAACAACCCAACTCCCTCAGCCTGTCTTCATAGGAGAGGTGCTCCAGCCCCTTGATCATCCTCGTGGTCCTCCTCTGGACCCGCACAAACAGATCACCGTCCTTCTTGTGCTGGGGGCCCCAGACCTGGATGCAGCACTCCAAGTGGGGCCTCACAAGGGTAGAGCAGAGGGGGACAATCCCCTCCCTCGACCTGCTTGCCACCTCTCCGTTGATGCAGCCCAGGATGCAGTTGGCCTTCTGGGCTGCAAGCATGCACTACTGGCTCATGTCAAGCTTTTCGTCCACTAGAACCCCCAAGCTCTTCTCTGCAGGACTGCTCTCAGTGAGTTCTTCTCCCAGTCTGTACTCAAGTCAGGGATTGCCCTGACCCCGGTGCAGCACCTTGCACTTGGACTTGTTGAACCTCATTAGGTTCACATGGGCCCACTTCTCCAGTCTGTCCAGGTATAGATACAGAAAAAAATATATACAGTTTTTTGTCTGCTTGATTGAGAGAATAACTGCTGCTCTAGCAAATGGCTTATTCACTTTGTCTCCAATACCTTGACTATACTGCTTCTGATTACACTATCTTGTGAACTGTAGGGGGCAAAAGGGTGAGAAACCATGTACGTTTTTATTATTTTTGAAAGATCTGGCTTAGCAGAACAGCACTGGAGTTTGATGCTGTCATTAACTTTCCAACTGTCACGAGTACCCCAAAATACTTTTGGAATGGAGATGACTGAAAGTCTTGAAGGCAGACTACATAGTTACACTGTAGAGAATGTCCAAAGCTGTGACAGACTATATATACAAACAATGTATAATGCACGTTTATACACAGCATGCTAAATGTTGGTCCAGCTGTTTTCTTGGTGCTTTCTATGACCATGAGTCACACCACCAAGCAAACAACTAATTACTATAATTAGCTGTCTTGAGGAGTACAATAAAATATTAATATGAAATTACAACATCCAATGTCTGTTCAGCAAACCTGTCACAAAACAGCATTGAAAGACAGTCATCATTATTGCTTTTGAAATGTATTCCCTCCAGAGATCCAACCATATAGTAAACATCATGTAATTTGGCTGTGCAAACTCAGAGCATGAGACCAGTGTCCTGCTGGCTGAGGGCAGAAGTACCCACACTTGTCTCTGCTTCTTATCTTTTAGAACCCCATTAACTGTGTTCTGAGTGAATGGATGAGAAGGTCACCACTGCTCTGCATAGGCAGCACAATCAGAGACAGGAAGTACCTTCATAAGCCCCCACCACAGGAGGAAAGCTATAAGGTACTTTGTCAGATACTCTGCTTAGAACCTACAGCAAGAGTTTTGCCATGCTGAAATGAGATGCTAGGTTGGCCACAATTGATATTACACTATAAACTCTGCTACAGCCTTCACTTGGATGGGTTCTGTGTCTTTACAGGGACAAGGACACATGTTCACTTCTAATCAGACTAAAAACAAACCATGCAATTTGATGATTTCTAGACAAAGTAATGACACAAGGAAGAAAATTTCAGAGAGAAAAAAAAAAAAAAGAGATAATAAGGAGAGTAATACTTTTCATTCAAAGTTTGATCTTTTCTAGGCATATTGCACGTAACAGCTGTCTTTCTAATGGGTCCCTGCATAGTAATCACCAGGAAGAACTCTTTTGTGAGCTTTTGACACTACTAAAGGAAAGCAAATAGTTTTGCCATATAAAGATTGACTTCTGAAGTAGTAAGGACACAGGCGGGCACTGGTTCCTCTCATAAGGAATGTATTTAATTTTACTAAATAAATTTTTACTTTAGAAAGTTGAAAGATGAAAATATATCCCACTGTACAAAAAGGCAAAAAAAAAACTCTAAGCTGTATATTTTTGTACAGCCAAGAAACAAACAAAAAAAAAGGGGGAAAACACCTATTTGAGCCATGTCATTTCATGCCATGCCATGTCATACCATACCATGACACCTTTGAGTTTGAGTCATGAAAGGCATATAAGTACTATCCAGAATAAAGAAGTGTTCTACAGAATTTGCTGAGACAGGTGTTAAATCTTTTAGGCCTTTTCAAAACAGTCTCATCCTTTTCAGAGTTATTACTGAGCAACCTTTCCGTCCTAACATGCACAGAGAAAATCTGCTATGCGCAGGTGACAAATAAGCATTATATACTACAACTAGCTACATGAGAGCATGGTATTGACAAACTCTGCATGGAAGTAATCCTTGGAAAAGATGAACAGTCTCTAGACTAAGACCAACCAAACTTTTTTTTTTTTTACCTTGCTTACCCTTTTATATAGAGATAATAAAATATTCTTTCATTTAATTCCTTACATCTCCTTTTTCTTGTATCATTGAATGTTTTTGAACCCGTAATGACATTGCAAATAACCCTTTATTGTATCAGCAACACAAAGACAAAAGACAGAGAAGAGAAAGATGAATACTGGAAGCAAAGCATTTAGAAAAATAAATAAAAAATGTACAAACAATAGGGAACATAAAGTATATTTTGAATTTGCTGTAACAGAATAAACATTTTTTGACAAAGTAAATGCTGCCTACAATTTTAGAATATATATGAATTCATCATAAGCAGCAACCTTAAGAGCAGCATTCATTTATCACCCTGTTTCTGTTTGCCCTTTTCCCTGTCTTATAAAAACAAAGAATGTGAGTTCTGTAGAAGGCCAACAATATTAAAGTATTTCTTAATAAGAATTTTTTTTTTAAGGCTAAGAATATTAATAACATTTAAAAGCAACACACAAGAAAGAAATATCAGCACAAGGTAACCCTCTGTGGTTGACACCTGGTGAGATTACAGGACAGGAAGAGCAACTGATATCATCTGCTTGTACTTGTGCAAAGCATTTGACACTGTCCTCCATAATACCCTTGTCTCTAAATTGGAGAGAATGAATTTGACAGGCAGACCACTTAATGGGTAAGGAATTGGCTGGATGGTCACACTCAAAGAATTGAGGTCAACGGCTCATTGTCCAAATGGAGAGCAGTAACGAGTGGTGTTCCTCAGAGGTCAGTACTGGGACTGGCACTGTTTAACACCTTTGTTAGTGACCTGACAGTGGGATCGAGTGCACCCTCAGCAAGTTTGCCGATGACACCAAGCTGTGTTGTGCAGTCAACACACTGGAGGGAAGGGATGCCATCCAGAGGGACCTGGACAGGCCTGAGAGGTGGGCCTGTGCGAACCTCATGAGATTCAGCAAGGCCAAGTGCAACACCCTGCACCTGGGACAGGGCAATCCCAAGCACAAATACAGACTGGGTAGAAAATGGATAAGAGTAGCCCTGAGGAGAAGGACCTTGGGTGTTGGTTGATGAGAAGCTCAACATGAGCCGGCAATGTGCACTTGCAGCCCAGAAAGCCAACTGTATGCTGGCTGGGCTGCATCCAAAGAAGCGCGGCCTGCAGGTCAAGGGAGGTGATTCTCCCCCTCCACTCTGCTCTTGTGAGACCCCACCTGGAGTCCTGCATTCAGCTCTGGGGCCCTCAGCACAAGGACATGGACCAATATGAACGAGTCCAAAGGAGGGCCATGAGGATGATTAAAGGGCCAGAGCACCTCTCCTAAGAAGACAGGCTGAGAGGTGGAGTTCTTCAGCCTGGAGAGAGAAGGCTCTGGAGAGACCTTACAGCAGCCTTCCAGGACCTAAAGAGAACCTACAGAAAAGCAGGAGAGGGACTCTTTGTCAGGGAATGTAGTGATAGCAAAAGGGATAATGGCTTTTACTAAAAGAGAGTAGATTCAGACTAGATTTTAGGAGGAAATTCTTTACTCAGGGTGTGGTGAGGCACAGAAGCAGGTTGCCCAGAGAAGATGTGGATGCCCTATCCCTGGAGGTGTTTAAGCCCAGGCTGGATGGTGCTTTGAGAAACCTGGTCAAGTGGAAGGTGTCCCTGACCATTGCAGGGGGGTTGGAATGAGAGTTAAGTTGCCTTCCAACCCGAACTATTCTGTGATTCTGTGATTCCATGACGATGTGACAGTGAGTGGCTCCTGACTTGACCTCCTCTTTAGCTTACAGGAGTTTCTTGCTACAGAAAGATAAAAATGTGAGACCAACAAGAACAAAAACAATGCTAAGTAAATTAAAGATAAGGGTTAAATACTGTTTATATTAACACACTTCTTCTGGTAGGTATGACTATAAAAGTCTGGCCTAAGGTTACTTGCAATGATGAAACACAACATAGATCATTGTTTTAATCATTTTTCTCTTCCCGGTCATCCTACAAACATTAAATAAAATTTTGGCTTTATAAGGAATGCCTACTCCTTAAATTCATGATTTGTCACAAACTTCACAATAAGGAATTTCAAACATGGAAAAAAGGAAAAAAAAAAAAGGCAAAAAAAAAAAAGCTGACCTGTGAGGTTAACATAATGTTCCACCATGTGTCAGAACACAGCACGGCATAAGAAGGAAAAATAAGAAATTAAAAGCCCCAGCTGCAATCCCCTTAAAGCACAGATCATCTCTTACAGGGACTGTAGACAAATGAGAAAGTATAAGGAAGCTTTCCTGTATGTTACTATGCCTTACATAAGGGTTGTCCAAATACTTCTTAGAAACAAAATGAAATAAGATTTCATCTAAGAAATATTTTTTAAGAAACAAATACAAATGCATTTTCCTGTATTTAGTTCTTGTTTATTCTGCTACAGCAAATTATGACTTGTTTAAAGATATCATTACCATACTTTGCAAGGAAATCTCTGACCCCTTTGAAATAAATGGGAAGTTTACCACTGATTTTTTTTGGGCCAGGATTTCATGTTGGATATTCTAACTGTTGGATGTTCAACATTCACTGCTTTTCTTTTTCTTTGGAATTTGCCAATATCCTCCTTCAAATGGTATCTGTATTTTCAGACACTGTTCTAATAATAGTCTTTTTAGGGAGGGCTCTGAAAAGTAATGTTTCACTGAGAAAGAAACTATGTTCTTCATGCCAATTAATTCCTACTAATGAAAGGCACATACACAAAAACATGTTGCTGTGAGGTAAGACAAACTATGAACTTATCTAACATCATCTACCTCCTGATAATTACACTGATCCTCCTCTTATGACTAGGTGAATGTAAGAGAAACTGCTCTTCTATGGAAGTGGTTTACATTACGTCATGGTCAGAATACATCAATGGGCATTTATTGCGCAGGAGCTGAAACGCTGTGCATTCAGAGCTGTGCTCACCTGGTAAGGGACCACATGAAAATTAAACTTTGTAGCCTTCACTTATGTTAATATTGTAGCTTTCTATTTGTGTCAATAACAACCTCTGAGGAAGAGGGTGAAAAAAACAGGTTAGACGCTGTTCCTCTCAAATTCATCTATTCCTGTTTTGCAATGGCATCAGCATGGTTTTGCTTATCAAGACACAGCCATTCTGTCCTGCACCTTTTTTTTTTTTTTCAAAACGATTTTCAAACACAGAATGTCATTCACTGGAATCGTAACCAATGAGAGTACAGGAAAACCAAAAGAAACGGAAGACTCTTTGTACTATCACTAGCCCCTGCTATCAAAGCTTCAGATCATAAAATCTTAAATAATAATAATAATAAATTAATCTATTCCTTTCTACAAATGGGCCTAATATTTCAGCCATGCTGAAACACATGCAATACAAGAATTACCTATCAGTTGTAAAGAAAAATAAGATTATGTATGAATTACAGCTTTTACAAGGTTTGAGACATTGAACATTCTAGCCCAAATAATATATCAAGCAAAAGTCACCTTTTCAAATCAAACCACATCTTCTCATGAAACAAGAGAGGGAAAAGAGGAGGAAGGCATTCTGTCTCTTTGTGCTGACCCACGATGCACATGCTGAGATAAATGTGATGTTTCTCTGGCAGAAACACACCAAGGCATGTAACCTCAGGAACAAAAAAAAAAAAAAAAAAAAAAAAAAAAGATACACATGTGACTCCTTAGTCCAGTCTTGCACATACGCACCAGATGAAGTCTGCAGAGCTCTACATCAGAGGGGATTCACTAGGCAATTGGCTTTATTACTGATTAACTCAAAGGGGTGCCAGATTAAGCCCTATCATACCTCATTTTGCATTTTGGCCTTTTTTTTTTATCAGTTCACATAACAGGGACTGATTTTGTAGACCTTAGCATTATACACAGCAGACGTGTTTAACACGCACAAGGAAATAAATGGGTGATTTTTATTGATGTACTGGGTCTGGCTGGGATGGAGTTAAGTTTCCCCACAGCAGCCCATACAGTGCTGTGCTCTGCCCTGATCTCACACCAATGTTTTGTCTCTTGCTGAGCAGTGCTGGCACAGTACTTAGGCTGGCTCTCCAGGCCCCTCAAAGGCCGCTATGCTGGGGGTGGGCAAGAGGTTGGCAAGGGCTGACCTAAGCTGACCAAAGGGATATTTCACGCCATATGATGTTGTATTTAGCAATAAAAGCGGGGGGGGGGGGGGGGGGGGTGGAAGGGTGAGGAGAAGGGACAGGGCATTCATTGTGAAGGCGTTCATCTTCCAAAGCAACAGCTACATGTACTGAGCAAGGCCCCTGGAAGTGGCTGGACATCGATGCTGGTGGGAAGCAGAGAATAATTTTTTTACTCCTTTTGCTTTCTCACGGCCTTTTCTTTTCTTTCATTAAACTACTTCGGTATCAAGCCCACCAGTTTTCTTCCTTCCTATTTCTGCCCCCCACAGTCCTGCTGAGGAAGGGGAGTCAGGGAACAGCTGTGTGGCACTTAGCTGCCTACAGCGTTAAGCCACGGCGATTTTTTTTTTCCATTTTATATCTGATGAAAAGACTCATTACAAGGAACACATTACTCGTTTGCACAAGAGCGGCAATCCCTTTCATTACGTAAACATAACGCGGCGAGAGAAAGTTTAAGGTTTTAATTCAAGGTTTTAATTTAATGTAAGGTCTCAATTTAACTTCGGGTTTCAATTTAACGTCAGCTTTTGATTTAATTTAAGGCTTTCCTTGCACACTCGTCCCCGCACCCCGGCCGCCCCCTCCCCTCACGGCGCCCTCAGCGGGCTCGGCGGTTGGGCGGGACCCCGGCCCCGCGCGCGTTGCCACGGCGACCGCGGCACCTCCCCCCCCCCAGCTCCCCGAACGGCCCCGCCCCCTCGGCTCCCCGCGCAGGCCCCGCCCCTCTCGGTCCCGCCCCGCCCCGCGCAGGCCCCGCCCGCCGCGTCCGGGGGCGGCGGCGGAGCGGCGGGAGCGCGGCGGCCCGCCGGTATTGCCGGAAGTGGCGCGCGGCCCTGCTTCCGGCGCGGTGTGCAAGCGCCGCGGGCGGCGATCGGCGGCTCCCTGCGGCGGGCATGGCGCTGTGGCTGCCGCGCTCCCGGGACGGCAGCGGCAGCGGCGGCGGCGGAGGCCCTCCGTCGGAGGAGGACGGGGAGCGGGCTGTGCCTCCCGCCGCCCGGCAGCGCCTGCTGGAAGCGCAGGTACGCCTCCGTCCCCCTTCACCTCACCGCCGGCGCGGCGCCCGGCACCGGTCCCAGCCTCGCGGCGGGGAGAGGGCCGCGGAGGGGCGGGGGGCAATGGCGGAGCCCGGAGCGGGCCGGGCCGGGGCAGTGCGGCGGGGCCCCGTGCTCCCCGGAGCCTCCCGGCAGCCCCGGAGCCAGTCAGGAGGGGCCGAGGCGGCGGGGGCGGGGGGGCTGGCGCCTGCCGCCGCCGTGAGTAAGAGCTCCGCGTTTGACAAGTGACGTGGAAAGAGCTGGGCCGGAGTTGTTCCGGCGGCTTCGTGTCTGAAGAGCAGCTACGCGGTCCCTGCGGCGCTCTGGCGGCCGGGGCGAGGCAGCTTGTTATAAATACGCTGCTGGGAATTCCGCGTGTTCTTCCAAGGAGCTGCTGTTATCGAGTTTTCCAGCTGCCAGTGAAATTCCAGCGTGTTCTGGGGGTGGGGGAGGGGGGGAGAAGTGCTGCGATTCCCAGACAAAGTTAGCATGAGAACTTTGAGGTGTCTGCGTGAAAGTTCCCTTCACGCAAGCTTTCACGAGTTGTGTCATCCTTCACGCCCTTCTGCCAGAGGTTATCAGCACCACAAGCCTCATAAGGTGGTCCTGGGAGGCCGAGAAATGAATCCACATGGATGTGGGTGGGAAGGCATGGCAGAGGAAAGGCTTCGGAGGATAGTTCAAGTTACTGAGTTTGAATTCCCAGCATACGCCTAGACGCAGCATAAGCACTGTTGCTGAAGAGGTCACTCTTTTCTCCCAGCTATGAGCAGTGACCTCCTCAGTAGATTTGACCAAGAAGACTGCATGTTTACAATGGGTCTCAGCCACTTTGTAACTTAAATGCCACTTTTCACTGTTGGTTCAAGGGAAGGTGGTGGCCATCTGTTGATGTGAATACAGGCAGTTACCTAACTGTTGTGATCTGCCATCATAAAAATGATACTTTCTTCTCAGAAGCATGTATTCAAGCATATGTCCAAGTATTCTCATACTTGGATGTTGCTCACATTGCAGGCCACAGCCAGCCGGAGGGGAATCAGGGAAGATTTTTCAGCTGTGTCACAAATAGCCATCGGATTGTAAAAAATATTATTATCAATAAAAAATATTATTGCCAGCAGCACTTGATCCATGATTTTGCTAATACACTTAGAAAGTTAATACAGCTTGAGTTAGAAATCTCTTCTAAAAGCCATCCAGCTCTACAAAACCATGCTTAATCATTCCTGCGAATTTAATGCTGCTTCTAAGCTGTCTTCAAGATCAGCATTATGTCTGGGGTTTAAGCCTGTCTGTGACTATATAATTTTTAAACTGTCAATTTCCCTCCATAAATAGCACATCTGATTTTTCTCACAGACCTACAACCAGGGAATTGAATTGGTCTGCCAAAAAGAAAAAGAGTTTGTGAAGCACTCTGTAGAATGCACGTGGAATCTTGCAGAAGCCCAGCAAAAACTTGGTAGCTTAGCACTGCATAATTCAGAATCCTTCGATCAGGAATGTGCTCGAGCAAAGACTGAAGCTGCAGAGATGAGATGGAGAGAAGAAGAGTGGAGAAGAAAAGAAGAAGCACTAAACCAGCGGGAAAGGCAGAATCCATGGAACACAGATCCTGTTAGTAAGGAGGTATTTAATAAGGTATGACCCATATCAGTGTGCATGAACGCATGCATTAGTCTCATTTCTCATTCCACTAGTTACTAGTCTTGAGTGTCTTCTGTGGCTGGTACTGTGCAAAATCAAGGTGTGTGTTAAATGTTTTTTTTTTTTTATTTTGCCCTATGGAAGGGAGCAAGCTGCCCTCATACTACAGATGTAGTTGATGTTTCTCTGTCAGAATTGGGGATCAGAACTTGTAATGGTCTTGTAGTACACGTTGCCAAACAGGGCCTGAACAACAGGTTCTTCGCATTAGGAGTTTGCTCTTCTGGTGTGCCAAATTAACAAATGTGATAGAGTTTGCAACTAATAATGACTACTGTAATACAGATTATTTAGCACAAATTCTTCTTAAGTAGAATATCTGCTTTGTTTAAACAATTCAATTTAAACAGCTTAGCAATCTCATGATTTCACTGATTTAGCTGCATCAGGGTTGCAAGGTACGTGATATTTGTTTTACACAGATCAGTATGTTCCTACCTGAGGACAGAAGTTTCTCAGAATTATTTGCTTAGTAGACTACGATATCCTTGTCTCTAAATTGGAGAGACATGGATTTGATGGACAAACAACTTTGTGGGTAAAGAATTGGCTGGATGATTGCACACAGAGTTGCAATCAATGGCTCAATCTCCAGGTGGAGATCAGTAATAAGCGGTGTTCCTCAGGGGTCAGTACTGGGACTGTCACTGTTTAACATCTTTGTTGGTGACACGGACAGTGGGATCGAGTGCACCCTCAGCAAGTTTGCTGATGACACCAAGCTGTGTTGTGCAGTCAACACACTGGAGGGAAGGGATGCCATCCAGAGGGACCTGGACAGGCCTGAGAGGTGGGCCTGTGCGAACCTCATGAGGTTCAACAAGGCCAAGTGCAACACCCTGCACCTGGGCTGGATTACCTCTAAGCACAAATACAGGTTGGGCAGAAGATGAATTGAGAGCATCCCTGAGGAGCAGGACCTGGGGGTGCTGGTTGATGAGAAGCTCAACATGAGCCAGCCATACGTGCTTGCAGCCCGGAAAGCCAACCATGTGCTGGGCTGCATCCAAAGCAGCACGGCCAGCAGGGCGAGGGAGGTGATTGATCCCCTCTGCTCTGCTCTCCTGAGACCCCACCTGGAGTACTGCATTCAGCTCTGGGGCCCGCAGCACTAGAAGGACATGGATGTATTATAATGAGTTCAGAGGAAGGCCATGAAGATGATCAAAGGGCTGGAGCACCTCTCCTGTGAAGACAGTACTATTCCAGTACCTAAAGGGGGCCTGCAGGAAAACTGGAAAGGGACGTTTGTCAGGGATTTTAGTGATAGGACAAGGGGGAATGGCTTTAAACTAAAAAAAGGATAGATTTGGATTAGATATAAGAAAGAAATTCTTTACTCAGGGTGTGGTGAGGCACTGGAACAGGTTACCCAGAGGAGCTGTGGATGCCCCATCCCTGGAGGTGTTCAAGGCCAGGCTGGATGGGGCTTTGAGCAAACTGGTCTAGTGGGAGGTGTCCCTGACCAGGGCAGGGGTTTGGAATGAGATGATCTTTAAGGTCCCTTCCAACCTATCCATTCTATGTTTCTATAATGAAACTTTTCAATTCTATTCTTAGGTAATACATTTTAAAAAAAGAAAGCCTTCTGAAGCATATGACATGACTCTAAAATTAGAATATTGGCCTTTGGATGGTAACATATTGAAATGTAATATTCATATATATCACAAAAAGATATGTTTGGAGATTTCTGTGATAGTAATATATATATATATATGTTTTTTATTCCTCAGAGTTTCATTAATCAAAAAAGAAAAGAAACAGAAGATGAAGACTTGTCTGAATCATTTATGCAAAAACACGAACAAAAGATTAGACACTTTGGTGAGTGCTTTCTCCAACATTTTGCAGTTCAGATTTCTACAAAATTTATGTAGGTTTTCTCCTTATTCCTGTATGTAACAAAAGCTAACGAACAAAATACCTAACAGGCTGTCTACCTTTATTTTATGACAAGAAATAATCATTTCAAAGTGAAATAATATGTAAACTACAGCAGTTTCTTAGCTTCTGTTAACTAGTAGGAACTTTAATCTAAACCAAGTACTCAAATGGGCCTAAGACCTCAAAACTTATGTTCTAGCAACTTTTTTTTTTTTTGCTGCTCAGTGGGAGAGCACACTGTTATTCACAGAGTTTTTGTATATAAATGTGCTTGTGATTGCCTGTATCTGTCTCCTTCTAATAAGTGGTTTTCCGGTGGCTATTAAGCTGCAGGAGGAATGATTGATTTAAAGGTAAACATCTGGAAACGCCTACTGAGTGTGTGTGCATGGAATTGTGTTCCTTTAAATGATATTTAACTATCCGCTAGGTGGCACTTCAGCTCCATTGTAATTGTTGACCCCGTAAGGATAGCTCATTTTACAAAGTAATCTGAAATGTTAATGGTTCTGTTAAGAACTTCCCACTCTTAGTTGCATGCTGTTTTCAGACAATGATGTAGTATGGCCATATTTGGAATTCCAGAGCCATCAATAAAAGGACTGAGTTGACAAAATTCACCTGATTGTACAAACTGGGTTTTACTAAGCTATTTGGCATCTAGGGATCTTAAACTTTTTTTAGAGGAAGGGTTTCTGGCCCTCTAGGTCTTAGCAAACCTCGCAAATACCAAGCGAGGCACAATGCTGTCAGAGTATGCAAATAGTAACAACAGGCATATATTCTCTCAAATACTTGAACTGCCAAGTGTAGTGACGTGTCCAGAAGATGTCTCTTCTGCTATGCATTTCAGCAGAAAAAAATGGGCTTTCTTTTGTGTTTCCAGGCTAGGAGCTGGGCAAAACTACTTTGCTGTCTAAATTCAGATTAAGCAGTTATAGTAACAACCTTATTACAAAAGCTCATCAGTTTTTTTTTCCTACCTCTTAAATTCAAAGCGATGTTGTTATTTTAATTTTAAATACTTAAGAGCATTGTAAGGACAGCACATTAATGCTCTTTCAGGTCTCTTTGTTCTGTGCTATCTGCTGTCAAAGAGCAGTGTAGACTTCACTAGCCATACAGCCCAAGTCCCTTTTCTGGATCCTGCTCTACCTCTCAGGTAGTAAAGAACTTGTGCATAACATCTCTGTTAAAAACAGTTGAAAGAAGGAGAAACCAACAATGACTATTTAGGCATTTGTTTGCTAGAATTAAGATTAGTTTAGGTCATTACCATTGAATTATATTCAGCCAAGTTATATTTTTATGCTGATATATGGGTAAAACTGTGCATCTGGTTCCTATTGCCAGTAAATGACTTGACTGTCAGTGATACATGAAGGATGATTTTCAGAAGTGGTCTGAGTATTGAGTTCTGGTTTTTAAACTCATCTCTTCAAATGAAGTAGCCTCATGCTATTGAAATTCAATCTTCAAGTTAACTCTCAAATAGTAATGTGGCTTTACTCTATTGAAATCAAGCTGTTTCTGTAATTACATTCAAATTTCCGAAACACCTAGAAAATCATGCGTTAGAGGCACTTGCATTTTCAGCAGATTACATGCTTCCTTTGTGCTTTATTTGCAGACTTCCAGAGGATTTGTATTTGTTAGAATCTCTGAATAATCTATAAGTTTTGTAAGCTACTTGATGATGTGACTACTAGATACGCCTATACTACTTTGATACTGTATATGGGAGAACTGTTTAAAAATAACTTGTCAACGCTGCTAGAGATGCATTAAAATATAGGAAATTGTTAAATTTTCTTTTAGTATCTTAAAGATCTGATTGTACCTTCTGGTAACGTTCTTTCAGTGCTAGTTAGATGTCTAAATAAAACCCTTAAATGTAGCTGTATGCTTTCATGTGCATTCTGAAGACAGTGAATTATGCAGATGGTATACATACAGGGGTATCAATGCAAAAAAAAAACCTTCTTTGCTACATTAAGTCATCTATCCATTTCAAATATCTTAATCTGTTTCTCTTCAGGCATGATGAGCAGATGGGATGATAGTCAGAGATTTTTGTCTGACCACCCATATCTTGTATGCGAAGAAACGTCTAAATATCTCATGTTATGGTGCTTTCATCTAGAAGCTGAACAGGTATGAACATCTTTGAATTGTTTGAAAGTATGCAGTTTCCCACTTTCACTATGTAAAAGCTGCCTGACTTCATTAGGTGTTTAACTTTTCTTCCTCCACTCTCTCTACCCTAGTTGGAGGGAAGAAAAAAAACAAACCAACTCTGTAACATCTTTTAACATTAGGTCTAATTCCTGCAAACAATCAGTCCCCTTTCTTCTGTGACTACCAGTTCTCATCCCTTTAGGAAATAAAAGGAAATTACATTGACTTTTATAAATACAATTCCAGGAAACATCTTTAAATCAGAACTCTAATTTTATTTTATTTTTTTCAGAAAAGAGCTCTGATGGAACAAGTAGCACACCAGGCAGTTGTAATGCAGTTTATTATAGAAATTGCCAGAAGTTGCAATGTGGATCCAAGAGGCTGTTTTCGTCTCTTTTTCCAAAAAGCCAAAGTAAGTCAACCTACGTAATGATGCTGTACAAGGGACCAGTGTTCTAGAGCAGGTTTCTTCTTGACCGTAAGATGATAAATATTTTATTGACTTAGTTTTATGGGAAAGATCTTTGTTAGCAGTTCTTTCTAGACAGACTATTTTGGTGTAATTCCAGTCCTGAAAACACAGGAGAAATGTGGGAAGACTGAATCTGTGGTTTACCTTAGAGTGTATGCAGTTATTCAAGATTGATGGATCTTAGTACTGCTTTTAAAGCCATTCAGTTAAAATGCAAGTCAACTTGTGCTTTACTTTCGGCCGGAGTGCCACAGCAAGCACAAGAGCACTAGCTTCTGAGTCGTAATAAAGGAAGGGCTAAAATTAGATTATTTTTTTTTTACATGTCCTTAGATGAATAAATGACTTTGCTTCTGCATATAAATACTACAGTTTGTCCTGAAAAGAAATTTTACCTGGATTTTCATTTTAAATTGACTAACATTTTCATGACGTCCACTGAATGAAATGCTTACAACTCAAAAGTAAATCTGTTTTAAGTGAAACTATTAATTTTTCTCTTTTCAGACAGGAGAAGGGTATTTTGAGGCTTTTAAAAGTGAACTTGAGGCATTCAAGACAAGAGTGAGAGTCTTGTCACAATCACATGGCTTTCAAGGTATCTTACTACAAGATCCCAGTGTCAATCCTAGTCTTATCGGACAGCTGACATCTTTGTCACAGGTAGGTTCATTATGTCCAAAAATTAACTAAATTAGGATTGGGTCCTGTGCTGAGAAGCTATACCTTTCTGAAATATAAAGACGACTGTTCCTAGAACTGCCAGTACTCAGGGTATAATGGGATGTATTATCAATATGCAAGGCATATGTAGGCTTTTTTCTGCTTGCTGGGATTCAGAAAGTATCAGCGTAAGGTCAAAAGCATATGCTAATTCAGTGCCATTGCACTGTTTTGTTTAAAAAGAAACACTGCATCATAAAGTTGATGAGAAGCTAGAATTGTATTCACACTCTTTACCACTAGCAGTGAAATGGGTTTTCAGTGTAAAATGGTTACGCCAATTCATGGAATCCTTCAGCTAAGTCAAGCCTGAAGAAAATCTCCTGTTGTGATCAAAGGAAACTGAGGGTGCTTACATCTTTTGTTATTGTACTAGTGAAGGCCACATTCTGGAATGAAGAAGCAACTTCAGAGATTTTCAAAAATTAAATATTATGGAAAAAGTCACAGTTGAAACTACTTAACTTGAAATAATTTGGTTAAGGTACCTTTTAAGTAAGATTCAACAGCTGTATTCTAAGTTAATGTACAGACAAGTGCTAGAAATACTGAGATGAAATACAAGCTATGCCAGCTAAATTTAAAAGAGCATCTTGGCACAGTGCAGTATTACTAGTGATAATTTTCAAGAGCTTATTTTCTTACTATTGCAAACTTCTCTTGAGATAGACAACATGAAGAGTCCACCTTAAGCTAAAATCTCTCTCTATTTCTATTTCTCTCTCTCTATTTCTCTCTCTCTATCTCCGTATATACAATTGTGGGGAATTAAGCTGTCAATTTTTCATCTGTTGCAGAACACAAGTGGTCTACAAGGTTCCATAAACACAAATGTCTGCAGTTTAAACTCTGTGATACAAAGAGATGAAGAAGAATCCAAAATGATGGACACAGTATAGTATTGTTAAGACTGAGGCCAAGTACTTTTTTCTTTTTTTTAACAAAGAAAAGAACATGGCTATTTTCTTGACACTTATTTTTCTGGGTACTGCACTTTATTTTTGGTGTCAGATTTTTTTGTTGTTGTTGTTTTTGTTTGGGGAGTTTGAAGGGTGGGTAATTCAGAAAAACTTGTAATATTGTTTGAAAATGTGCTGCTAGGTTTTTGGTTGTCCTTGAAGAGCAGGGTTCTCATATTGCCGAATGTGAAACTGGATGTGTTTTCTGCTACTAACCTTGCCTTTCATGACTTTAGAAATCAAAGTATGAAAACAAATCTGCACAAATACAATGTTTACAAGAAGCAGTAGATTCTTGGTAGAATCTGCTATTGTCTTACTACAGATGTGGACATGTCTTACTCTATGAATATTGGAGATCACAACTGTATTCATGCTACCTTGTTGACATTATAAGCTCTCAAATTTGGTTATCACTAATAGCAATAAATCAATACCTGGTATCAGTATTTCAGATCTGGAATGGATTAGGTTAAAACACTGGCTTTCTACCTCTACTAAGGGGATTTAAATGTTACATTGTGCTTTCATTAAAAAGGATTTGGTTTTGTCCTAAAACATAAGCAACACTTGTCTACATATGAGTGCCAAGTTTTATGATCTCAGAGAGTTTGTCTCTCCTTTTATTAGTAAGGTAACTTAAGATTTTTTTAAGCTAAGTTTCAGTATGTGGAGAAGTATTTGATGAAGGGGACAGATGGAACTTGAGGTAAAAGGGTTAGGAAAAGACTACACTTTGAAGAGAAACGTTTGTCACAGTTCATATAGGGCAAGGTGTCTGAGAGCGTTTGAAAAGAACTTCATACGGTACTAAGCTAAAGTGGGTTTCTGAAATAGTCAACTCAAACAGTTAAAGTGGAAAATTTTTAAAGCTTTCTGTTTTAGGATCTGGAAGGTCAAACTCTAGAGATAAAAGTCTTCCATAGAACCTCTGCAATCCAAAATTCTACCCTGCTTTTCCAACTTGCTACTGTTACAGCAGTTCTACATACAAAAATGTACACTGTAGTTAGAATGGTCCAGTGGAGACAGCTTGCATTTCAAGTAGTGGTATAGGTCCCTTCATCCTTTAAAGGACTCTTGGTCTTTTACTGTATTGTTCTGTGTTTAAGGTATGGAAGGTATCTAGATTTCAGTAGTTTGATGAACACAGTCTACCTACAGCTGGAGAATCAGGCAAAAGCTATGCTGAGATCCAGCTATTTTCAGCTGTGGGCTATAGCGCAGAGAAAGCAAAGTTTTAACTCTGCCGTATGAACCACAGCAAGTATAAGTATAAATGCATTATCAGAAACAGCAGCTTCAGATCCACTGATGGAAGTGCCTTTTCTTGTTCCTAATACTTGCATTCTCTAGCAGGTCCTTTGCAGACAAACAGGATAAAGTAGCAGTAGCTCTGTCCCAGATGCAAGTCAGAGATATACAGCTTCAGCTGCAAAGTGTATTAAGTGTATATAAAGTTTGACAGACGCTCCAGAGAGGAAGAGTAAACACAGTAATTAGTTAATTATTAAGAGAAACTAATGACTTCAGGTTGTTCTTTAATTCAATTTCTCTGTTATATACAAGGGTAATAAGAACAGTGAAAGGCACCGTGACTTACAATTCATAGAATCATAGAATATCCTGAGTTGGAAGTGGCCCACAAGGATCATCAGGTCCAACTCCTGGCTCCACGTGGGACTACCCAAAAATCATAACAGATGTTTGAGAGCATTGTCCAAATGCTACTTGAACTCTGACAGGCTCGGTGCCATAACCAGTTCCATGGGGAGCCTGTTCTAGTTCTGATCACCCTCTCGGTAAAGAACCTTTTCCTCATATCCAGCCTGAACCTGCCTTGACATAGCCTCAGGCTGTTCCCTTGGGTCCTGTTACTGTCACCAGAGAGGAGATCAGTGCCGCCTTCTGTGGTCACCCCTTGTAAGGAAGCTGTAGGCTGCCATGAGGTCACTCCTCAGTCTTCTCCAGGCTCTGAACAAACCAAGTGATTTCATACATCTTGCCCTCTTGACCCTTCACCATCTTTGTAGCCCTCCTTTGGACTCTTTCTAATAGCTTAATGTCATTTCCATATTGTGGCACCCAAAACTGCACACAGTGCTTGCGGGGAGACCACACCAGTGCAGTGCAGAGCAGAGCAGGACAGTCATCTCCTTTGACTGGCAAGTGACACCATGCTTGGTGCACCCCAGGACCCAGTTGGTGTTTTTGGCTGCCAGGACACACTGTTGACTTGTATTCAACTTGCTGTTGGCCAAAACCCCCAGGTCCCTTTCTGTGGGGCTGCTCTCCAGCCTCTTGTCCCCCAATCTGTACGGATAGCCAGGGTTGCCCCTTCCCAGGTGCACGATCTGGCACTTGTTGAACTTCATGTGGTTTGTGATTGCCCAGCCCTCAGATTTGTCAAGATTTCTTTGCAAAGTCTCTCTACCTTTGATGGAGCCAGCAGCTCCTCCCAATTTAGTGTCATCCACAAGCTAACTTAATATACTTTCAAGTCCTATGTCCAAGTCATTTATTAAAACATTAAAGATAACTGGCCCTAACATGGAGCCCTGGGGAACACTAACCCCACTACTGACTGGCTGCCAGCCTGATATAACCCTATTTACTATTATCCTTTGAGCCTAACCAGTCAGCCAATTGTTCACCCATCATGTTACATATTTATCTAGCTGTATGCTGGACATTTTGTTCAGAAGGATACTGTGAGGAACACTATTGAAGCTTTGCTGAAGCAACTGTCTTCCCTTGGTCAGCTAGGAACTTGTCATAAAAGGGACTTAAGTTTGTTAAGCAGGGCTTTCCCCTCATGAACGTGTTTTGGCTATGACCAATGACTGCAAGGTCCTTCAGGTGCTTTTCAGTGAATCCCAGAACAATTTTCTCCATAGTTTTACCAGGCACTGAAATGAGACTGACCAGCCTGTAATTACCAGGGTCTCCTTTCTTGCCCATCTTGAAAATTAGAATCATGTTTGCCACTCTCCAGTCAATTGGGACCTCTCCAGGTTCCCAAAACTGTTGCAAAATGACTGAGAGAGGTCTCGTGATGACATCAGCCAGCTCTATGAGTACGCTGGGATGAATGCCATCAGGCCCCAGTAGATTTATATGTACCCAGATCCTGCAGAAGTTCAGTGATGGCTGGGAGTTCATCATTCCTGCAGTCACAGTTCTCCAACTCAGGGTTCTGGGACCATGGACAACTTCAACACCATCAGTGTTGAAGACAAAGGCAAAGAAGGCATTAAGCATCTCTGCTTTATCTATGTCCCTGTTTGTGAGCTGACCACTCTCATCAAATAATGCACCAGTGTTTTCTTTTGCTGTTAACATACTTTAAAAAAACAAAACACAACCTTAGATCCTCTTGCTTGTTCCTCATGCTGTGCGCATTGCTACCACTAGCAGTAGAGCCATATTTATCTAGCAGCCTGTGACACACTGTAAGTTATTTTTGAAGTCTGTAATTAAAATTGGTTGACCAGTCTCAATAAGTCTCAAATCATAAGGAGATGTCCTCCCCATTCCTTCTCCAGCTAATTGAAACTTACGTAGACTAGCAATAAAGCAAGCATAACTGCTTTATGTAGAAGTGAAAATGCATGATTAGAAATAAGCAAAAATGTAATGGGAAGGCTTTACAAATTCTAGAGCATCTATCTTTTTTAGACTGTGTCAGTATTTATAACAGTAAAGTTAGACATTAAAGTGTAGTCCTCAGTATGACAGCTTTGTAGTTAATGAGTCAGTGCAAGAGGAGACTAAGACCTACATTAGTAGGAGGAAGCAGCTACACCTCAGACATCACTTAGATAGAATTGTTTCATACTCAGGTTTTGCTGACTTATCTTGAAACTCTCCATCTGGTGGGCATAAAAAAAAGGGTTTGGAGAGTTTACTGAAGAACAGCAACATCTGCATTACCTTGACTTTTAAAGTGCGACCTATGGAGGTTTGTGAACCCAGTTATTTAGAGAATAAATTAATACAAGAACTGGTCAGAGACCTGAATTCGTAGCATAAACTCATGAAAACTACACTTGCTACAATAAAACTTACTACAGTAAAAAAAAACAACTTACTAATTTGACCAAGGGAATTCATGGCACTGGCATCTATGAAGAGATATTTTTCCAAAGACAAAGACACGTTCACTGGTCAAGATTGCCTAGCTACAGGCTTACCAGATTAGTGATTCAGTGTCTGCTGTTTTTTTTTTTTTTACTAAAATGTCTTACACAACTGCACAAAGACAGAGGCTTTACCAAGTATGTTACACATCATTAAACTATTTTTCATGCTAGCAATTTAGCTGAAGGCAGAAATAGAATCATAGTAGTAAGGCAAATCATCAAAGCAAGTGTCAAGGGCAACTTAAACCCAGCAAAATTAACCTAGCTAAAGGAAGTGACCGTTTTCCAACCTCTATCTATATAAGGAAGAAATTTTTTACAAGGAGGGTGGTAAGGAGCTGAAAGAGGTTGCCCAGAGAGGTTGTGGATGTCCCGTCACTGGAGGTGTTTAAAGTCAGGCTAGACATGGCTTTGAGCAACCTGATCAAGCGAAACATCCTTGCCTGTGGCAGGGAGTTTGGAGTAAATGATTGTTAAAGGTTCCTTCCGACCTATTCTGTGTTTCCATGCCAGTTCTGGTCTGAAAGTACTTTTTGCAGACTGGTAGTCAGTTCATGAATGATTAAGGCAACCAAGATGCTTTGTAGTTAAGCTGTATTCTGAAATGTGTTTCCTTCACCATTCAGTATTGCCAAACATGAATATTTTCTGATTAACAGAGACACGGCAGTAGGTGCTTTTGTTAAAGACAGTTACTATATTACAAAAGTTAGGCATATCTAATATTAAAACCAAATACAGCATTAAAGTGAGACCCACGTGAGACAAAGTTTTATCAAAAGGTAGGTTGAGGACAACAGCAGAACTTAATTATTGATCAGTCTGGTACACTACTTCAAGAAATTCTTGACTGCTGAATCTCATGATCATGTGCGTGCTGTGACAGATGAGCAGAAGATAGACCTAATTTCACCTGGGAGTGGCAGCATCTTTCTGGCTCACATCTGGCAACTTGGTTTGGAGAAAAGCATAGATATGTGGCCAGATTTTATTGGTTTCTGTTCCAGAGAAGGATTTCAACAACCCCTTTTCCCTGAGGAAGAAAAAGAAAAAAGCATTACAGAAGTCAAGTTGTCTGAACATTCCAGGATCTCCACCTCACTCTTAAGATTGCCATGGCAGAGCATGCTAGTACATGGGACTTAATGCCAGGAGCAGTCACAACATTGGGAATGTAGGTTGGACATGCATTACTCTGTTCCTCAGATAGTAAGCTGTTGGCCACATCAGTTCAAAAACCTGGTAGCTGTCCACAGAGTGCTTAATAACAAGCTATGATGAGTAAAAATATGAAGAAGTAATCAAGTCGTACAGCACATCCTACACAGCAGCCATCCAAATAACTGTGAATTTTAAAGTCAGACCTCAAGGATCAAAGAACATGCATCAGCACAAGCAAGCAACGCAGACACAATCAAGGTATTTTGAATTAGTTCCAATAGGTAGCTTTATCTGCAAAGTATATTGTTATAACTAATAATATTAGCTTAGGCCTGTGTTTTACTGTGGTGCCTTGAGGCAGAAAAACATCGTAAAGCTACTGGTCAGGAAAAATCATTGTCAGCCCAGAAGAAAATCCCTTCTCTAAAACTGAACCAATCCAAAGATGGAGCTTTCAGTTTTCCACTCAGCAGTTATGGTAGAGAGTAAGGAAGAGCGGTGGATATGGAAAGATAGAGGACAGTCACTTCAGGATGTTGTTACAAAAAATCTGGTATGTTTGTCTAGGCACAATAAGACTGCAAGCCTCTATGCAGTGATATAGTATTATGTATATATTACTAATGTTTTATTTGCACAGCAGACCAGCTTAACATGAAGAGAGTCTTTGTATACAGTTTTGGCCTTTAAAAGAATTAATGATTTGTTATCATTCCAAAGTGCTAATGGCTCTAGTATTCTCAAATATCTATTTATTAAGAGTCTTGCCTGCTGTGCATGTCACAGTCCTGTTCTTATAACTGCCACTTCTGAATCCCATTAACAGTTTTTTCTATTAATATATCAGTTTCTTAACCCCTTGTCTGTTATGAGGGCTTCTACTTACACATCCAGAAAGAGAAAATACTGTCCAAGTTTCCAGGATGAGAACTCTCTGTTGCCCTACTGAACAGAGCAATGTTGCTCAGAACACCAATATAACTTAGTGAATAATGCACAGTACTCTTTGAAAAGCTAAATACAGTTGCAGTTAAAGGCTCTTTCACTAAGCTAGCTCCTGAACAGTTTTCAAGCAACAGTCAAAATCATACTAATTTTACTGGTTTTACTTCTTACAGAGCTGATGAAAGATACACTGCTACTCATACCATGTTCGCTGTTGTAATAATATCATCTCTGTAACTGCAGAAATTTGTTCCTTGCTGTGCTAACATGGAAGCAGCATAGTATTTTACTACTTACCGATAATATTCTAGAACAGGTCTTGTTTCTGCATCGTAAGCCTGCAGCCTCTTGGTAACCGTCTCTGGCTTATCATCATCTCGCTGAACAAGTGGTTCTCCAGTAATATCATCAATGCCCTGGTTATGGTTAAAAGCAAACACCGATGTATATTTCTGTTTAAGTATGTTTTGTGTAACTTTCTGTTTAAATTGCAATCAGCTTCCATTTAGTCCAAGTATAGATTTTTGCTTAGAAAGAGAAAGGTTACCATCTATATCTTATCTGGAATATAAGATGTTGACGTTCAGGTAAGACAGTCCACCAGTTAAAAACATTTTCTCAGTATTGACAATGAATATCAGGTTATAGTTACTTGACTAATTTGAACTCTGAAACATTTGTTGAATACTGGCAATATGTGGACAAAACTGTCATGGTTTTGGCTGGGATAGCGTTAATTTTCTTCTTCCACATGATACCGTGTTTTGGATTTACAAAGGAAAAGAAGATTGTTGGTAACATGCTAATGCACAACAGCAAACAAGCAAGAGGACAACTTGGCCTTTGTTTGACAACAGTGAAACAGAGAAAGGAATTAATGATCTTTTTAAGTCACACTGCAGAAAGCTTAATATTTAGCAACTCTACATCAAAATATGGCATAGAAGCCTACAAAAATCTTTCTATGATTTAGTAAACAGAGGCAGGGTTTTGCTGTGTGAACTATGACAACTACTTTAGTACACATTTCACAACCAGTTTCTTGAAGGGTTTCTCAAAGGTTTCTATCTAACTTCTGTGCAGGCAGCCATAATAGTGCCTTAGTTGTACCTATTAAATATTCAGCCTGCGGTTTTGTATTAACTGTAAAGCCATAATCCTTTAGTTTTGTTGAGCAAGTAAGCAGTTAAATTTTTTTTTCAGGTCTGCCAGATAACAAAGACAACTATATTTCAGCTATTGAGCTCCATTCCACGGTTTCACTTAAATACTCTAAAAACTACTTTAATATGTTGTGATATGCTTGCTTCACTAACTAAGTAAAAAGCAGAGTGGAGTATTCCTCATAGCAAAGCTGTCACAGCTGAAAGCCACCCTTTGGTATGTCTGTTAATTCACTTTTGCTACTTGCCTATATTCTTCTGCAATTAAAAATAACCATAACTTAAACACCATGTTCTAAACAATACATAGGCAGTGTTTACAGTTGCTCACTTAAAGCGCTTACCTGTTATTTTAGCTGGTCTCTTTTCCTGAAACACTGAAAACTCAAAAATACAAAGCCTGCTATGATTCTGACTCAACTTATTAGAACTTGCAGGCAAAATGTGACACTGCAACAGGTAAGCCATTTAGAGTTAAGGATGAAACACTGCTTTAAGCAGAGATGCACCAAGGCTAATCTCAGTACCTCAAAAATTTTTAGGGTAATAATGTATATTCATTATCTTTCTGTTTACTATTCTTGCTTATGATGTCTTAAGCCATAACCTCTTTCTTCTGCTGAGAAGCTTCTCTGACTACCAAGTTTCTACATCGAATTTTGCAGTATGACAACGGTTCCTCTGAAAATTTTCATCTTGATTAAACAGTAACACAGGGAAAGCATTAAGAGGATCCCTCTGATTAGGTAGTAGTACCTGACTTAAGTGTGCATCCTAGATACAAAGAATCAATCTCTGGAGGAAGGGAAACTGCACATTTTGGACTTTACAGTTAGCAACTGCAGAGCAGGCTGAGAATATGCCCAGCTCATATGCCAGTGTGCAAGTCTTCCACATCATTGAACAACTAACAAGAGCTTATGAAACAGTATGCAGAATTGGCACCATGGTGTTTCACTCTGCAGAGGATAAGCACATTGCCCATCAGCTTCAGCTTCTAACAAGGCAGTGGCATACCCTGAGAGGCAGTGTGTTACCAGGCACTTTCTGTTCACTTAAGAGATGAAATGAGCAGTTTTCTTCCGAGCTACTGTATTTTGCAACAACATATGCATAATATTTTAGTACAATCATCAAATGCAGTGCAGCATTTATTTAGCACCAACATTAATATGTGTACTGCTTACCCGCACTTTAGGAGGACTGAATTCAAGATTGTAGACTCTGCCACTAGCAGGGTGGATCCAACGTGCTGTGAGCCGACATTTTATGTTTTCAAATGGTACATCTAGGTCGATCACAGTGTCTATTTGACAAACTTTATCCAGGGCTTCTGCCTGAGCAACCGTTCTAGGGAAACCTTTTCAAAGGAAATGACTCCATAAAAATCCAAAGACAGAGTTATAGTCAGAATTAGCTGGATTTGATCATTAGAGAAACTACCAGTCAGACAAAAAAAAATGCATTATCATGCTGTAAAGGTTGAAGAGACATCAGATTTTTTTTTACAAGACATTGCACTTTGCTCTATGAACTCAATGGCTCCAGTGGACTGCCTTCAAAGGCTCATGTTATTAGTAAATAAATCTAATGTAACTTAAGAAAGAGGGGGGGAAATTGAGAAAAAGAAAAGCAAGGTCTCCACAAAGACTTTATGATGAAAAATTGACCACAAGTTTAATGGTCAAAGCTGCTGTGGAACACGCTATTGCAACACAGACTCACTAGACTAACACCTCTACCCACTAAATTCTTGCATGGTCTCACACTTTTCAGTTGTTTGTAATTTTCATTATACAAGTAATCTTCTCCTTAAAGGCAAGTACCGATAGATACAAAGTTAAGAAACTCATCTTTGCATGGCATTGATTAATGCAAGCATTGTCCAAGTACGAAACTAGCTAAAAAATTAGTCTTACAAAAAAAAAAGGGGTAATACTCTATTGTCTTAAGGCTTCTGTGTCTTGTCCACTGTATCTCAAAAGAAAGAACTGATTCACTCGAGCCAAGCTTTTGCTTGGCTGACTGACCTGGTTTGCATCACAGTCATTGACTGCCCTCATCCCATTTCTCTCATGTTCCCATAAGCACATGGAAGTGCTTCTAAATGTTTAAAGCAGAGGGAGAGTGAGGACTCCAGCACTTGCTGTTCTTTCATACTACTGACAAGCTATTCAGCCACCATACATCTTAGTTATGCAGCTGAAAAATGAGTTTTCCTTAGACTGTTCTGAGAAACTTCCTCAACAAAAATAAGTGCCTTTAGATAAGCATTTCAGTGAAACCAGCAGTTGCTGCATATGGAGTTTTCTCATTACAGAGAAAATAATCTACAAGATGTGATAAACTGGGAAGAATCTAGGAACACACAGAGAAATGCCCTAATTATAAAGCAGATAAATCTAAGCAGATTATACCCACGTGCACAACTCAGATTGCTACATCTGCTATGATTCTAGAAGCCACCAGCGGAAATATGTATCTGGCTATGTATGCACACAAGCAGCTCACCAGCTCTATTCAGTCTGACCTGGCTGACCTCAGCTGTTTGTTTTGAGTTGCTGTTATCAAACTAAAGACCTTCCGTTTAACATATTTCAACAGAATACTATTGTTCCTATAAAGCTGTTTATGCCAGAACTATCAACCAGTGTAATTCACCAAACCTCTGTTTGAGCTGAGACAAAATTCCTGCTCCGGAACTTTAAAGAAGGCGGCACATTAACATGCAACAGAAATAAGTTTATTTTCTCATGCTCTCCATATCATCCTCCAGTTGGCTGCTAATAATTGCCAGAGTGCCCAGCTATACTGCTACACATGCAGATCCACAAGACTGGAACTGCATGTACACAGGACCAGGAATTAAGTTAACATTCCTTTACTGATTATTTTCCATTGCAGTCTCCACTGTGAGGATTAAGACTTTGTCTTCACAAAAGCAGAACAAAAGTGGGAATAAAGCCACTGAAATAGATCACTGCACTAGAAAATTACAATAAAGCACTAAGGGACAAAGAATCATGAAATTATAGAATGGTTTGGGATGGAAGTATCTAGAGTATCTTGTGAAATAACCATGCATCCCAGTTTTGTGTTGTCTGGGTGCTTGCTGAGGGTGCACTCTGTGGCACTGATGAAGATGTTAAACAATACTGGATCCAGTATTGACCTCTGTGCTACACCAAGAATGACTTGCTTCCAGCTGAACTTTGTGCCCAGCTCTTCAGCCAGTTTCAGTCCGCCTCACTGTACACTAACCCGTACTTTGCCAGTTTGAGGATGTTAGGAGAGACAGTGTCAAAAGCCTTACTAAAGTCAAGGTAAACAATATCCATTGCTCTCCTCTCATCCAACAAGCCAGTCACCTCACTGTAGAAGGCTATCAGGTTGGTTAAGCATGACTTCCTCTTCATAAATCCACACTGACTACGTCTGAATACCATCATATCCTTCGTTGTGTTTTCTAGGACTAGTTGCTCTGTTACCTTCCCAGGGACTGCAGTGAAGCTTCACATCCTGTAGCTCCTTGCATTTTTCTTCTTGTCTTGCTTACTACAGGAGAGGCATTTGCTCTCTCCCAGTCTTCAGGAACCTCTCCCAATTGCTCTGATGTCACAAAGATATTTGAGAGTCGACTTGCAATGATGTCAGCCAACTCCCTTAGCATTTGTGGGGGCAACCTCTCAGGCCCCATGACCTTACATATTTTCAGTTTGGTTACATTCTCTCTAATCTGGTCTTCCTCCATGGCTAATGTCTTATTTGTTCCAAACTTTTCCTCTGTTTTCTGAGGCCTGCGATTCCTGATGGTCAGTTTTACTGGTAAAGACCAAGGCAAAAAAGCTACTGAATACCTCAGCCTTTTCCATGGCCTTTGTTACCAATGCCTCTGCCCCAGTCAGTATGGGCACACATCTTCTCTAGTCTTTCTTTTGCTATTTATGCACTTGTGGAGTCTTTTTTTGTTACCCTTCACATCCAGAAATCTTGGCAGACTCAACTCCAGGTGGGCCTGACCTTTCCTAATGCTATACCTGGCAAGGCTAGACAGGAACTCGATAACCCTCCTGGGTCACCCGCCCAGCTTCTACCTCTTAGCCACATCTTTTCTATGTCTGAGTTCATTTAGGAGCTCCTTACTCATTCATGGAGGCCTTTGTTCAATTTCCTACATGTTGAGATGGACCTTCCTTAAGTTTGGAGAAGATGGTCCTTGAATATCAACCAACTCTCATGCAGCCCTCTTCTCTCCAGGACAATATTCCTGTTTTATTTTATTTTTTTCCTCTAAGCAGATTGCTGAAGAGGCAAAATCGGATCTTCTGAAATCCAGGGCTGTGGTCCTGGTTTTTGCCTTGATACCTCCTCTCAGGGTGCTGACCTTCAAGATCTCATGGTCACTGCAGCCAAGGATGACCTCAACCTTCTTATCTGCAACCAGTTCTTCCTAGGTTATAAATATCAGGTCTAGGAGAGCACCTATACTTGTTGGCTCCTTGACTGCCTATGCTAGGAAGTTGTAATTGCTGTAATCGCTGCAGTCTGGAAATCTAGATCACTTGAACCCTGCTACGTTGTCCTTCCAGCAAAAATCAGGTTCGTTCATGTGCTGCAGGAGGACCAGGGCCTGTGAAGTCAGGCTTCTTCCAGTTATTTGAAGAAGGCCTCATCTACTTCCTTCAGCCTCTTCAGTTCTCTTAGCCTTCCATTATATGACACATGCTTCAGCCCCATGTACATTCCGATGCACCTCTGCTGGCCTGTCCGATCTGGCAATCTCTGTCTTATATTGGAGAGCCTAACTGGACCAAGCCCTCCAGATGTAGCACTTCTCCCAAGTGCTGAATGGAATTAAACGATTACTTTCTTTAACCCACTAGCTGCAGTCTAACAGCCTAGGATGTGGCTGGGGTTTTTTGCTGAAAGGCCATACTGGTGGCTCAGGTTCAGCCTGCTCACCAAACCCCCCCAGGTCTTCTGCAAAGCTACTTTCTAACAAGACAGCACTCAGTCACTACTGACTGTTGTACAGGGTTAGACCATCCCAGGTGCACGAGCTTCCATTTACCTTTGTTGGACTCCACAAGACTCCTGACGGTCCATTTGTGCAGCCATTTGAGGTCTCTCTGCCCTCTGGCATATCAAATGCCCCTCCCAGCATGGTACTGTCTGGGAACTTGCCTGGGTGCACTTTGCTGTGTTCTTTATGACATTTAGAAACAGTAACTGTTGTTTGCTGTGTATTGGTCATAGAAGGGAATCACAGAATAGTTTGGGTTGGAAGGCACCTTAAAGATCTCCTCAATCCAACCGCCCTGCAATGGTCAGGGACACCTCCCACCAGACCAGGTTGCTCAAAGCCTCAGCCAGCCTGGCCTTAAACACTTTCAGGGATGGGGCATCCACAGCTTCTCTGGGCAACCTATTCCAGTGTGGCACCACACCCTGAGTAAAGAATTTCCTCCTACGATCTAGTCTGAATCTACTCTCTTCTAGTTAAAAGCCATTACCCCTTGTCCTATCACTACATTCCCTGACAAAGATAATGTATTCCCTCTCCTGCTTTACTGTAGGCCCCCCTTTAGGTACTGGAAGGCTGCTGTAAGGTCTCTCCAGAGCCTTCTCCAGGCTGAAGAACCCCATCTCTCTCAGACTGTCTTCATAGGACAGGTGCTCTGGCCCTTTGATCATCCTCATGACCCTCCTCTGGACTCATTCATATCAGTCCATGTCATACTTGTGCTTGGGGTCCCAGAGCTGAATGTAGGACTCCAGGTGGGGTCTCACAAGAGCAGAGCAGGGGGGGAGAATCACCTCCCTTGACCTACTGGCCGCGCTGCTTTTGATGCAGCCCAGCATACAGTTGGCTTTCTGGGCTGCAAGCACACATGACTGGCTCACATTGAATTTCTCATCAACCAACACCCAAGGCCCTTCTCCTCAGAGCTGCTCTCAATCCATTCTCCACCCAGCCTGTATTTGTGCTTAGGGGTGCCATGCAACTCTTTGAGTGCAACCAGCCAGCCAGTTCCCTACTCACTGAGTGGCCCATACATTAAATTCATTCTCTCCAATTTAGAGACAAGGATATCATGGGGGACAGTGTCAAATGCTTTGCACAAGTCCAGGTAGATGATGTCAGTTGCTCTTTCCCTAGTCACCAATGCTGTAACCCCATCAGAGAAGGCCACCAGATTTGTCAGGCACGATCTCCCCTTAGTGAAGCTATGTTGGCTGTTACCAGTCACCTCCTTCATTTCCATGTGCATCAGCATATTTTCCAGGAGGATCTGCTCCACAGTCTTTCCAGGTACAGAGAAGTATAGATTGACTGGCCTGTAGTTCCCTGGGCATTCATTTTAAAAATGAGGGTTATGTTTCCCCTCTTCCAGTCAGTGGGAACGCCACCAGACTGCCACAACTTCTCAAGTATGATGGACAGTAGTTTAGCAAGTACATCCACCATTACCCTCAGGACCATCGGATGCATCTCATCAGGTCCCATGGACTTACATACCTTCAGGTTCCTTAGATGGCCTTGAACCTGATCTTCTCCTACAGCAGGCAGTTCTCCCTGCATTTGCCTTATGCAGCTTGGGCAGTATGGCTAGAGCATTTAACAGTGAAGACTGAGGCAAAGAAGTCATCGAGTACCCATAACCCGGGTAACCAAGTTGCCTGTTTCCTTCCAGAGAGGGCCCACATTTTCCCTCGTCTTCCTTTTATCACTAACACAGAGGACTGTGGATGTTTCACACCCTGCAAACCAAAAGCCACACCAACGTTTTTTTAGTTTTATCTACTGAGACAAGTTGTGACCAGAATCTGAAAACACACACATCCACCCTAGACTCTATCTTTGTGATGCACATCCAACCATACTGCCGAGGGCTAGAGATGCAAAAGCCACTTGGTCCAAGATGACAGTGGCAAACGGATTTTCTCTCAATTCTGAATGCTGAAGCTATGTGCTTACAATGCAGAATTCCAGTACTATTTGCTCTAGAGAGCAGAACCAATAACCAAATGAAAGAGACCTTTTAGAACACTTGAGCAATGGTTTTACTGGCAGTATATTACACACGGCACTGCTGTAATGCTCCCTTTTCCATACTTGCCCTGTTGCTGCATCACATGCCTGCCTACCGTTCTATTTACATAACTCCTCGGCCCCTTTCGTCAGAAGTGTTCCATTTTCCAGAGACTTCTAAAAGAAGAGGCTTTAAAAATGCACTTCTCAAGGCATATTTTAAAGCATGCCTCTGTTACTAAAGGGGAAATAAAACATAAGGATTGACAGAATTTCCAGTTTTGAAATCTTACCCTTTTGAGTAAAAAGGCCTTTTCAATGTAAATTAAACATCCCTTTAACACTCTGAAGGCAGGATGGATCCTGTGCTCTTTACAGCCAAAGAAACCGGGGCAGACTGACTGCCAAATGGTTCACCACAAGCTCACAACACACGCTGTACTATGAATACACACTTGTACTTGAAAATATATATTCGAGCATATATGAGCATATACATAAGCATATATACTACATATTTGAGCACTATGACTCAAGGGTGGCTACTGGAACCCAGCTACCCACTAGTGACCAAAGCAGTCCAAGATTTCCTCTCCTTCCATAGTGATATCCCAATATGTTAACCTACCATCCAGCAACCAGTTGTACCGATTTAGACCTTTTAGTTCATTCAGCATCAGCCGTGTCATGATGTCATCTGGAATAAGCCGTCCTTGATCAATGTAGGACTTGGCAAGGATTCCAACTTCTGTGAAAGTAAGAAGAATCACATTACAGTGCCTGTGAACTCCAGCAACTGAAAAAGAAAAAAAGCCCACAACACTGTAAACACTTTGTTTTGATCAAGATGGCACAGAATGGTGAAGCCATTAACCAGACAGACTGTACGCTTGCTGAATTTCAAGACATAATCAGTTGGGATCTAACCTTACAAATGTGTATCAGACTAATTTGGTCAGTCTGTAGTTGCACAGACAGCAATGGGGCATTCAGCTCACTTCTTTTCCCACACACCCCCAAATAATTTTACTAGTAAGCATTTGAAAGATGAAGTTCCAAAAACTAGAAACAGAAAGAGTCTTCAAAAGAATAATGATGAAATTTAAAGCATCCAAGCTCAATAAGATGTCAGCCCTCAGACTTCCTGCTGAGGAATTTATTTTCTCAGTGTAGTGGCCAGTTATCATCTTATGACTTCAGTATGAAAAGAAACTCCACTGGTATTTAAGACAGCAGTATGCAATGGGACACGCTTGCCAGAAACATATTTTTATAATTACTAGAGTTACAAGAGGATGTTTATAGACATTGTAAACTATTTATAGAAGTGCACAGTCACTAGTATTTTCCCATGGCACCGACTAACCTTTAATACCAGTCATTTAGCCCACTGGCTTTCTAAAATGTCATACACGCATCACAGATCCGGAAATCACACCATGCTCTGACATCACATGCAGTAGTGTGCTGTAGGTCACCCGAGCCATGGCTTCTGCCAAGAAGAAATCCATTTGCCTGGGCCGTGTTCTGAGCACAAAGCCTCCATGACCCTAGGTTATAAAACAATTACCTAATTCTGTGAGTCACCCTGAATAGCAGCTAAATTGTTTTTCAGTCGTGGAGCTGCTGAAGCATTTACTAGAGGCTAATTCAGATCTAGTTACAGGACAATCAAGTTACAGTAAATGGAAGAGAAAATGGGATGGACTGACATTACTGATACAACCACTGTCAGCAGGAAGCACTGAAAAATGTGAGCCCCATCACTGAATGCAGTATTAAAAAGTGCAATGTACAATGACTCTTCTTCAGACAAGACCAATGAAAAGCACTAGATGCCCTCAAGAAATGCAAACAGTAGCTTTGGTGTTAAAAAAAAAAAGGGGGGGGGCAATAGAAGGACAACTTCTCCATATGGAATGTTCACATCTACAGATAGGCTTTGAAAAATCTGAAAATACTTAAAACAGTATAAAATATGCACAGTGCACCATGGTCAGGCTTCAAATAATTGCCACAATGTGGAAAAGAGTCAGACTCAGAAAAAGCCAGACTCAGATGCTTTGAGTCCCCCAGCACAGCAAACTGGAAAGAAGATGACAGCCTGTTTGAGTACAAAGTACCTGTTCTTTTCCATACCTCCCTTCTTCAAGGTCAGTAAGTCATACCTTTTTTATTATCCTAGTGCACTTAGAACTATGTACCTGCAAAACAGTCTGGAAAGAGGAACAAACTACATCTTTTTAACATGCACTTGATGCCCAAAGCTGTTACTGATTTACATCACAGTATTGCTATAGCCACAGTTACCTAAGAATATGTGGAAGGCAATCTCAGGAGAGAACAGCAATATCAACATACTTTGGAAAGATGAGCTTTTGGGCATAGAGAGGCTTAGCGTATGGTGAGCTCTAAGGCACACAGGTCCTATTATTAGACCAGCAGAATGGGAAACACGTTGCCTCTCGCTACAAACCTCAGATCATCTAGAAAGCCAACTATTGCAGGAAGAGAAAATAGGCATGACTATTAACATAAGACTGAATAGTTATGCTAGGACAAGAAAGTTTTTACCTTTTTCTGTTGGGGGGGGCGGAACTAGTGGGGTTTGGATTGTTTTTTGTTGTTGTTCTACTTTAAGCTTGGGTCTGAAACCACTACAGGTATGGCAGTCTTTGGCATTAAAGGCAACACCTTTTTCTTTCATGTCTAGGTGGTAACAGATATCTCTGCTTAAAGGTTTTGCAGAAGATAGGCATGTCCGAACTGCATACAGCGAACAAGCTCTAGCCATACTCAGACTGCAGGCTGCTTAGCGCTACAAGAGAGGCTGTCGTCAACTCTCCATCCTCCAAAGCAGCAGAACTTGGCAATAACTGCAGCTTGCTTAAGGACACGTGTTTAACAGGACTTTTCAACAAAGACCACTTTCAAAAGACAGTAAATGCTAATAACAGCCCCATACAGTTCCTGTTAATTGTATTTTGTTTTCAATATGTTTTGACTGTTCAATCTAGCCTAACGGTTCCCAAGGCACTGGGCACTGAAGAACTCTTGTATTATCACCAAAACTCGTTTCTTCTTTCCCTCGACTACACTCATCATAGCTCTCCAAGCTGCCTCTCGTACCATTTTGCCTTCCTCAGCACACTCTGCTCCTGCTACCTCAGTGCTCATCTCACGTTTGGAGACCATTGCTGCAAACAGCAGCTCACTTTCAATAACATTAAGACAGAGTTTCATCTGGGTTAATTAGTGAGCAGGAAACTCTGTAGCAGATTAGGTTCCATGACAACTAATGCTGAGTGAACTTTATCTCATTTTACACTGACTTCTGTCCTCACACACTGTTTTTCAGCGTGTCTGCTGCACTTCATTTTTACATCTCCATTCTCCTTCACATCCTTTCATCCGTCCAGTCCATTTTGCAGTTTTCTTTACACTGCTTCATGGTTCCCTCATCAAAGCAAGCAATGGGGTATTTCCACTTGCCACTTATTCTTCTGACACACCCCTCAGCTTGACTTTGATACTCTTTGATCTTGCTTCCAAGGTATAACGCTCATTGCCAAGAGCAGAAAACTGAAGCATTTCATAAACGGCATATTTCTTTCCTCTTCTGTAACACCTTCCCTTCTCGCTAGATATTACTTATACTGAAGGTTCATAACTACCAATTTTGGTTTTGTGAGCCCCTACAGAGAACAACTTACCCTAGCACTATGAAACGGATAAAGCATGAATGTGTTCAGATATGCCTGCACAACTGGTGCTCTGAGCAAATATTTAACTTGGAGACACCAAACATAGCAAGGTCAGTCAACTAAGCCAAAGTCATTATTCTTACAGAGCAAACATAGTTTGTGTGAAAAGGGATGTGGAAATTAAAAACAACCAAATGATTTCATAATACGGACAATTTTTCACCTTCAAACATGCTTACAAGCTGTCAAAACCAAGCCTGCCTGTTACCTAACCTACTGCAGTATTGGTGAAGCTGAGGTAGCCCTCCACAGCTTCCCGGTGCTGGCGACACCACCACCCTCACCTCACCACACACAGCCTCAAACAGTCCTCCCAAGATTTCCGACCACAACATGAATACAGCTGATGTGCATGCCAGAAAGGGACCTTCCTTCACTGCAAAAACCCACCAGAGAGGCGCGTGGGGGTATCTCGGTGGAGAGACGAAGGGTAAGATCCAGGACCACACGGTAAGCGTAGTTCGCACCACCACCTAATGCCGGCGAGCCCGCACACACAAGATGCCACGACCTAGCAGCAGGGTAACTAATTAAAACAAACAAACAAATAAACAGAAGGCAAACGGCCTGAAAACGTCGCCACTGCTTTTCGGAAACCGCCGCAGCGCTCAGCCCGCCCGCTCGGCACCGGCATGTCGGAGGGGCTCCGCCGCGGAGCTCCAGGAAGAGGAAGGGGGAAGGAGGTCGGAGAGGAGCTTCCTGGCCCCCGCGGGTGGCTGGGGGCGGACGGGAGCTCCGCCGCCGCCGCTCACCTGTCCTCCTCTGCATGTTGTCCCTCAGCAGGTCCCCGCTGGAGAGGTGCTTCAGCCCGAAGTGCTTGATAATCCGCGCCGAGATCGTGCCCTTCCCGGAGCCCGGGGGGCCCATGATGACGGCGCGCAGCAGCGGCGGCGCCACCATTCCGCGGCGGCCGCCGGGCCCTGCTCGCCGCCACGGCCCACGCCGGGCGTGGCGCGGCGGGGAGAAGGGGGAGAGCGGCCCGCGGCGGCACCGCCTCTCCCCGGGCGGCGCCTCGGCCGCGAGCGGGGCCGGGGGTGGCGGGGAGCCGGGCTGGGGCCTGCGGGCGCGGGGAGCGGGGTCCCGGTGACAGCTGTGGTGGCGAGTCGCCGTCAGTCAGCGCCGGGGGCAGAGGAGGGAAGGAGCTTCGCGTGAAAGCCCAGAAATAGCCCACAAAATATCGAGACTGAAGCAAGCCACGTTAAAAAGGGAAGCGTCAGGGAGCCCCTGACAAAAGCACTGAGACAAGGAAACAACCATATATTACTGCCACCCTCCCAAAAAAATACAAGAAACGGGGAGCGTGCCCACTGATGCTTACAACCCCCATCATGTCCACACTCCTGCTCACCAAGAAGCTCTTGTGACAGCCTGAGGCATCTCCCAGGCCCTCCCCCACCCTGCCCGTGGTGCAGGAGCTCCACCACGGCCCCTCGGTCCCTGCCCTGGCCATAGGAATGCCTTTTCCCAGTCCTCACCCTGCATTGTTTGGATTTCCCAGATCAGCCTTGGATGTGGCTTGTTATCTGGCTGTCACTGAGCGATCGCTGGGCTGTTGACACATGCTGCTGTTGTCACTGCCCTGCTCTGCTCGCCCCCACTCAGGTGCCGTGTGGCTGTGCTGTGGTCACTTCAGCTCCGGGCTCACTCACCCTCATGCAGCAGCTCTGCTCTCGCCGCTCTTCGTCATAAAGCTCCAACCAAATGGTAGTGGGCAGATACGTGGCCTGAGCTTAAAGATACTTGGGCCTGAGCTTAAAGATACTTGAATGTGCACAGCTGCAAGTTGTCCTTGGTCTGAGCACTGCTGTTTCAATGATAACCAGAGGTCCCGTCCCACCGCCACGATTCAGTGATTCTCAGCAGAACACTTTTCACCAAAAGTGAATATAGTACAGAGTGTTAAATGTTCATTGCCATGTCCACAGCAGGAAGAATAAGCCTTCCAGGTAAGGGTTCTGGAGATCTTGCAGTTGGATCTCAGCCATTGTGAGGAAGGATAGCAGAAGTGAAAGGGGATCTCACAGAAAGCAGAACTAAAGAGAAAATGCACATTAATGAAATTCAGCTATCCTTTTTATAGCTTTGTTTAATTGAAATAGTTTTACGAGTCCTTTGCAACAACAAGAGAAAAACACTCCAATGGACATGTGGTATTTAACAACAGTATGAAAACAGCCCAAAGAACCGTCAGTAGAGGAGATGAATAGCCTTAACATTCAAGTATGAAAACACTGGCTGAGCACAGAAATCTTGGTATATAAGCATAAATCTTAATACACTGAGTAAACCCCATAACTGAACCTATCACTACCTTTCTTTATTCTAGAATGCAGGAGGACAGAAAGAGTGAAACATTTAGGGCTTTAGGGGTGTTCCCAGGGAAACAACTCAGTCTGCCAAAACACCAGTTGCATTCACAGGCTGCAACACAACTTGGCAATAAATAGATATTTAAACCTTAGAAGCCATGCTATTTATTTGCAGCTTAACACTTCACATAACCTTTTGAACGGTGGAAATTCACAAAATGTGTAGAAGAGATCTGAGTGTTTCTAAAGCAAATTTGTGGGGAAAGGGAAGATATAATATGAAATTAATAGGCAACAAATGCTAGATTTGTCAGAAAGATCAGTAAACCTTATCTCCAAAGTCACCACATCTAAAAAGCAGAAACAATTTATCTGTATGTTAAAGAAGGAACCTGGGGGTCATCACCCGTGCAGCACTAATGAGCAGCTCAGAAAAACTACAGAGTACAGCAAAAATAATCCTGCTGTTAATGACGACTTAGAAACGTGTCTGGACTTCAGAAAGGATAGGCAATGGCTAATGGCACTTATCCATGGAGAGGCACTTCCCGCCACAGACACACTCTTACTGGCATAAGATCTTTGCAGAACAAAATATGGGTAACTTCATTACAAAATTTATGTAGTAAAATAAATTATTATTCACTTCTCCTCAGCTATCTTTGTCAGAGTACAACCGTCATCCTAGCAAATTTGTGCAATAATTGTGACATAATCAGAAGTGCTAAAAGGAATAGTGGGAGGATCTGTAATAGTAAGACTGATAGTTTATTAGTATGTAAAAACAGTCCTGCATGTAAAAACATGCACAATTTCTTTTGCAGCATCATTTTAACATTTGGAATGTGACATTTCATTATATTCATTCAGACTGAATTATTCATATCTTAGCACAGTAACCAAGGCTTAATTAATACAACCTGCACTGTATTCTGAATTTACCTTTTCCTGCTTACAGACCAGATGCCTTACTCACACAAGTAGCATGCACATGTAAGTTAAAGTCCTGACTATTGTTCAGTGAGATTATTGAAGTTGCCCTCATGGTAGCTGAATAGGAATCAGAACATTGTTTTAAACTAGTCGAAATGTTCTTTCCAACAGAGAGTCTTTCAGATTTCTCAGTAGTTTTTCAAACATGAGTATTTCCTTAAAGTTCCTTATTTATGGCTAAATTGTTAAAGGAGTTCCAGTAGTGTCTTCTCCTTAGAGATCTAAGGAAGAAATTCTTCACTATGAAGATAGTGAGGCCCTGGCACAGGCTGCCCAGAGAAGCTGTGGATGCCCCATCCCTGGAGGTGTTTAAGGCCAGGCTGGATGGGGCTTTGAGCAACCTGGTCTGGTGGGAAGTGTCCCTGCCCGTGGCCGGGGGGTTGGAAGTAGATGGTCTTTAAGGTCCCTTCCAACCCAAACCATTCTGTGATTCTGTGATTCTGTGATTCTAAATTCTTTTGAGCTTAATAAAGAATTCCTTCAGTACTTTCATGTAATTACTTCCTAAGCTTTCTATTTTACACCAAAATGGTTTCCTCTATGATAAAGAAGTTAGAGTATTATACTGACCTTAGTAAGGTTTTTTGATTTGGTCTCCCAGATCATTTTGTACCTCGTCTCTGATGTTTTGGTCTGGAGGGGTGGAAAATTAGATTGGTGAAAATTAGCTGGAATCAAGCTCAAATTGTAGTGGTTCACATTTCCTAGCCTGCTGTCGTGGTTTAACCCATGAGGCAGCTAAGCAGCATGCAGTCATTTGCTTGTTCTGCCCTCCCCCAGGCTCCAGTGAGACGGGGGAGAGAATCGGGGAGGGCGGGGGGGGGGGGGGGGGAAGGTAAAAACTCATGGATGGAGATAAAGACTGTTTAATAGGACAGAAAAGGAAAAGAAAATAGTAATAATTATGAAAGAATGTACAAATAAAGTGATGCACAATGCGATCTAGGCAGATGGGGAGATGGGCCAAGCAAGACTGTGATAAAATTCAACAAAGGCAAGTGCAAAGTCCTGCACCTCAGGTGCACTAACTACTTGCCGGAGCAGAGGCTGGGGAGTGACCTGGAATGTAACAGCTCTGCTGATAAAACCAGGTAGGTGCTGGTGGACAGCAAGATAAACAGAGATAAACAGCCTAGTATGTGCCCTGGCAGTGATGATCAGTAACATCCTGGGCTATACCGATAGAAGCTTAGCCACTAGATCAGAGGAAATGATTATCCCTCTCCATTAGGCACTCCTCCGACTACATCTGGATACTGTGGCCAGTTTTAGATCCCCCAGTACAAGAAAGACGTTGATTAATTGGAGCAGGATCAGCAGGAAGCAACCACGATGGTTGGGGCTGGAGAGCAGGCACTACCAGAGGCTGAGGGAACTGTACTTGTTCAACCTGGAGGGAAGGGTTCAGGGGTACCAAACAGCAGCCCTCCAACACCTGCGAGGGGGTTACTGCAGAGGCAGAGCCAGGCTCTCTACTAAGGTGTGTGGCAGGACTCATGGAGGTTTTTAAGATCAAACTAGATAAAGCCCTGAGCAATCCAGTCTGACCTTGCTTTGAGCCACGGGTTGAATTGGTCTGTGATGCTGTATTTTTTTAATGAGATACCCTGTTAATTACATTAAAAAGCATCAAGTATTTATTGCATGTAGGCTAGCACACATATACAATATATTTGTGAATTCTCTCTCAAAAAAAAGTATACCATCAAAAACTCTTGAGGGACAAATTCTTCCTTTTTAATTAGGTATAGGTTGAAATATTTAGTCTGAAATATCGATAGCTGCAATTGCTTGCCTTAAAGTAGCAAATCCATGACTTTTTAGAAAGCAAACACAACCAGCTGTGATTCCTCATTTATGTTTAAATAAAGACTTATCGTTTGCAATGACATGTAAAACACTGTCACTTTGGTGGTATTATTTCTCACTTTATTAAACATTCTAATGTACTGTTTTTCCCAGATGTTGAGTATTGTAAATTAAAAGCTATCTATAACAACAGCTCTCCCAAAACTCTTAACTTTCCTAGGAGATGTTTCTGAAACAGAAATTTACTGTCTATATGACAAGTGTGTTGCACTTAAAACTTTATTTCTGGCAAAG